>NC_091226.1:16842642-17187642 GCF_040958095.1 Procambarus clarkii | reverse complement strand
GAGGAGGCTTGAAAGTTCGGTGGCCCGTCCACCTTGGATTGGAGATGTTTTTTCAGTCAAAGCCTGTAGCTTAAGTTCTTCTTGGGCGGCAGGAGGCTAGTGGTGGGGCAGGGTGATGTCGTCCTGGTTCACTTGAGGTGGTCTGTCTGGCTTGGAGGAGGCGTCTTCCTTATTGAGATGGTGAGAGGTAAGTTCACTGTTGCTTGGTGGTGTCTCGGCCAGGAGGTATTCGCATGTACTTCCCGAATGTTAGCGGTGGTATTGGTATTCCTGTCGGGTCTTCATCTTCTTCCAGGAAGGTCACTTGTCCCCTCTTGAAGTCGAATTTAGGGTCGATGTATGCACTCTCCAGAGCGCAGAGGTCTACATAGCGTTCCACGGTCTCGTGGTGGACAAACACAGGGTAAGGAATGGTTTTCCTGAGCTGGTTCATGATCCTGTTGCATTCTAAGGCAATGACCATTCTTGTGCTTCGATTGCCGTTGAAATTGCCACCGTGATTGAGGTAAAGTCCATAGCAGGGCACTTTCTTGCTTGATTTGCTTGGGTTTAGGTCGAAGTCTGGGGCCTCATATGTGAAGGTCTCAGCCAGGGCTTCTTGGAACTCTGCATCTGAATCTGATTCTGTTTCCACTTGCTGACATTTTGGTCTTCTTTTTGCTCTCATTTTCTTCCGTCTCGGGCTGGTGGGGGCAGGTGATGAGGTTGACTGGTCTGCTGTGGTGGTAGTCTGGGTGGATGCTGTTGCCTGGGTGACTTGTGCTGGGTTCGACTCCGGTGGTGGTGGTTGCGGTATGACTGCGGTTACTGTTGGTGTTGGAATTTCGTCTGTTTGGGTTGAAGCAGCGTTGTGATGTTGAAATAGGTCTGCTGGTATCAACATTGTAGGCAGGTTGTTCTGGGCGAGCAGCCTGTTCAGTACTCTCACGTATTTTGCGTTGTCTGTTCCCGCCTCTCTCTCAGCTACACTGATCAGGCATGGGATGAGAGTGGTGTTGGTCGAGGCCGCTGATTGGTTGACAGTCAAGTTGGTTGGCTGAGCTGCAGTCGCCTGTGTCCTGGGTCCCCATTGGGGGGTGGTCTGGCCTGGTGTGGACGTCTGTGTAGCAGGAGCAGAAGCGTTGGGAAGCACTGGAAACGATGTAGCTTGGATATTGAAGCTCGCCGGCTGATTGGTTGTTGGGTTGGCAGTTGCTGTTTTATTTATTTCGTCTAGTCGTACTTGGCAGTCCATGGAGACGGCGATGTGAGCTCCTCCACAATTGAGGCACAGTTTGGTGGTTGACCGGCAGGTTTTGAAGTGATGATCCTGGGTACAGATGCTGCATTTAACCTCTGCTTGTTGGCAGTTCTTGGTATCATGATCGTACTTGTAGCACTTAAAGCACTGGCGAATGTTGTAGTACCGTTCCTTCTTTACAGTGTCAGGTGTGATGGAAATATCCAGACATCTAAATCCATTTTCCACAGCTTGGGTCGCTGCAGCAGCTGTTGTGAAGGTGACCTTGAGAGTAGGCCTAGGGTTGTCGTTGTTCTTGATGACCTTGACTGTAGCAGCAGTCAGAGCCGGGTTTCTGGTGTTGATACTATCAAGTATGGTACCAGGGTCTTGGGTGGCGATGTAGACACTTGTGTGGCTGACGAAGATGGTTCGTTCAGCCAAGTAGCGACGGTTAGGAGTGATGATCAGGTTGGAGTTTCGTAGGGCGTCCTGGTGTTCTGGTGCAAACAGTTGCTCCAGAGCTTGCTCGCTTGAATAAAGAAGTACAGCGCCGTCAGCATCGTCACGGATGTCCAACGGGGCTGCATTCGTGATGTCAACGATTTTCCTTAGTAATTGGGGTCCGGTGTAAGTGGTTTCGTCACGAAACCGGACCTTTATGCGGTAAATCATGGCTCTACGTTGCTGCCTAATATTTACCCACCCGGCAGTGCTGGGTGCAGAGAGCCTGATCTAGGTTTTCGGTCGAATTTTATCTTTAATCTTTATGATGTTTATCTTTAGAGACCTACCAATAATATACAAAGAGGCTACAGCAATAACTGGAGTAAACACAAGGTATGAGGACATTACCAGTAAGTGTGTGTGTTGCTGTAATCACCCGGCAACACTTTACCTCGTCAACACAAACTTATCCACTTAATGTCACTTCAGTAATATTTGGTAATTTACAGGAAGTACACTTAATGCACTTTACTCCCACTGAAAACAACATTAGCGAACGAGGAATTCATTCATAAGAGGCCAGTCGCCCTGATGGGCGAGCCCTGATGGGTGCATGAGCCCTGATGGATGAGCCCTGATGGGTGGATGAGCCCTTGATGGGTGCATGAGCCCTTGATGGGTGCATGAGCCCTTGATGGGTGCATGAGCCCTTGATGGGTGCATGAGCCCTTGATGGGTGCATGAGCCCTTGATGGGTGCATGAGCCCTTGATGGGTGCATGAGCCCTTGATGGGTGCATGAGCCCTTGATGGGTGCATGAGCCCTTGATGGGTGCATGAGCCCTTGATGGGTGCATGAGCCCTTGATGGGTGCATGAGCCCTTGATGGGTGCATGAGCCCTTGATGGGTGCATGAGCCCTTGATGGGTGCATGAGCCCTTGATGGGTGCATGAGCCCTTGATGGGTGCATGAGCCCTTGATGGGTGCATGAGCCCTTGATGGGTGCATGAGCCCTTGATGGGTGCATGAGCCCTTGATGGGTGCATGAGCCCTTGATGGGTGCATGAGCCCTTGATGGGTGCATGAGCCCTTGATGGGTGCATGAGCCCTTGATGGGTGCATGAGCCCTTGATGGGTGCATGAGCCCTTGATGGGTGCATGAGCCCTTGATGGGTGCATGAGCCCTTGATGGGTGCATGAGCCCTTGATGGGTGCATGAGCCCTTGATGGGTGCATGAGCCCTTGATGGGTGCATGAGCCCTTGATGGGTGCATGAGCCCTTGATGGGTGCATGAGCCCTTGATGGGTGCATGAGCCCTTGATGGGTGCATGAGCCCTTGATGGGTGCATGAGCCCTGATGGGTGCATGAGCCCTGATGGGTGCATGAGCCCTGATGGGTGCATGAGCCCTGATGGGTGGATGAGCCCTGATGGGTGGATGAGCCCTGATGGATGAGCTCCTGATGGGTGAGCCCTGGACACAGGGAAGGCAGAGGGACTCACCCTGCTGAAGCACGGCGCTGTAGACGTACCAGAAGCAGTTGTGCAGCTGGAAGAGCCCCCTGCCGTTGTAGAGGCCATAGTAGGTGTAGTAGGGCGAGTACCGGTTGATCAGGTACAGGATCGGACTTATGGCGATCATAGAGATGATCAGGTAAGTCCAAGTCTGCCGCACACACAAGTCCGGTTAGGTTAGTGGTAGGAGGAACGTACGCTGGGGTCAGTGCCTGGACGGGGGGGTTAGCCAGTGCCATAGATTCATTTTTCAACCCATCCTCCAGTTTCAGGCGGTATTAATTATAACTTCAGACCACTGCGGACCATTGTACAAACCGTACGTAGACGTAATGGACAAAGAAAACTTTTGTACTATTCACATTATAGTCCGATATAAAATGAAGCTTAACACCAAACTTAAATATTCCTCGGCCTTGTATAGCATATATATGTATTAGGCCTCGGATACCGTGCATTAGGCCTAGGTTAGGTTAAGTTTTTTTTTTTTTGCAACATGAGTACAAAAACTTTTTCCGTTTGTCCAGCTTCAATAGTACCGATTTCTACTTTCAAATTGCCTTTGACGTCAATATTTGTACGATGGTTGACATCGTTACTGTAAGTACTCGTTAAACATGAGGATGGGATGTAATATTTGACTTTAAATTCACTAGTGATGGGGGGACAAGTAGCCCTCAGGTCGTCACCAGCTGTTGGTTATTAGAGTACTCCAGACTAAGTACTCGAATGCAACTTTTATGTACACAATTATTAACAATATCACAACTTATAAGTACACCAAACATGCAGAAAGAATATAATAGGGGGAGAGAAAATGTCTCCTGCAAAATGTGTCAGGAGAATCAACACAAACAATGTACTTGGAAAGTTGAGAATAATAATAATACATCAATGAGAAGGTGCAAGAAGGAAGTGAGAGAGAAGCGGAGACTCCTCCAGCAGCTCACATCGTTGGCGAAGGGCTCCATGAAGAGCAGGACGCGGGAGAGTTCCTTCGGGCGGGAGATCATGAAGGCGTAAGGCTGACGGTCTATGGTGGTAGTGAAGTTGACTGCCTGCATCCTCTTCTCCGACACTGTGAAGGCCGCCGCCCCCAGCACCACCTGCATCACCACCACGCCTTTAGTATACCCACCACACACCTGCACGCCCTTAGTATACACACAACACACACCTGCACCTCCAGCACTCCCTTAGCACCCTGCACTCAAACACCTGGTCTCTGCTCTCAACACCACGGTCAGATAACCACCGTGGCCCTCTTGGAACCACCCGTGGCCCTCTTGGAACCACCCCTGCCCCCTCCTGGAACCACCCCTGGACCTCCTGGAACTCACCTCACCGTTCTGGATCAGCTTGACCATGCCGTTCCAGTTGCCATTCTTGTCAGCCACTCCCCATTGGTTGTCCGCGGGCACACGAACCACGTACCTGCCGAACCACCGGGACCATGGCGGTAAACGAAGAGGTGATTAGACTACACGAATGATGGAGTCGACCACACAATGATTGTTAAGGTACAATGAACCCAATATAAGCTTCCAGGTTTAGGGTTAGGTATTCCCTTATCCACTGGAGCACCCTACCAGTTACTCTTGTCTGTTTCTCAAACTTATTATTATAAATAATAATATTCACAAGGTACAATGAGACTTGAGATTACATAAGATTGGTATTTTTACATTCTTGCAAAGCCACTAACACGCACAGCGTTCCGGGCAGCGTTCTTATAAGGTACTGTGTCAAAGACTTTGGCAGTCCAAGAAAATGCGGTCTGCCCAACCTCCTCTTTCTAGCTTCATCTTTGTCATCTGGTATGACTTTGTTTACACTATGAAACCTGTGAGGCAAGATTTGCCATCCCCAACCCCGTGTTGGTGTGGCACCAAGTCCTCTCTAGGCGAGTTACTATTTCCTTGTAATTTCCTCCACCTTGTATGATATATAGGTTAGGGACATTGGCCTATAGTTCAGTGCCTCTTGCCTTTTTTGTACATTGGGATTACATTAGCCGTCTTCCATAATTTTTGGTAGGTCTCCCGTCTCCAGTGACTTATTGCACACCATGGAGAGTGGCACGCAAAGTGCTTCTACACACACTATTAGTATCCTAACGGGGTGAGAATAGCTTGAGCTACCTCATCCCTTTGTGTGTATTTTACCTCAATAAACTTATTTCAATTTCAATTAGTATCCATGGAGAGATTCCGTCAAGTGCCCGAAACGTTGGCGTATTAGTGGCTTTAGGCATTGTATGTCTAGCTAGAAATCCAACATTATGTTGGTAACTCATCTTATGCATGTACTTTTACCTGAATAAACATTTGATTTGAAGTCCAACAGCCTTTCTCACATCCAGATCAAACAGATACCTGCTAACTGGTCCAGAACGGACCGAAACGTCGTCATCCCTTCACTTTCTAGTGTGTGGTTTGGTCAACTTATTTCAGCCACGTTATTGTGACTCCTCGCCTGCAAATACCTCCTAACGTGCGCGTGGTGTGTGTGTCCTCAGTGAGGGTCTGAGGACTTGTGTGTGTGTCCTCAGTGAGGGTCTGAGGACTTGTGTGTGTGTCCTCAGTGAGGGTCTGAGGACTTGTGTGTTTGTCCTCAGTGAGGGTCTGAGGACTTGTGTGTGTGTCCTCAGTGAGGGTCTGAGGACTTGTGTGTTTGTCCTCAGTGAGGGTCTGAGGACTTGTGTGTGTCCTCAGTGAGGGTCTGAGGACTTGTGTGTTTGTCCTCAGTGAGGGTCTGAGGACTTGTGTGTGTGTCCTCGGTGAGGGTCTGAGGACTTGTGTGTGTGTCCTCAGTGAGGGTCTGAGGACTTGTCCTTGTGAAACCGTTACATCTTCTATTCCAATTGTATTTCCTCCCGACTAACTCAACCTCTTCTAATCCATGTATGACTTACTGTCGATACTGTTAAAGATCTTCTGGAAGTCTAGGAAACTTGCAGTCGACCCACTACGTCATTTACAGCCTGAGCTTTAATTTTCAGTCTCCCTTACGTTACTGAACATGTTAGTGACACGTTCAGTAACGTGTCACTAACTTCCCTTCTTCACCACCTTCGAGGTCAACCCCGGAACTCTCAGTTCCTGCGACGGCGCTGGAACCAATCGTATTGGTGTATGCCTTTCCATTGGAGACTTTCAGCGCCGTGGAGAGGGGGGACCTGCTGCCTGGGTAACAGCTTCTCCATATCAACCTACCAAGGCTTTGCGCCCTGGTGAGGCCACTCCAGACCGACAACCAGAGCGCAACTCCATAGTCTCCCGAGACTGATGGATGCCTACTACTACTAGTGACATAGAAGGGCGAAGAGTTGGAAGGGAACTATGAAGACTACTTACGAGAAGTTAAGTTTGGAGGCCAATTGATTGAGGACTTCGAATATGAGGCCCTCGTAGTGGGCTACCTGTCCCGACCGGTCCTTCACGAACACCTGCCAGGGCGGGAACTGCTCCCCACACACCCAAAATAGGGGGACGGGGGGGGGGAGTGAGGTGATGCAGTAGACAGGGTAGACAGGACAGAAGTTGAAGCAAGGTTTGAGGTGAAGCAATAAGTCATGTGACACAATGAAGTCAGCAAGAAATTAGGTGAAGCAAAAATTGAGGTGAAGCAAGAGGAGAGTGAAAACAGGATGTGAGAACGTTAGGGTGAGGTGAAGCAAGAGGAGAGTGAAAACAGGATGTGAGAACGTTAGGGTGAGGTGAAGCAAGAGGAGAGTGAAAACAGGATGTGAGAACGTTAGGGTGAGGTGAAGCAAGAGGAGAGTGAAAACAGGATGTGAGAACGTTAGGGTGAGGTGAAACAAGAGGTCAGATGAAACAGTGTGGTGAAGCAAGACGCGAAAGGAAGCATTAAACGAGAAATTAAATCAGCAAGATGTGAGGTGAAGCAAAGTGTGAGGTGAAGCAAGAGGCAGGACAGAAGAACCAAACAATAGTGCGTCAGGGAATGGTAAAGAGAATAACCACCATTAACATATTACACAGAATATATAATTCCAACATTATTTATATACGGTATATTACATTTATTTACGACAATATTATACTTGTAATACATATATTTGCATATAACTAGATGCGAGAGTTAAAGGGGTAATCAAGGAAGGAATTATCCGGTGCATATAACACACACGTCCTATAAAATATTATACATATTCGTATGTATATGCAGAGTTTCTTTAACCCTGATGCTCCTGTTACCTAGCAGTAAATAGGTACCTGGGAGTTAGACAGCTGCTACGGGCTGCTTCCTGGGGATGTGTAACAAAAAAGGAGGCCTGGTCGAGGACCGGGCCTAGGGAATGCTAAGCCCCGAAATCAAGAAAATAATCTCAAGATAGGCCAATTAACCAATACAAGCGAGTGCCTACAAGTCCCAATATGAGGGTATAGTTCTGTAGTAATTATATCACTAAGATCATTTTGTAATTGAACTATTTAAAACTGATCAAAAGTTTATAAACCATTAATAATATTAATGTTGCATGGGTTTATAATTAAATTAAAGCAGAGTCAATAGTGTTTATATTAAAAAAAATTTATAATTTGTGATTTAATACAATTTGGTGAAACTTTTTCTTAAAGGAATAACTTGAGCATTAGACATTTGGCCACTTCTTACAGAATATTTATGTTGAGAAATTTGAAAATTAAAATTTTGAATGTTTGACCAACATATCACAGTCATGACTAATGGTATTTTGTAAATGACAGTTATCACTATGAGGCCCGTTTATAATAATTATATTTGTAACAGCCCAAATACGTCGCATTTTTTACGGATTACTCCGGCAAATATGCCTCTTATCGATGACCAAACACCCCCCCCCCACACACACACACACGAAGATGTAGAAACTTCGACGTTTCGGTCCGTATTGGACCATTATCAAGTCCATTGGCAATTCCATTATCAAGTCCATTGACAATCGACTTTATAATGGTCCAGGACGGACCGAAACGTCGACACCTCATCTTGTGGTGTGTGGTCTGGTCATCATATCTTCAGCCACGTTACTGTGACTCATCATCTGCATATGCCTCATATGAATACATATCCCAGTACTGTAATGCTGGCTTCCTGTACATTAGCCAGGAAAGGGTAGACATATTGCTTGTGTGGACACATTCCTGTGTAGGCAAAACTGATGCAATTTGTTTTTGATTAGAATAGTTGGGCAAAACTTTTTTGTTTACTGTTCTAGCTAGGCAGAACGGTTAAACTTTTTAATAGTAAATAGTAAGAACGGGCCGCCATCTCCATAGTCACACGGGAGGAAGATAATGTTTGATAAATGAATTTCGCCGAAAATTAAGCGTGATGGGTTTGTTGGAGGTCATTAACAACTCCCTCGTTACCAGTGATGAGTTTGTTGGAGGTCATTAACAACTCCCTCGTTACCAGTGATGAGCTTGTTGGAGGTCATTAACAACTCCCTCGTTACCAGTGATGAGCTTGTTGGAGGTCGTTAACAACTCCCTCGTTACCAGTGATGAGCTTGTTGGAGGTCGTTAACAACTCCCTCGTTACCAGTGGTAACTACGCCCATTTCCCTCTCCTCTAGAACAACTACCATAATTATAACAGACCTGTTAGCGTATAATGAGAGCGTGTCAGCATGACATACTGGCCTCGTGGCCGGGTAATGCAGTAACAATTTAGCGTATGATCATACAGCATGAATATATAATGTATATAGTTGTATTATATGTTGGTATTATTAAGATAAAGACAGACTAATCTTTAATGTTCAGTTGCATAATCAGCTTCTTGCCTATCATGCTTTCTTCTTGTTTATTATGTATACCTAGGAAAAAGATACATATATATATACACACATATATATATATATTATATATATATATATACATATATATATATATATATATATATATATATATATATATATATATATATATATATATATATGTATATACCCATAAGTGATAATGTCTGTTCAGAGTTGAAGGTCAGACGCTTGTGGTTAGTCTCACCCAGTTGTCAGAGCTAATGTTCTGAGGTTGGGGATAAACATAGGCTGGTCGGGGGCGCCACAATTCAAAAGGGAACAGTGTAGATCAACAAACTGGAAAAGGTGCAAAGACACGCTACCAAGTGGCTCCCAGAACTGAAGGGCAAGAGCTACGAGGAGAGGTTAGAGGCTTTGTTGCAACCCGTTCTCGCACTTTCTTCTAGTCAATAATGACTTATTAAATACCTGTATGTGACATACTAATTTATTGTGAATATTTTAGATTACCTTGAAAAGCTTCATAGAAAACACCGACCTCACCTAACCTTCTTAGTATGTTAAGATAAGCATCTTATTGCTTCGTATTTACAATTATTACTTAACCTATTCCTATAATACCTATAATAGGTTAAGTAATAATTGTAATTACGAAGCAATTAGATGCTTATCTTAACATACTAAGAAGGTTAGGTAAGGTCCGTGTTTTCTATGAAGCTTTTCAAGGTAAACTAAAATATTCACAATAAATTAGTATGTCACATACAGGTATTTAATAAGTCATTATTGACTAGAAGAAAGTGCGAGAACGGGTTGGAGAGGGGGCCTGGGGGCGCTGAGAGGGGCTCCGGGGGCGCTGAGAGGGGCTCCGGGGGCGCTGAGAGGGGCTCCGGGGGCGCTGAGAGGGGCTCCGGGGGCGCTGAGAGGGGCTCCGGGGGCGCTGAGAGGGGCTCCGGGGGCGCTGAGAGGGGCTCCGGGGGCGCTGAGAGGGGCTCCGGGGGCGCTGAGAGGGGCTCCGGGGGCGCTGAGAGGGGCTCCGGGGGCGCTGAGAGGGGCTCCGGGGGCGCTGAGAGGGGCTCCGGGGCACAGAGACTCACGTGTACAGACGTGACGGGGATGGTGCGACCTCTGAAGTTGCCGGTGACGTGGGGGAAGAGGTCGTCGAAGAAGCGGAGGCCGGTGAGGGGGCGCCAGTCAGCCACGCTCAGCAGTTCGAACCTGTCCGCGTCCTTGACCTCAGCGGCCTGCACGCCCCACCGTGTGCACCGCGAACACGTCTGGTTCTCCTTCTGCTTCTCCTGAGGGAGGAGATAACGAGAGACGCTGGCAGTAGATTGACCGATACATTATCGCTAATGCGCACACACACACGCGCCCACGAACACACACACACGCACGCCCACGAAGAGACACGCACGCCCACGAACACACACACGCACGCCCACGAACACACACACACACACACACACACACACACACACACGCCCACGAACACACACACACACACACACACAGTTGATTGACAGTTGAGACGCGAGACCAAAGAGTCAAAGCTCAACCCCTGCAAGTACAATTAGGCGAGTACACAGAGCCCCATAAGAGGCTGCTACAAAAGTTAGAGCAACAGATAGGATTAAAAGGTAAGATGCTCCAGTGGATAAAGGAGTATCTAATCAACAGGAAACAGCGAGTAACTGTGAGGGGAGACATCAGAGTGGCGAGATGTCACCAGCGGAGTCCCACAGGGCTCTGTACTTGGACCCATCCTGTTTCTAATACATGTAAACGATCTTCCAGAGGGTATAGACTCATTCCTCTCACTGTTTGCAGATGCAAAAATTTACGAGAAGAATCAAGACAGGTGAAGATAGACTACTCTCTCTCCCTCTCTTTCTAATACACAGTGTTGTATCATTAATGTATCATTAAAGCCTCACTCTCGCTGAATGCGACCAGGGCCCAGATTCACGAAAGCACTTACGCAAGCACTTACGAACGTGTACATCTTTCCTCAATCTTTGACGGCTTTGGTTATATTTATTAAACAGTTTACAAGCATGAAAACTTGCCAATCAGCTGTTATTGTTATAAATAGCCTCCTGGTGCTTCGGAGCTCATTAACTGTTTAATAATTGGAAACAAAGCCGCCAAAGATTGAGAAAAGATGGACAGGTTCGTAAGTAATTGCGTAACTGCTTTCGTGAATCTGGCCCCAGGGCGACAGCGCGACCAGCAGTAGGGAGAACAGGCCGTGATGGATGACACACTCACCCGTACTAGCAGTATTGACCACATCGCCGCATTACGGAAGCAAAGTGGCAATGCAGGAAGGAATTTGATCTATATTTGATGTGTAGAATAAAAATAAAATAAGGAAGGAAATCCATTTTTTCTGAACAAAGACTTGAGAAATGGACTGTTAGTTTCTCACCCTCGATGTTATTAATGGTTAGTTTCTCACCCTCTATGTTATTAATGGTTAGTTTCTCACCCTCGATGTTATTAATGGTTAGTTTCTCACCCTCGATGTTATTAATGGTTAGTTTCTCACCCTCGATGTTATTAATGGTTAGTTTCTCACCCTCGATGTTATTAATGGTTAGTTTCTCACCCTCGATGTTATTAATGGTTAGTTTCTCACCCTCGATGTTATTAATGGTTAGTTTCTCACCCTCGATGTTATTAATGGTTAGTTTCTCAACCTCAAGACATTAACAAGGGTGGAACAAAAGACAATTAAAAAATGAGTACCTAAATGAGCCACAGACACTAGAAAGAATTTCTTCAGTGTCAAAGTAGTTTAGAAATGTAATGCGAGCACAAGGTAGTGTATGGAGACGGAGGCTGACTCCATACACAGTTTCAAATGTATGCATAATAGTGGCCAATAGCTCAAGAATCTGTACAACAGTTGATTGGTAGTTGTGAGGCGGGACCGAGGAGCCGAAGTTCACCCCTCCCATCCCCCCCCCCTCTGTAAGCACAAGGGGAAGACCTCCCTATGTACAAGAGGGAAAGACCCCCCTACATAGAAGAGGGAAGACCCCCCTACATACAAAGGAAAAGACCCACCCCTACATACAAGGGGAAAGACCCCCCTTACATACAAGAGGGAAGACCCCCCCCCCTTACATACAAGAGGGAAGACCCCCCCTTACATACAAGAGGGAAGACCCCCCCTTACATACAAGAGGGAAGACCCCCCTTACATACAAGAGGGAAGACCCCCCCTTACATACAAGAGGGAAGACCCCCTACATACAAGGGGAAGACCCCCCTACATAAGACTCACCTTGATCATAGAGACAATAGTGGCAGACCTGGAGGCTGGAGAAGGCTTCATCTCTCCCCACTCCTCCTCGGAGACCTGTACGACACACAGGTGGGGTGAGCATCACTATCACTGGTGGTGGTGAACAGGGAGACATACAAGGTGGTAGTGAACAGGTAGAACACATGGCTCATGACCAGAAACACACGGGTAAACAGCAATAACACACAGGTGAGGAAGAACACGGTTGATAATGTCTATCAGCAACTCACAGGTGATGAATATTAATAACACATGAGTATTAGTAACTCCCAGGTGATGAACATCAGAAATACAGGTGAAGAAGGGCAATAACATACTGCTAATGATGAACAGCAATAACCCTCGGGTGATGATGAACAGGAACACAGATGGACAAGAACACACAGGTGATGAACAAGAACACCGAGATGATGAACAGGAAGAACACACGGGTATACAACAGCAACCTTCAACACCCATAAACAATAAAGTTTTTTCTACGTTTATTGTGAAAAAAATCTTGAAAGGAAAATATTTTGCGTTCTACAAATATCTTCCAATCCGTTGACAAAATCCTCATTCACTCGAATTAGTGTACAAGATGTATTTTGTGTATTAATGTATGTACACTTATGCACAAAAAGGTGTATGTACACTTATGTACACACACACACTTAGGTACATAAAAGTGTACAAAAGATGTACACTTTCACCTACAAGCAAAAAAAAACTTGCGCACTTTCGAATACAAATGCCACGAGTATGCAAAACACGTTCATACGTTCCTTGTCCGCGTGAAACGAAGATCAGCTTACAGTTTGGAAACATGGACAACACTGAACGTCTCGCAAGGACAACACTGAACGTCTCGCAAGGACACCACAAGTCTCTCACAAGGACAACATCAACGTACCTGGTTGTAAAGCTCCAGCTCCTTAGTGAGGGCGGAGGAGAGCTCCGTAGCGTACTGCTTGATCAGCAGTTCCATGTAGCACTCGAACCCGTCCTAGTGGAAGAGGGGAGAAACTTCACTACCAACCTGTCCTCTTAAAAAGAACGTCGCTTATGGCCGTTTGCCCGTATGGCCGAATATCAACGTAATTTGAAAATGAAAAAAATAAAATGAATATAAATTAGGGATTTTTTTTCAACAACAGTAAGTTAAGGGTCCTCTGATAGGTTAGGTGGGCAGGAAAGTCTCAAAGTTTCAAAACGGTATGAAAAACGTTAATGGAAAGTTGGCTCTTCTAAGCTGGCCGAGTAAGCCGGACGACTCAAACAGAAAACGGAACAGTACGTCATTTTTGTGAGTCGATTTCATTTCAAATTACGTCCAAATTTGGCCATAGTGCCGCGCATACCAGCGGAAAGTGACGTATTTTTAAGAGGACGGGTTGGACCACAACACCAACTTTCCCATACGAAAGACAATGATGACTAAGTTTATATATAAACTTGTCATATTCATCTGTAACTATATGAACATTGCCAGCAATATTACTAACTCCGTTGCATGCAGAAGTACTACTTGAAGACTATAGACTTCAACAGTCGTACATTTATGAAGGGTGTTGGGCATAGTTAAGGACGGGTTAGGACCTCCTCCAGCGTGTCCGGCAGCCCAGGAAAGTCTTCCTTCCATTATATGTTCGATAAAACCAGTAAGTAATTTATAAGGAACTTGAACGACACGCGACCGAGTCCGTCAAGGCGCTCCGGCAGTAAGTCAAGTCTTCAAACTTTTTTATCGGGCGTCTGTGGAATTATTTGGTGCGCGTGTTTAGTAAGGTATATCAGCAGCTATCGCCTTACCTTTCCTGTGCTACTTATACTTTGCTTGGTAAATATGTCTTACACTAAAACTCACTCTTAAGTATGTCTAAACACTTAACAGGAACCAAATATAGCCTAATATGTGCACGAGTCTTATAGTAACTCCTTGTAAATGTAAACATCGCAGAAATTATAAATAAAATCTAACGTCTAAATATCTAAATCTGTAAATGAACGTCGATAAGAGAACAAACAAGGTTAAGTGTTGTGTGAGTGTGAGGTGGTTCCTCGACCCGCTGGAGGCCCTCAGTGCCCGGGTAAAGTGCCCCGGGGTAAAGTGCCCCGGGGTAAAGTGCCCCGGGGTAAAGTGCCCCGGGGTAAAGTGCCCGGGTAAAGAGAACACGGTCGACACTTACCGTCTTGTCGTCCGAAGGCCACATTTTACTGCCTCAACACTTCACACAACTCCGCTCTTTACTCAAGGATAGTTATACATCGTTGTATAATACAGCAGCACTTACAGCGCTACAACTACTTATACGTTTTAATACACTGGACTACAGCAAACTGAAGAGAAACGTAGATATTTTGTGGAGGGAAGGTTACTTGAAATAGTTGTCGATGCTAAGGTCCCGACTATGAAACATTGCGAGTTCTGAGTAGAGTTGAATTATTATCTAATTAGAAGGTGTACCAGGCGGTGCCCGGGTCGTCTGTCTCTTCCCCATCTTACATTCTACCCATTCTTTTCCTTCCCCTCTCACCCTCTTTCCTCCCTCTTCATTTTCCCTTTTTGTCTTCTAGGAGACACTAGAGTACCTATGATTGTGTAGAGGCGCGTCCATCGAGGACAGGTGCCTACAGGCAGGTATAATATTTGGATGGAGGGCTACAAGCGTCCACATTTATTGGCGTTATGGAGAAATAAAGCAATAGAAATGTACGCTTTTCTGTAACAGAATGGGAATTGCTAGATTAGGCGCGCTGGAGTTGGTGCCTACGCCTGTGGAAGGACACGAGCGTAAACAGTGTACGCTCGTTACGTCACAAGAACTGGCTGGGAGACACTAGGAAAGCATTTGAGACTTGGCTAAGGAGGACTGTGGACTCACGTTGCAAGGCGTGACCGGACTGAGCTGCGACATGTTGTAGACGAAGGCGAGGTTGTCCCCGTCCTGCATGGTGTTCAGGTAGCCGTACATGTCGTACTTCAGGGAGTGAGAGTCAGGAACCACGAACAACCACTGGTTCTTTATGCCGAAAAGCTTCATGGAGCGCGCCTGACGGAGAGAGAAGTCTTCGTCAGAGCTGCCGACAAGAGGGATGATAAGGTTTCGCTAAGTGCGCCACTAACTTTTACTGTTGACTAAACCACACACTAGAAAGTGAAGGGACGATTGTTGATTGTTGCCGCCGAAGGCGGCTAGTTTATTGTGCACCCCATACTCATCCTGTGAGCGGTAGCGCAAAAGCATTACAGAGGGCACAAAAGGTCTTTATCAGGCCTCATCTAAGATTATTACATAAACAATTTTATAGGGACGACGACGTTTCGGTCCGTCCTGGACCATTCTCAAGTCTATTGTGGTCGACACAATCGACTTTAGAATGGTCCAGGCGGACCGAAACGTCGTCCCTTCACCTTCTAGTGTGTGGTTTGGTCAACATATTTCAGCCACGTTATTGTGACTCCTCGTCTAACTTTTACTCATTCACTGTAATACCTGCAGCCTACAGAACTGGTGTCCGGGGTCGGTCGGAAAGGTCATGTACTGGACACTAAGAACACATCAGCGGGCGCGAGACCTCTGCCAGTAATGACAAGTATTAAATTAAGGCAATAATGATGATATTGCCTTACTGGGAATGTGTTTGATAATGTGTTGCTACTATGACTTACGATATACTGAAATATGAATGAAATATTTATATCTAGTTAAAACAATCACTTTTTGATTGGATTAATTATGGTGATTGCACTGATTGTAATGGTAATTTGAGGGGTAATTATGGTGATTGAATGTAATGACTGGACTGATTATAATGAGGGTGCTTGGACTGACTATAAGAACGGTGTTTTGATTATATTGATGAGGGGATTGGACTGAGTACAGTTAGTACTGCAACCCGTTCTCGCACTTGCTTATAGTCAATATTGGCTTATTTAATAAGTGCATATGTGACACTAATTGATTGTGAATATTTTAGTTTACCTTGAAAAGCTTCATAGAAAACACCGACCTCACCTAACCTTCTTAGTATGTTAAGATAAGCATCTTATTGCTTCTTATTTACAATTATTACTTAACCTATCAACGGTATAGGTTGATAGGCGTCATCAACACTGATGATGACGCTAGAGCCCCTCCCCCCCCCCCCCCACCAGCCACACTCACCAGGTCTTGAATGGAGGAGATCTGGTCCTTGAAGGCGATCACCAGGAAGTGCTTCTCCCGCGGTTCGCCGGCCCGCGGCCTCAGAGAGGAAAACAGCTTGCCTAGTCTGCCGGAAGAAAGGGAAACCAGTCAGTCCATTACAGGCTCACGCACCACCTACACGTGTGTACGTGGCAGTTACACGTGTGCACGTGGCAGTTACACGTGTGCACGTGGCAGTTACACGTGTGTACGTGGCAGTTACACGTGTGTACGTGGCAGTTACACGTGTGTACGTGGCAGTTACACGTGTGTACGTGGCAGTTACACGTGGACACATAGGAGCCACAACATTAAGCTGCCATTGCCATAAAACCCAGACTAAAGATAACATAAAACTAGAATTGGTCCCAAGATAAGCAACGCACCTCGTTCCGGTGCAAAGAGACTAAGTTAAGCAATTTCAAGATATCTTGGGGGAATTTGACCTCAATACCAGAGGGAAGGACTAAGGTAGATCCTAGAAGACATTGACCAAGTAGACAAGTATTTTCTGAAGCGAGGAACAGCGGGTCGAAAGAGAACACAGGTGAAAAGTGAAGGTACGGTTGCGTCACAGATATCAAGGATAATTTCTTTAGCGCGCGACGTCGTAAATACCTGGAATGGTTCGTATGAGGAATTTATCGATGATAACAACACGGTTTTAAATGTAACTATGATTTAAATAACACGTGTGAATAGCCATTTGTTAAAACCCACACTAACTCCTTGTTGAATGTCCGAGCTTAAGAGCTACATAACACTAGACTCAGGAAGCACATTTAGGTGAGCACACACACGCATAGATACACACACACACACACACACACACACACACATACACACACACACACACACACACACACACACACACACACACACACACACACACACACACACACATACACATACATACACATACATACACACATACATACACACACACATACATACACACACACACACACACACACACATACACACACACAAACATACACACAAACATACAAACATACACACACATACATACACACATACATACACACACACACATACACACACATACATACACACACCGGCATCATCATCAGCGGCATATGCTAGACTGGCCAACATAAGAACTGCCTTCAGAAACTTGTGTAAGGAATCTTTCAGAACCCTGTATACCACTTATGTAAGACCAATCCTGGAGTATGCAGCTCCAGCCTGGAGTCCATACCTAGTTAAACACAAGACAAAGTTAGAGAAGATTCAGCGGTATGCCACCAGGCTCGTCCCGGAACTGAGAGGATTGAGCTACGAGGAAAGGCTAAAGGAGCTGAACCTCACATCCCTGGAAAACAGAAGAGTAAGGGGAGACATGATAACCACCTACAAAATTCTCAGGGGAATTGACAGGGTGGACAAAGACAAACTCTTCAGCACGGGTGGGACACGAACAAGGGGACACAGGTGGAAACTTAGTACCCAGATGAGCCACAGAGACGTTAGAAAGAATTTTTTCAGTGTCAGAGTAGTTAATAAATGGAATGCACTAGGAAGTGATGTGGTGGAGGCTGACTCCATACACAGTTTCAAATGTAGGTATGATAGAGCCCAGTAGGCTCAGGAATCTGTACACCAGTTGATTGACAGTTGAGAGGCGGGACCAAAGAGCCAAAGCTCAACCCCCGCAAGCACAATTAGGTGAGTACAATTAGGTGAGTACACACATACATACACACACACATACATACATACACACACACATACACACACACATACACATACATACATACACATACATATACATACACATACATACACATACATACACATACACACACACATGCATACACACACATACATACACAATTCAATTCGTGGTCGATGCAGAAATAAATGGGAAGAGTTTGACCATAGCAATAAACCTGGCAGTTACTTGTCGCGGGCTGCGTCCCGGGGATGTGCGTGCGTGCGTGCGAGAACGAGAATGACAAAAATAGGTTGAGTGTGTTCAGTGAGCACACTAGACAACCTACTGTTAGAATCGCGGGGTCCAAGAGCTATGACCTCGATCCTGCAAGCACAAACAGTAAATACATAGGGACAACACACACACACAAACGGATGGAATGCATTAGGCAGTGATGTGGTGGAGGCTGACTCCACACACAGTTTCAAGTGTAGATATGATAGAGCCCAATAGGCTCAGGAACCTGTACACCAGTTGATTGACGGTTGAGAGGCGGGACCAAAGAGCCAGAGCTCAACCCCCCGCAAGCACAACTAGGCGAGTATAGGCGAGTACACAGAGCCAAAGCGTACATTAAAGAACAAGAACTCTTCATTAAAGAGTTTACCCACGAAGCATCACCCCCAAACACCATCAACAGTGTCTACTCTCTCTTACCGTCATATTAATCTTCCACAAACATTCCCAAAGATCAGTTCCATGTACACGTCCTTTACACTGCGGCCAATAGCTAACTGCGATCAATAAATCACTAATTATTACCAGAGATTTGGCATTACACGAAGCTTTTACAAACCACTTTCTTTGAAATATGAACAAGATCGACCATGAGGGTGTCCACAATGTGTGACGGTTGGGGCCGTTATAACCGCCCTAACGGACTTTATTGTTACAACTACACTTTAAACTGCACAACCGTCACAGCTAAGTTTAGTAAGGACATATACATTCTGATAACTGTCTAATCGATTTAGTGGAGTATGCAAAAGTTTGTGGTTGTACAATCAGAATATTAATAGTAGTAGTTAATGTATTATACACTGGCAGCTGTGAAGTCTATTATTTATGGTTTTATTTATCACTTTAAAATCTGTTTGACGTTAGTAAATACTAAAATAACCTGCATGAATAATTTAACATTAATACTTAATGCATTAACCTTAAATACAACATTGTTCGTTTATTCAAATAATTTAACATTAATACTTAATGCATTAACCTTAAATACAACATTCTTCGTTTATTCAAATACTTTAGGACATTTAAATGAAAATAAACTACCTACCTACCTTGAGGCTACCTTGAGGTGCTTCCGGAGCTTAGTGTCCCCGCGGCCCGGTCATCGACCAGGCCTCCTGGTTGCTGAACTAGTTCCTAATTCCTTTATGAAAAATCATCCCATCATCAAATCAAACTAAATAGTTCCTCATCACAAACCTCAAAAGATCTCAAAGTATTTGGGCTCGACAAAGTACAGGTTATCTTGAGGTTATCTTGAGATGATTTCGGGGCTTAGCGTCCCCGCGGCCCGGTCCTCGACCAGGCCTTTTTGTTACACATCCCCAGGAAGCAGCCCGTAGCAGCTGTCTAACTCCCAGGTAACTATTTACTACTAGGTGAACAGGTGCATCAGGGTGAAAGGAACTCTGCCCATTTGTTTCCTCCTCCGCCGGGGATCGAACCCGGAACCTACCCGTCAAACACACACCGAAACTACGACGTTGGAACAAGTTTTAACACGTCCTAACCAGTTATAACAACCAATATAGCAAGTTGTAACAACGTTCTAATCCGTCATAAACACGTTAAGCCAAGATGTAACAACTTTATTACAAGTTGTAACAAGCGGAAAATAGAGAGAGTTACGGTCTGTGTTTGGCGGGTAAGGACTACGAATCCTGAGCGCTGTCCACTCAGCCGTCAGGCCCCCATACTCGGGTTGTGATTGAGTGCAAAATACAACAACACCATAACCCAACAACCAAGATTTCTCCGCCGCCAAAGAACCATAACCCAACAGGCAAGAGTTCTCCGCCGCCAAAGAACCATAACCCAACAACCAAGATTTCTCCGCCGCCAAAGAACCATAACCCAACAACCAAGATTTCTCCGCCGCCAAAGAACCATAACCCAACAACCAAGATTTCTCCGCCGCCAAAGATTTTTATTTATCCGATGGAGGAAAGTGTTGACTGTACATTATGAATGTGCGCGGTCAGCCTTAAGTACCTCGTATATCACACGTGAAGGACGGCAATTGGTCGTCGGAAACTTACATTTAAGTAAGAGTAAGATTCTTATTTACAAAATGTAAGTTATTCTTACGCTGGCATCGTATTGTGGTGAAGTGTAAGCTTACTTATATGGGACCAGATTCACGAAGCAGTTACGCAAGCACTTACGAACTTGTACATCTTTTCTCAATCTTTGGCGGCTTTGTTTACAATTATTAAACAGTTAATGAGCTCCGAAGCACCAGGAGGCTGTTTATAACAATAACAACAGTTGATTGGCAAGTTTTCATGCTTGTAAACTGTTTAATAAATGTAACCAAAGCCGTCAAAGATTGAGGAAAGATGGACACGTTCGTAAGTGCTTGCGTAACTGCTTCGTGAATCTGGCCCCAGGTTCGTAAGTGCTTGCGTAACTGCTTCGTGAATCTGGCCCCAGGTTCGTAAGTGCTTGCGTAACTGCTTCGTGAATCTGGTCCCTGGTCTTTACCGTTGAGACACGACTCCTGGCCACTCGCTCGTGGCAGACGCCCAGTAGATCGTGTCAGCCTCACTCGTTAAGTCAGGTTAAGCAGTGTTGCTTCACGTCAGAAACTGGATGGGTGACCGTGCGGTAACTCGCTACTGGCATTAATGGAGCCCCATAAGCCTGTGAGCCTTCCTGTCCCCTGACAATAGTATACCAGGTGGCCTATACTGATACCTGTCCCCTGACAATGGTATACCAGGTGGCATATACTGATGCCTGTCCCTGATAATGGTATACCAGTATGTCTGCCTATACTGATGGATACCTACCAAGTCTCTCACCGAATCAAAGACAAATATTCTTCAATCGTTGGCCTGTACTCCCCAAGTGACACTGACTGGGAAAGACCTCATACCGCCCTCGTCGCCGCCACCGCTGTGCTTGTCGCCCGCCCGCCCGCCCGCCCGCCCACACACACACACACACACACACACACACAGTGGAAACTGAGTACCCACATGAGCCACAGAGACGTTAGAAGGAACTTTTTCAGTGTTAGAGTAGTTAACAGGTGGAATGCATTAGGCAGTGATGTGGTGGAGGCTGACTCCATACACAGTTTCAAGTGTAGATATGATAGAGCCCAATAGGCCCAGGAATCTGTACACCAGTTGATTGACGGTTGAGGGACCAAAGAGCCAGAGCTCAACCCCCGCAAGCACAAATAGGCGAGTACACACACACACACACACACACACACACACACACACACACACACACACACACACACACACACACACACACACACACACACACACACACTTCCCTGGAAGACTATATTCTGCGCACCCACCACCTCAAGTCGTTACCATCTTGTGAGGACGAACACATCAATACTCCAAGACTCGGAATGTATCCCGTTTGAAATGTAACATTATAACCTGTGCCTTCAATACGCAGATACACATCGTTGTTGACCACCTGCTGTCTAGCTGACTGGTGTTGTACACACTAGTATGCAGGCGACTAAAATTATCATACTGCACTCCAGTTCCTCATCACCATGTTTTTTATTAATATTTTGAGTAATGTATCACTGACCAGGTCACCGAGTCCTACCCTGAAGGGCGAGACAATACCCTGCGGGCAGTGCCACAAGGGGGCACCTTAGAAGGGGTACTGAGCCTGACAGGGCGGCAAGGTTGACCGATAAGTGCATGCAGGGGTTGGGTATCCCAGAGTTAGCCAGGGGAAACCATTTTACAACCTCTTATATTGAAGTGAATTTCTCCATTCCCAGGGGTGTCTCAGGCATTAAGGCAGTGAATCAGTCCTCACCATGTGGATACGTCATTGGGAAGCCTAACTTAGACTAAACTTAAATATACTTTTGCTAGCATACTCTATGCTAGCAAAAGCCAGAACATCCTAGAGGAACTTGAATATGGAGACTTATCACTGAATACCGCCTATGTCAGGCCAGTCTAATAGTATGTCACCCCGACGTGGAGCCCCCATCTTGAAAACACACACAAGGAAGCTCGAAAAGGTTCAGAAGTTTGCAACGAGACTCGTCCCAGAGCTGCGAAGGGTGAGGTACGAAGAGAGACTGAAGGAACTAAACCTGACGACGTTTGAGAAGAGAAGGGGGAGGAAGGGACACATGATACATGTATATAAAATACTTAAAGTGAGGAAACATGGTAAATGTTTACAATGAATACCAACAGAACAAAGGGGCATGGATGGAGGCTTGATACTCAAATGTGTAATAGAGATGTTAGACAATTTACTTTAGTGTAAGGATAGTAAATGGAATAACCTAACAGAGCAGGTTATAGAGAAACTCCATAAATGTAAAAGGAGGTCATGATAGGGAAATAGGTCAGGAGTCATTGCACTAGACAACAAGCGGCTAGAAAAGAGCTAGAGCTCGATCTTGCAGGCACAAATAGGCGAGTAGAAATAAGAGAGTACAAACATAGAATGATCTCCACCTCCACAACCAAGCTGGGACTTAAAGGCATACTGGAATATATACATACTCGCCACCTGAGGATATCAACACGAGACCAATCTTCATTAAGGCATTACATCTGCGGCAAACAAAGTTATTCTAGTCGTCATGTCGGGAAACAAAGAATTATTAGTGCCACAGTGAAGTAGTCTGAGAGGAAAGCCACTGAGTCAGCATCTTCATCTAAAGATAAATCCCGACACCTGAAATAAGAACTAAGAACCTTGATAAGTGACGCAAGACAAGTTTCTAGAGGTGAAGGTGGCAAGGTAGTTTCAGTGATGCCAAATTCTACCCATAACAGTCTTGGCAGGACCTGGAGACATTACTAATATTGCAAGATGAACTTGAAGCTTTCTTCTGGTACTTACTTACTCCAATCCCTTGGACTGGACGGTAGAGTGACGGTCTCGCGTCATGCAGGTCGGCGTTCAATCCCCGACCGTCCACAAGTGGTTGGTCACCATTCCTTTCTCCCCGTCCCATCCCAATCCTAATCCTGACCCCTTCCCAGTGCTATATAGTTGTAATGGCTTGGCGCTCTCCTTGATAATTCCCTTCCCTACCTCATCCCTTTGTATGTATTTATATTATTATTATGGTACTCACTTCATAGAAGAGGCTTCAGGCGTGGCCATGTCGATGATGGTGATGGAGGACTCTTGGGTCCCAGAAGTCTTCTGGTTCTCTGGAGTGACGGGCGTCCCAGGAGCCGTCTCCATCAGTAGCGTCACGATATCATTCAGCTCCAACTGATCTGGAACACAGGGAGGAACCCGCCATTACACCAAGCTCCAGCAGAGGGAGACGCATGCCGCCATTCTCATTATTGAAGACTTCCTAGCATGGTGGATGTTACATACATCTCGGCTAACATCCACCTCTTATACACGCGTCACACTAATGTGATATATATCAATGGGAAACCCCACCAGGGCTGTGAGGTGGGCGCTAACCTACGCTCTCAGTATTGCCAGCCTCGTGCTCAAATGCGGCCCGGCTGGCAGTGCCAGGGTTGTAAGTTCGAGCCCACCTCACAGCCTTAGTGGGGTTTCTCATTCCGCCTCATTATTTTATATTTGTTTTTGCTTTGAATGTTATTTGTAGTCCTGTAACTCTCAAGGTTGAGTATTCAGCGACTGGCTGGTAGGTTCATCGTTGTTTCGTAAGTGTAGGATGTGTTGGAGACAGTGTAGGTTGTGGGGGATGACAGTAGGTTGTGGAGGGTGACAATGTAGATTATGTGGGTGACACAGTGGGTTCTGAGGGGAAGATGTACAAAAGGATGAAGCAATATGAGCAGTAGATCTACTGCCTGGTGCTCGTGAGGCGAGACAGTTGTCGAGAGAAAACACAGCCAGTCTGACTATATAGTGTTCTTGAGGTTATATCAGCAGCCCAGAGGAGAGAAGGTGCCCCGGGCTAGGTTATACCACGCTCACCCTCAAGGATCTGTCGTGTTTGTCCCTACTTTTGGTAGGGACACGAGTTTCATTTTCCTTGTGTTGTTGTTGTTGTTAAAGATTTAGCTATTCAGAACGGAGTGTCCATGTAGCACGGACTATGGTGAGCCCGTAAGGATTTTCATTTTCCTCTGCGTCACCCCTTTTATATGAAAGGAACCGTCGGAAATGCAGCCGAGGTGCCATGTGGCTTGTCGCCTCCTCGTTGGAGGAAAGAGGCGAGACAACAGTGTTTTTGTTCAGTCTCCCCATGACATGGAAGAAAGTTGGTGCTCTGTTGATGACCAGACCACACTAGAATGTGAAGGGACGACGACGTTTCGGTCCGTCCTGGACCATTCTCAAGTCGATTGCTCTGTTCCCATGCCAGCTCTGTTACACAAGCTTGCTCTTGGGAAAGAAAGTGCTTAAGAGGTGAGAGAAGCCAAGGCACTTACCTATGCTGTTGTCGTGGATGAGAACGATGTCTCTCCAGATAAGTGTATCCTTGTCCCTCAAGTCCCTGAACACCTGCACAATGTCCCTAGACCCCTTAATCAGGGGAACCGTGATGGCTGTCGAGGAGGTGATCCGTGGACACCCGGACTCTGGTGAAGGAAGCCAGGAGGAGTTAGTGTATGGTGAAGACTTACCATCAATGTATAATTACTTACTGTAAATATATAGCTCTTGTAATAGAACATTCTCTCTAACTATAAGGTGTGAAGGATAGATGGAATTGTTTATATAATAATCTAAGATGAGGTCTGATAAAGACCTTTTGTGCCATCTGTAATGCTTTTTGCGCTACCGCTCACAGGATGAGTATGGGGTGCACAATAAACTAGCCGCCTCTGGCCGCAACAATCAATCAAATCAAAACTATGGCGATGACAGTGACCGTAGTACGGTGTACTAGGAAGACTAGATTGATTGATTAAGATTAAGCCACCCAAGAGGTGGCACGGGCAGTGTTACGACCCTGGGTTCTCCAGTGGAAACCAGGTCAAAATTGAGCTATTAAACTTTCTGGTAGTACAGTTGAGTGCATCGCGAGCGGCAATTGTTTGTATCTTCCCTGCCAGACGTAAGACTATTATTGTTTCTTAAAGAGCATTTAAAGACTGAGCTGGGGGTTGATTATTAAATAATAACATAGGCACCAACTTTGCTTACTAATACTTTCTAATCATTTGTAAAGTAACAATACATTGCATAGGGGAAGATCTTTAATGTGCTTAGCTGCACGATCAATCAGGCTCCTTCCGGCACCACGACATGGGAGGCCTAGCTGGTCGCTAGGAGGTGCTTCTCTGGCTGGCGTTCGTGCGGACGAGACCTACTCTGTGGCTGCACCCCTAATCTCCTCCCTTCTCCTCTTATTTCTCTTACCCTAAGTTCCTGTACCATTAAGTTAAGTATTGTATGATTTCTAAGTGTACCTACTCTGGTAGTAACGATTGGTGAGACCTGGGGGTAGTAGTTGCCAGTGTTTTGGGTAACCCTAAGTGTTGTTTTGTATTAGGGTACCACGTGATGTCTCTACCCTAAGCTGCATCCAGCTTCAGTGCTTATCCAGTAGTACTTTACCCTAGCTTGTTATTAGTGTAAACCTTGTATCCTGCCTATGTGGACCAAGGCTTTTAACGTAAGATAGTGTGGTAAAGTTATTATTATTATTGTTATTGGTGTGAGTGTATATGGGGGGTTGTTAACGGGTTAATAAATAAGTACATGAATTACAGAGTATCTCTTCTTCCTGTGTGGGAGCGCAGTGATCAACCCTTAGACTAACATATATGGTCTTGTAGCAAGTTATTACTACTGTGGATAGTTTATTTTGGGGGCCGGGCCTTTTAGCTCTCCCATATTTGATACTCTTGTCTTCTAACTACCCTTACCCCTTAATAGGACCAGTTCCCCATAGAAGCCCCACACACTATTATTTATAACAGGCATGAATAGCCCGTAAGCTAGGAAGGAAGACTAGAGAAAGCGCCTCTCACAAAGAGACGAGTGTCTCTACATGAGGTAGGGACAAGGAGTCGTTAGTGGTACTTCAGAAGTGTGTCGAGGGAGTTGACGCTCCTGTCACGTGATTGTGACAGGACTTTCCTTATTATTCCCTGAAAAATAAGGAAAAGTAATATCCAAAGGTCAACATGGGAACATGGAACATATTATCATCATCAGACGCCCAGACGAAAGAGCAGCCAAAAACCACCATAAGAGATGTGAAGAGCGGAGAGAAAAAGGCGAAAGTCAAAGGAGGGCTACAAGCAGAGGCAACTTTACAACATAAGAAAACACAAGAAATTCAGGAAAGGGGAAGAGATAAAATAGGTAATTGAGAACCGAGAAACAAACCCTGGCATGAGTGATGACCTTCCAGCAGCGACCTTGAAGGTGGTTATCTTGAGATGATTTCGGGGCTTTAGTGTCCCCGCGGCCCGGTCGTCGACCAGGCCTCCACCCCCAGGAAGCAGCCCGTGACAGCTGACTAACTCCCAGGTACCTATTTTACTGCTAGGTAACAAGGGCATAGGGTGAAAGAGAAACTGCCCATTGTGTCTCGCCGGCGCCTGGGATCGAACCCAGGACCACAGGATCACAAATCCAGCGTGCTGTCCGCTCGGCCGACCGGCTCCCCAACTGGTAAAGAAATAACCCACAAGAGGAAAATATATATGGGCTTCAAAATAGAATAAATTCAGTGGAAGAAGAGGGGAAGGCAAGAGGGGAAGGCAAGAGGGGAAGGCAAGAGGGGAAGGCAAGAGAGGAGGGAAGACAGACAACAACAGATAATAAAGATAAAGGTGATAATCTCATCTTTCAGAACCAGAGAGGGACACGTGACGAAAGAGAAGACTAGAGAGAAACTTCAGAAATTCTTACCAAAATACAGGTTAATGTTTCAAAGGGGCAGGAATCGACCAGTGGAAGTAATCTTTCAGAATATTGCTGCAGTGAAATATATATTGGCCGAGAAGTCATAACTGAGAGGCAGAGGGACTTGCCATTTGGTATACATTAGTCAAGACAAGTCAAGGGAGGGGGTAGGGGCAGACATCTCCCGTCACGCAGGGTGCAGTCGCGTCTCCATAGGTCTCCAATATTAGCTCTTGATACTGGTGCCTGGTTACCTACTTCCCAAGCCAGGCTCGACTTGTGAGAGTTTGGTCCACCAGGCTGTTGCTTGGAGCGGCCCTCAGGCCCACATACCCACCACAGCCCGGTTGGTCCGGCACTCCTTGGAGGAATAAATCTAGTTTCCTCTTGAAGATGTCCACGGTTGTTCTGGCAATATTTCTTATGCTCGCTGGGAGGACGTTGAACAACCGTGGACCTCTGATGTTTATACAGTGTTCTCTGATTGTGCCTATGGCAATGGCTCAAAAGGGCCACTACTTACGGGCTATTCATGCCCGTGCCACCTTTTGGGTGGCTTAATCTTCATCAATCAGGGGAGGATAGAAAGGAAGCAAAGAAAATCAGCGAAGCAAAGCAAGTGTCTGAAGTAGCTCAGACAACTAAAGAAGCGGGACAGATAAGAATGGAAGCAGTGGACCACAGCAGCTAAAATAGGCATCAAAGAGCTCAGTACGACTGAATAATTGGTCAAGCCAGCGTGTAGAGGTTGACATCCTGAGCCGCGAACATTAGTGACTAAACAGTCGCCACCTCCCCTAACAGTATTGGCCATGACATAGTTGGTGGCAATATACCTTGAAGAAAGCAGAGCCGCCCAGTAGAGAGTACTAGTATTAAAGTCATACACAAATGCTGATGGAATTGCAAATGAATTCCCTCGACTATGACCCACCAGCAATGGACCCTAAACCACCACTACCACCAGCCAGTGGACCACCAACCACCACACAGTGGACCACCAACCACCACCCACCAGAACTAGCTAAACCCAGACGCTACCACAATCAATACGTGGCCGCAAGAACACTGACTTAATATATACATAACATGAATGAAGTATCACCAGAGCTCACCTGGGAGCCGCTACCTGGCCATACAATCCTGCTACCCACAGAGTGGCCCAGTCTACCCACAGAGTGGCCCAGTCTACCCACAGAGTGGCCCAGTCTACCCACAGAGTGGCCCAGTCTACCCACAGAGTGGCCCAGTCTACCCACAGAGTGGTCCAGTCTACCCACAGAGTGGCCCAGTCTACCCACAGAGTGGCCCAGTCTACCCACAGAGTGGCCCAGTCTACCCACAGAGTGGCCCAGTCTACCCACAGAGTGGCCCAGTCTACCCACAGTGGCCCAGTCTAACGCATACGATACCTTCGCCAAGGTATTACAAACACCTTATATTATTATTTTCATTATTATTACTATAATAATATTATTGTTCCTACTAATTATCATTACTATGAATAATAATATGTAACAAGTCACTTGTGGCCATAAAGGAAGACGTGTGAGGTAATTAAGGTATATAATCAGCACCCAGGGCGAGGCTGTAATCACCTTGTAGTTAGGTGAAGGAATCTCCTTGCTGTAGTCAAGAGTATTGTAGCGTATGGTAATTTTTTAGCGGTACAGAAAGCGGTACAGTTAACAGGCATTTGCATGTTGATTAATGGTAAGACCTTCAGCGAGGCAGTTACCGAGGCGCTGTGTAAATGATTCCAACTAAAAAATACTTTCGTGTTTTTAAGTTCATAGTGTGAGTGAGAGTAACAGACACGTCACATAACAGTGATAAACACGCGCTGCCTGGAGCACGGTATAAAAACACCTGCACATTACCTTAGTACAAAGTCACTAGGTTCCACATTTGTACACAAAAACACGCAAGCAAACTCGCACACAACTTTTTCAGTGTCAGAGTGGTTGACAAATGGAACGCATTAGGCAGTGATGTGGTGGAGGCTGACTCCATGCACAGTTTCAAGTGTAGATATGATAGAGCCCAATAGGCTCAGGAACCTGTACACCTGTTGATTGATAATATCCTAGCCAAAACATTTAGGCTGTACTTCAATTATATTAAAAAAAAAGATATTCGCATTTAGGAATCCAATATATTTAATATCCAAATATGTAGAACTATGCCGTTAATTATCAGTGGGTTGGTGTGTTGGTTAAAATATAATCACAATAATAATTAGAATTAACATAAAACTTATCAAGCCATTGGACGCCGCCACCCGGCGCAGCCTCGTCCTTCAAGCTGCCCTCATTATTTCATTTTTATTACTATTATTATTTTCTACCACTGACGTGGACACACATTTACAATGCTAACCAGAATATATACATTTTCCTTCTACCCTCCATGGACAGGGTTAGATATCTGTTAAATACACACTTCAGTGATTTATTAAACAATCAACCACAGAAAGTGATTGTAGTGCTTATAAAATGCTAATCTAACCTACATACAGAAACGCACATTTACTTCTGTCCTACATAAACCGTGGCTCTCGTTCTCCACCATACAACCTCACTCCTCTGCCACACATTCTGAGAAGAACACTAATATGTTCTAGATGGGTTGCAATAGTTCATACTGTATTTCCATTTTCTAATTTCGTTGTAGGTTGGTATATACTATGGTCCTCATCAGCACTATAAGTGCTACCAAAACAGGAGGATGGGCTATGTACGATATCCCTGATTAAATTAGTCATCAGCAATTCTAGTAACCTAATAATCTGAGTGTAAAACCATGATATTATATGCAGACAATGAGTCACAATCACGTGACAGGAGCGTCGACTCCCTCGACACACTTCTAAAAATGAAGTACCAACAACGTTTCAGTCCGTCCTGGACCACTATCAGGTCATGTAAGGGTTCAGGATGGATCGAAATGTCGTCGGTTCATTTTCCAGATGTGTGGAGTGTCTGTCATATTATTTAATTTGTTTAAGAGCTTCTTGCAGGTAAGGAATGAGACGTGTTTGTACTGCGAGAAGCCTAATTTGACATTACTTGCGAGGCTACTTTGAGTTTCATCAGCCTCAATTTAGGCTGGTGAAACTCAAAAACTTTAGGCTCACTGAAACTCGGCTCACACGAGTGAGCAACCAGCTGTTGCTCACTCGTTACTCTCACGTCTATACAGGACAGATTCCTCTGAACCTTGTTTGTAGTTGTTTAAGATTTTACCCACATCCTGCCCGAAATGCTGTGCGTATTCGTGGCTTTAGGCATAGTATATACTATCTAGAAATCCAACATTCTGTTTGTAACGATGTATGTATGAACGTTTACCTAAATAAATTAATAAATAAACTATTTATTCATTCAATTATTTATGAATGTAGAAGAACTGAAATTTCTACCCAGTCTCAAATTGTTTTTACCGACCCCATAATTGAGTAGGTTGATTACTTTATAGTAAACTTTCCACAGTCCCAGAGCTGAGAGGAATGAGCTACGAGGACAGGAGACATGGCTACCACACAAGATTCTCAGGAGAATCACAGGGCAGACAAAGACTATACTTGAGGTTATCTTGAGATTATTTCGGGGCTTTAGTGTCCCCGCGGCCCGGTCCTCGACCAGGCCTCCACCCCCATGAAGCAGCCCGTGACAGCTTACTAACACCCAGGTACCTATTTTGCTGCTAGGTAACAGGGGCATAGGGTGAAAGAAACTCTGCCCATTGTTTCTCGCCGGCGCCTGGGATCGAACCCAGGATCACAAGTCCAGCGTGCTGTCCGCTCGGCCGACCGGTTCCCATTCAAGGGAACACCTATGGCAAATGACAACCTAAATGAGCCACCGAGATCATAATACTAAGTTTACATTGTCCGGACAATGCACAAAAAAAAAAAGATGAAGTGGTGATGGAGGTAAACTCCAGACACAGCTTTAAATATAGGTATGACAGAGCCTAATAGGTTCTAGAACCTATTCACCAGTCGCTCAAAGGGTTGAGATGCAGGACCCAAGAGCCATCCCACACAATACAACTATGTGAGTACACACACAGTTCAATGGTAGATAACATCCTGCCAAACACACATCGAAACTACGACGTTGGTACAACGTTCGAGCAAGTTTGAACACCTTCTAACCAGTTATAACAACCAATATAGCAAGTTGTAACAACGTTCTAATACGTCATAAACACGTTAAGCCAAGATGTAACAACTTTATTACAAGTTGTAACAAGCGGAAAATAGAGACAGTTACGGTTTGTGTTTCCAGGGATTAAGACTGATATGGAGGAATTCTGTCATGTGAATATAACATTTCAGTCAACATTTTGTGAGATTAGGTTCATGTGAAAAAGAAAACGGGGGAACATAACTATAATGGAAGAACTAAAGCTCACACAGCAGGAAGAAAATAATTTAAAACAAAAGAAAATCATATAACAGATCAAATATGGTGGTGAAGAGAGCGAGAGAAGGAACTAAATTATCCCCATCTGTACAATCCTTAACGTTGCTTTAAAAATAAGCAACGACAGAGATCATTAAAGAAAGATTAATCTGGGTTGTTTGATTTAAAATCACTAAGATTTAAATCAAGATATTTACAAAGTTCTTGATTTTAAATTAAAATGATTTTTTTGTGAAACTCAAGCTGTATAGTAGTAGTTATAATAAGTTCTTTTTTTGCATAAAACAGATTATCATGGAGGTGCTGTACATCTGACAAGTTTTAATGATTTTCCAAACATTTTTCACGGCATTGCTGAAAATGTCCAGGAATTTCTGAAAATAATTAATCTAACATTAACTAGGAGGCCTGGTCGACGACCGGGCCGCGGGGACACTAAGCCCCGGAAGCACCTCAAGGTAACCTCAAGGTAAGGTAACATTGGAATGATCTGAAGAAGTAGTTGGTTGACTAACTACACAGTTTCAAGAAAAGTAAGGCATAGGCTCAAGCTCTCTCCCCCTGTACACACATCAATAAAATGAAATATCAAATGGAATATAGTCCTTATTAAGACTACTCAATAGCTCAGTCGAGTGTGTTTCGGCCTCTCATGCGTGGGGTCCACGGTTCGAGTCTCCTAGAACCCAGGTGAGTGGAAAGACTATAAAACGTAATGTCTGTCTGACAGAAGTAGCTGGCCAGGTTCTTTGGCCACTCCACACCCAATGTTTCGAGATCAAACACGGGGTTATACGAGTCACAAGGCAGTCGAGGTCGGCCATAGTACCCAATTTAAAAAAAAAAGTATCTGCAACTATAGTGGCACCTGTGATTCTCATGAAGCCTGAAATTAGGGATTTGTTTTCCATAGAGTACCTGCTTACTCGCACCACTTATCCGTGCATTGTTTACTTCCTTACTCCCAGCATTTACTCGAAAATGAACACAGATTTATTCAGATTCTGGTCATCAGAATTAAAATGTACAAGCTCTTATAATATTACATTTTCCCAGAGAAGTTATGGGGGAGAAGGCAGGAGAGAGGGAGGGGGTGAGATGGAGGGGAATGTTTGGGAAAAGAAATACTGTAGAGAGAGTAGAAGAGGGGGGAGGGAAAGAGGGGGAATAGAGAAAAAGGGAGGAAGCTGACCCGGGCATAGCCGGGTACCCATCTAGTAGATGAACAAAGCACTCACCAGTAAGCGCAATATGGAGGGTGCCATTCTGGACGAGGCGGTCGGCCCAGGCGTGAGTGTTGGTGCAGGAGACCATAGTGAGCACGGCTGTCGTGTTGTCCGGCAATGTGTCGTTCATGGAGGCCAGGAACTGCACAGACAACGACCCCAGCGTCATGGCTGCCGACCCCTCCTTAACAGCTGCCTTGACGAGTTCCTGTGTCTGGAACCTGAGGCCTTGCAGCATGCCAGACTCAAGGTACACTCCTGTAATAGGAAGAGGATGGTAACAAGTGTTAGATTAGCAAAGCCACAGGAGCTTTGATGAGGGTTCGAACCTAAGCACAGCCTTCCCATACACTAGTTAACCTCTGGGATAGGTTGATATATCACCTTAATGGGATTTCTCTGTGTATGCAAGTGCTAGATTGATGGAGACAATACTTAACTATGAGAAAATGTGGTGTAACAACATTTAATGGTATTGAGATTGTGTGGGTGGATGGAATGTTGTGTATATATATGTAAGCAACCCAGACTGACCTAAGGTGGAATCTTCGTAGTCGAGCTGTGCGTGTGTGGACACCAGTATGGTGACCGCCGCCAGACACCGCCACACCCACACTCTGGATCTTCCCGCTCGCTGCCCCTGCATCGTCACGCCTCCGTCTGCGCCTTCCCTGACTTTACTGACAGGGCGGCAGCAACAGGAGGAGGAGGCTGCTGGAGTTGTGGTTGCAGGAGTTGAGGCTGCTGGAGTTGAGGCTGCTGGAGTTGAGGCTGCTGGAGTTGAGGCTGCGGGAGTTGAGGCTGCAGGAGACGAGGCTGTGGGAGTTGAGGCTGCTAGAGTCGAGGCTGCGGGAGTTGAGGCTGCAGGAGTCGAGGCTGCGGGAGTTGAGGCTGCTGGAGTCGCCTCGACCTTCGGTAATCGTCTTTACCCTCAGGAATGAGCTGCTGGCTGCAAGGATAAGAATTAATGTTAGTGTTTATGCTCAGATTTGCCTCACCGCGTACGCATACCTTGTAGACCCATCGGCCACAATGCTGTTCAGTAATTAAGAGCGTAACGTAACATTATTATAACGTGTGTGCGTGTATTTACAGAGCTGTGCCTGTGGTGGTTGATATGAAGGGAATGCGAGGAAGGGATAAAGAAGGGAATGGAGGAAAAAGAGAACTAATTGGAAGGATATAAAATGGGAGGGAGAAAGGGTAAGAGAATGGAAGGGAGAGACAGAGACAGACATACAGAGACCAAGGCACTAACTGCTGCCCCAGTGCAATCTATACCTATAAAAAGTCTGCTCGAGGCTGGAAGTCGGACGCATGCAGCCAGGCTCGCTTAACTTTGTCATTTGTGATGGTACGGGGAGTGCCATAGGGTGCCAAGGTCTATGCCCCCCCTTAAGTAGGACTGGCCCTTACTACGACAACTGACGGCTGCTTTGCAGTCTGAAATGGGCGCTTTTGAGAGAGAGAAAGACAAAAAGAGAAAAATAGACACACAGAAGAGAGGGGCAGACAAAGGAACACTCATGAAATCAAGACACTAATCGTACACACCCCTGGGCCAGCAGCCACATGCTGGGCCAGCAGCCACATGCCAGAGTGACGCCCTCACAAGGTAGAGAGTGCCGCGCGAGGAACCTTAATGTATTCCTCACACAGCTGAAGCAGCCTCGGTGGTAATTGTAGTGTACCCAATACTCATCAACTACACACACGCCTCATCAAGCTACCCATTACCACACAACAATCACGCGCAACAATATACATATTCCAGTAACTGTGCTCCAGTTGTGGATTTTATTGTGAGTGAAGACAGAAATTAGTTGCCGTCAGGAGTGTAATGAATAAACTTGAGAGTAACTTTTCACCTGACCATCAAGAGAGGAACTGGTCGAAACATTTGGGCAGGAATGTCTTAAGTGTGCAAATATAATTTTTATTGATTCTGCTGGTCAATACCAGTTATTGTCCTCTCTCTGATCAAGATCACTTCGCAATGGTACTCCATGCTGCTTCCCCTGGATAGTAACCACTTGGGGCGGACGGTAGAGCAACGGTCTCACTTCATGCAGGTCGGCGTTCAATCCCCGACCGTCCAAGTGGTTGGCCACCATTCCTTCCCCCGTCCCATCCCTAATCCTGATATTGACCCCTTCCCAGTGCTATATAGTCGCTTTCTCCTGATAATTCCCTTCCCCTGGAATAGTGCCTGCTGCTATGGTATTTATATACGTATGTTGCTATAAGTATACATGCTGCTTGTATGCATACGATTGATTGATGCAGATTAAGCCACCCAAAAGGTGGCACGGGCATGAATAGCCCGTAAGTGGTGGCCCTTTTGAGCCATTACCAGTATCAAGAGCTGATACTGGAGATCTGTGGAGGTGCGACTGCACCCTGCGTGACGGGAGATGTCTCTCGTACTCACCTAGTTGTACTCACCTAGTTGTACTCACCTAGTTGTGTAACCCTGCTGTCCCCACCTAAACAGTTTGGCTGATCAACACCCTGAGTATTGTGTACCTCTGCATCATACCCCCTTGTATTTCTCCTGTATTCCTGTATCGTCACCTTCACTTTATTCAATTTGTTCCCAAACCTTCCCCTGAATTCAGTGACCAAGTCTTCTAGTAAACCGTTGTAGTTTCTTCCTTTCCGTTGTAAGGAGGGCGCCCCCCCCCCCCCACACACTTGGACGACCACACACACACACATGTATGTTTATTTTTTATTATTATTTTCAACCACAGACGTGGCCAGACATTTACAATGCTAATCAGCATATATACATTTTCTTCCGTCCTCCATGGACAGGGTTAGAGAAGTGTTAAACATATAGTTCAGGGATTTATTGAACAATCAACCACAGAAGGTGATTGTAGTGCTTTTAAAATGCTAAGCTGACCTACATACGTAAATACATAGATACACAGATTTACGTCTGCCCTACATAAAGTGTTCGAACACACGCACATTGTGTAAATGTGTAGTGCTGTTATCACAAGTTGCTGCAGCGTTCTGAAAACGTTCATATCTTTGTTCCTAAAGACCGTCCTAATGGTGTGTTGACCAGACCACACACTAGTCGATTGTCGACTTTAGAATCGACTCTAGAATGGTCCAGGATGGACCGAAACGTCGTTGTCCCTTCACCTTCTAGTGAGTGGTCTGGTCAACATACTTTAGCCACGTTATTGTGACTCCTCGCCTGCCTAATGGTGTATGCAGATTACTATAAGCTCTGGATCAAGGACAACACCTGAAGTTTCCACAGTGAAGACTGCTGACTCCGTCTCGGAGATGAGAGGAGGTGCGGCGACAGTCAGAAGTGGAGAGTTGGGGTGGACTGAAGCTTTCTGACCTGTCGGGAAGGAAGGAAGGGGGAGGGACCTAGTTTACATTTCTGTCTGCGAGACACAGGGGTGCCAGTAGCAATGTGCTGTTCAACAGCCTCTACTGTCTCAGGTGGTGAGGGAGAACGTGAGTTGTCCCTCACCCCCTGAGCTCACACTGGCCTCAACAGAGTTGGCAGGGAAAGTTAAAGAACGCAGTTAGGCTGAGAAGAAAAATGGCGACTAGTGATGGTCACAGTGGACAGAGAAGACACAAGAGGTGGATAAACCACACACTGAATGCAACCTGTCCTCTTAAAAGGAACGTCGCTTTTGGCCGTTTGCCCGTATGGCCGAATATTGACGTAATTTGAAAATGAAAAAAAAAAAATTAACAAATTTGGGATTTTTTTTTCAACAGTAAGTTAAGGGTCCTCTGATAGGTTAGGTGGGCAGGAAAGTCTCAAAGTTTCAAAATGGTATGAAAAACGTTAATGGAAAGTTTCCTTTTCTTAGCTGGCCGAGTAAGCCGGACGACTCAAACAGAAAACGGAACAGTACGTCACTTTTGTGAGTCGATTTCACTTCAAGTTACGTCCAAATTTGGCCATAGTGCGCATACCAGCGGAAAGTGACGTTATTTTTAAGAGGACGGGTTGGATGAAGGGCAGCAGCAGACTGGGACGGAAGGGTGAATATACCAGTGAACCACGAGCAACAACACCCTTAGCTTGAGATCAGAGGAGCAGAAGACTGGGCTCTAGAGGTGTCGGGGCCTAAGGCCTGGAAACGACTGCAGGACTGATCAAGAGAAGACAGACGAGGACAAAACGTTAGATACAATGCACCAGCTTACATCACGTCAGAGGAAGGCGTAAGGCGGCAGAACTGACATCTGATTGATGATTGATAAAGATTAAGCCACCCAAGAGGTGGCACGGGCATGAATAGCCCCTAAGTGGTGGCCCTTTTGAGCCATTTCCAGTATCAAAAGATGATCCTGGAGATCTGTGGAGGCGCAACTGCACCCTGCGTGACGGGTGATGTCTCCCGGACCAAATGGTGACCAAATGGTGAACCTGACATCTGGCGGGAGCACAGGACACTTATACCTGTCCAACTGGCATTTTACTCACCCAGTTGTGTTTGCGGGAGGGTTGAGCTCTGGCTCTTTGGTCCCGCCTCAACTGTCAATCAACTGGTGTAACAGCGTACCGATTGTGAGTCGGTACGCGGGAGGGTCAGCAGGAACAGACAAATCCCTTGTTACCCCTCGTTTACAACCTTCTTGAGGTTATCTTGAGATGATTTCGGGGCCTTAATGTCCCCGCGGCCCGGTCCTCGACCAGGCCTCCACCCCCAGGAAGCAGCCCGTGACAGCTGACTAACACCCAGGTACCTATTTTACTGCTAGATAACAGGGGCATAGGGTAAAAGAAACTCTGCCCATTGTTTCTCGCCGGCGCCTGGGATCGAACCAAGGACCACAGGATTACAAATCCAGCTCGGCCGACCGGCTCCCTTGGAAGGGAAGTCGGCCGATCTTGCCATCGAACACTTAACATCTTTTTTCCACTTTCAAATCCGATTTTTTTCAGGAAGTGTCCAGGAGGCGCTCAGGCTGGTAACCCTAACATGCCCACCAGAGTAGTGGTGACCACATCGTCAGCTGTTGTATTGACCAACGTTAATGATCATAAATCCCCTGAACGCGTTACTAACACTCGTTACTGCCCAACTGCCTGAGCCGTAATGGAGCACCTCAAAGGCTTGCTCCCAAATATCTCCTCTAAGTCCATGGCCAACACATCCAGGCAACTTATCGACACATTAATAAACTATAATTCTAGAGCATCTAGCTATCATAGGAGCTATGGAATTATTTATACACCTTCGAGAGGCCATTTCCTGACGACTCTCTGATGCCAAGAGTTAAGGAATTATTTATACAACTCCAGTGGGGCATTTCCTAACGGTTCACTAATGCCCACATTTTCCATCCATTCAAGAATTATTTAGAGTCGCGGCTTTTTCCAAGACATCAATACCTGTTGAGTGTGGTAATGTGTAGTGTATCAGTGGGCAGTACTCACACCATACAACTTGTAGTGACCACACACCAAGGGGCCACACACTTCACAACACACCAAGGGGCCACACACACCACAACACCACCAAGGGGCCACACACACCACAACACCACCAAGGGGCCACACACACACCACAACACCACCAAGGGGCCACACACACACACCACAACACCACCAAGGGGCCACACACACACACCACAACACCACCAAGGGGCCACACACACACACCACAACACCACCAAGGGGCCACACACACACACCACAACACCACCAAGGGGCCACACACACACACCACAACACCACCAAGGGGCCACACACACACACCACAACACCACCAAGGGGCCACACACACACACCACAACACCACCAAGGGGCCACACACACACACCACAACACCACCAAGGGGCCACACACACACACCACAACACCACCAAGGGGCCACACACACACACCACAACACCACCAAGGGGCCACACACACACACCACAACACCACCAAGGGGCCACACACACACACCACAACACCACCAAGGGGCCACACACACACACCACAACACCACCAAGGGGCCACACACACACACCACAACACCACCAAGGGGCCACACACACACACCACAACACCACCAAGGGGCCACACACACACACCACAACACCACCAAGGGGCCACACACACACACCACAACACCACCAAGGGGCCACACACACACACCACAACACCACCAAGGGGCCACACACACACACCACAACACCACCAAGGGGCCACACACACACACCACAACACCACCAAGGGGCCACACACACACACCACAACACCACCAAGGGGCCACACACACACACCACAACACCACCAAGGGGCCACACACACACACCACAACACCACCAAGGGGCCACACACACACACCACAACACCACCAAGGGGCCACACACACACACCACAACACCACCAAGGGGCCACACACACACACCACAACACCACCAAGGGGCCACACACACACACCACAACACCACCAAGGGGCCACACACACACACCACAACACCACCAAGGGGCCACACACACACACCACAACACCACCAAGGGGCCACACACACACACCACAACACCACCAAGGGGCCACACACACACACCACAACACCACCAAGGGGCCACACACACACACCACAACACCACCAAGGGGCCACACACACACACCACAACACCACCAAGGGGCCACACACACACACCACAACACCACCAAGGGGCCACACACACACACCACAACACCACCAAGGGGCCACACACACACCACAACACCACCAAGGGGCCACACACACACCACAACACCACCAAGGGGCCACACACACACCACAACACCACCAAGGGGCCACACACACACCACAACACCACCAAGGGGCCACACACACACCACAACACCACCAAGGGGCCACACACACACCACAACACCACCAAGGGGCCACACACACACCACAACACCACCAAGGGGCCACACACACACCACAACACCACCAAGGGGCCACACACACACCACACCACCACCAAGGGGCCACACACACACCACAACACCACCAAGGGGCCACACACACACCACAACACCACCAAGGGGCCACACACACACCACAACACCACCAAGGGGCCACACACACACCACAACACCACCAAGGGGCCACACACACACCACAACACCACCAAGGGGCCACACACACCACAACACCACCAAGGGGCCACACACACCACAACACCACCAAGGGGCCACACACACCACAACATCACCAAGGGGCCACACACACCACAACACCACCAAGGGGCCACACACACCACAACACCACCAAGGGGCCACACACACCACAACACCACCAAGGGGCCACACACACCACAACACCACCAAGGGACCACACACACACACAACACCACCAAGGGGCCACACACACACACAACACCACCAAGGGGTCACACACACACACACACAACACCACCAAGGGACCACACACACACACACACACACCACCACCAAGGGGCCACACACACACACACACAACACCACCAAGGGGTCACACACACACACACAACACCACCAAGGGACCACACACACCACAACACCACCAAGGGACCACACACACCACAACACCACCAAGGGGTCACACACACACACCACAACACCACCAAGGGGCCACACACACCACAACACCACCAAGGGGCCACACACACCACAACACCACCAAGGGGCCACACACACACACACAACACCACCAAGGGGTCACACACACACACACACCACCACCAAGGGACCACACACACACACACAACACCACCAAGGGGTCACACACACACACACACACCACCACCAAGGGGTCACACACACACACCACAACACCACCAAGGGGCCACACACACCACAACACCACCAAGGGACCACACACACCACAACACCACCAAGGGGCCACACACACACAACACCACCAAGGGGCCACACACACACAACACCACCAAGGGGCCACACACACACACACACACACAACACCACCAAGGGGTCACACACACAACACCACCAAGGGGCCACACACAGCACAACACCACCAAGGGGCCACACACACACACACACAACACCACCAAGGGACCACACACACCACAACACCACCAAGGGGCCACACACACCACAACACCACCAAGGGGCCACACACACACAACACCACCAAGGGGCCACACACACCACAACACCACCAAGGGGTCACACACACACACCACAACACCACCAAGGGGCCACACACACACAACACCACCAAGGGACCACACACACCACAACACCACCAAGGGGTCACACACACACACCACACCACCACCAAGGGGCCACACACACACACACAACACCACCAAGGGGCCACACACACACACACACAACACCACCAAGGGGCCACACACACACACACACACAACACCACCAAGGGGCCACACACACACACACACAACACCACCAAGGGGTCACACACACACACAACACCACCAAGGGACCACACACACCACAACACCACCAAGGGGCCACACACACACACACAACACCACCAAGGGACCACACACACCACAACACCACCAAAGGGTCACACACACACACAAACACCACCAAGGGGTCACACACACACACAAACACCACCAAGGGGCCACACACACACAAACACCACCAAGGGGCCACACACACACACACACACACAACACCACCAAGGGGCCACACACACACACACACACAACACCACCAAGGGGCCACACACACCACAACACCACCAAGGGGCCACACACACCACAACACCACCAAGGGGCCACACACACCACAACACCACCAAGGGGCCACACACACCACAACACCACCAAGGGGCCACACACACCACAACACCACCAAGGGGCCACACACACCACAACACCACCAAGGGGCCACACACACCACAACACCACCAAGGGGCCACACACACCACAACACCACCAAGGGGCCACACACACCACAACACCACCAAGGGGCCACACACACCACAACACCACCAAGGGGCCACACACACCACAACACCACCAAGGGGCCACACACACCACAACACCACCAAGGGGCCACACACACCACAACACCACCAAGGGACCACACACACCACAACACCACCAAGGGACCACACACACCACAACACCACCAAGGGACCACACACACCACAACACCACCAAGGGGCCACACACACCACAACACCACCAAGGGGCCACACACACCACAACACCACCAAGGGGCCACACACACCACAACACCACCAAGGGACCACACACACCACAACACCACCAAGGGACCACACACACCACAACACCACCAAGGGACCACACACACCACAACACCACCAAGGGACCACACACACCACAACACCACCAAGGGACCACACACACCACAACACCACCAAGGGACCACACACACCACAACACCAAGGGGCCACACACACCACAACACCACCAAGGGGCCACACACACACCACAACACCACCAAGGGGCCACACACACACCACAACACCACCAAGGGGCCACACACACACCACAACACCACCAAGGGGCCACACACACACCACAACACCACCAAGGGGCCACACACACACCACAACACCACCAAGGGGCCACACACACACCACAACACCACCAAGGGGCCACACACACACCACAACACCACCAAGGGGCCACACACACACCACAACACCACCAAGGGGCCACACACACACCACAACACCACCAAGGGGCCACACACACACCACAACACCACCAAGGGGCCACACACACACCACAACACCACCAAGGGGCCACACACACACCACAACACCACCAAGGGGCCACACACACACCACAACACCACCAAGGGGCCACACACACCACAACACCACCAAGGGGCCACACACACCACAACACCACCAAGGGGCCACACACACCACAACATCACCAAGGGGCCACACACACCACAACACCACCAAGGGGCCACACACACCACAACACCACCAAGGGGCCACACACACCACAACACCACCAAGGGGCCACACACACCACAACACCACCAAGGGGCCACACACACCACAACACCACCAAGGGGCCACACACACCACAACACCACCAAGGGACCACACACACACACAACACCACCAAGGGGCCACACACACACACAACACCACCAAGGGGTCACACACACACACACACAACACCACCAAGGGACCACACACACACACACACACACCACCACCAAGGGGCCACACACACACACACACAACACCACCAAGGGGTCACACACACACACACAACACCACCAAGGGACCACACACACCACAACACCACCAAGGGACCACACACACCACAACACCACCAAGGGGTCACACACACACACCACAACACCACCAAGGGGCCACACACACCACAACACCACCAAGGGGCCACACACACCACAACACCACCAAGGGGCCACACACACACACACAACACCACCAAGGGGTCACACACACACACACACCACCACCAAGGGACCACACACACACACACAACACCACCAAGGGGTCACACACACACACACACACCACCACCAAGGGGTCACACACACACACCACAACACCACCAAGGGGCCACACACACCACAACACCACCAAGGGACCACACACACCACAACACCACCAAGGGGCCACACACACACAACACCACCAAGGGGCCACACACACACAACACCACCAAGGGGCCACACACACACACACACACACAACACCACCAAGGGGTCACACACACAACACCACCAAGGGGCCACACACAGCACAACACCACCAAGGGGCCACACACACACACACACACAACACCACCAAGGGACCACACACACCACAACACCACCAAGGGGCCACACACACCACAACACCACCAAGGGGCCACACACACACAACACCACCAAGGGGCCACACACACCACAACACCACCAAGGGGTCACACACACACACCACAACACCACCAAGGGGCCACACACACACAACACCACCAAGGGACCACACACACCACAACACCACCAAGGGGTCACACACACACACCACACCACCACCAAGGGGCCACACACACACACACAACACCACCAAGGGGCCACACACACACACACAACACCACCAAGGGGCCACACACACACACACACACAACACCACCAAGGGGCCACACACACACACACACAACACCACCAAGGGGTCACACACACACACAACACCACCAAGGGACCACACACACCACAACACCACCAAGGGGCCACACACACACACACAACACCACCAAGGGACCACACACACCACAACACCACCAAAGGGTCACACACACACACAAACACCACCAAGGGGTCACACACACACACAAACACCACCAAGGGGCCACACACACACAAACACCACCAAGGGGCCACACACACACACACACACACAACACCACCAAGGGGCCACACACACACACACACACAACACCACCAAGGGGCCACACACACCACAACACCACCAAGGGGCCACACACACCACAACACCACCAAGGGGCCACACACACCACAACACCACCAAGGGGCCACACACACCACAACACCACCAAGGGGCCACACACACCACAACACCACCAAGGGGCCACACACACCACAACACCACCAAGGGGCCACACACACCACAACACCACCAAGGGGCCACACACACCACAACACCACCAAGGGGCCACACACACCACAACACCACCAAGGGGCCACACACACCACAACACCACCAAGGGACCACACACACCACAACACCACCAAGGGACCACACACACCACAACACCACCAAGGGACCACACACACCACAACACCACCAAGGGGCCACACACACCACAACACCACCAAGGGGCCACACACACCACAACACCACCAAGGGGCCACACACACCACAACACCACCAAGGGACCACACACACCACAACACCACCAAGGGACCACACACACCACAACACCACCAAGGGACCACACACACCACAACACCACCAAGGGACCACACACACCACAACACCACCAAGGGACCACACACACCACAACACCACCAAGGGACCACACACACCACAACACCAAGGGGCCACACACACCACAACACCACCAAGGGGCCACACACACCACAACACCACCAAGGGACCACACACACCACAACACCACCAAGGGACCACACACACACACCACAACACCACCAAGGGGCCACACACACCACAACACCACCAAGGGACCACACACACCACAACACCACCAAGGGGCCACACACACCACAACACCACCAAGGGGCCACACACACCACAACACCACCAAGGGGCCACACACACCACAACACCACCAAGGGGCCACACACACCACAACACCACCAAGGGACCACACACACCACAACAACACAAGGGGCCACACACACCACAACACCACCAAGGGGCCACACACACCACAACACCACCAAGGGACCACACACACCACAACACCACCAAGGGACCACACACACCACAACACCACCAAGGGACCACACACACACACACCACAACACCACCAAGGGACCCCACACACCACAACACCACCAAGGGACCACACACACCACAACAACACAAGGGGCCACACACACCACAACACCACCAAGGGGCCACACACACCACAACACCACCAAGGGGCCACACACACCACAACACCACCAAGGGGCCACACACACCACAACACCACCAAGGGGCCACACACACCACAACACCACCAAGGGGCCACACACACCACAACACCACCAAGGGGCCACACACACCACAACACCACCAAGGGGCCACACACACCACAACACCACCAAGGGGCCACACACACCACAACACCACCAAGGGGCCACACACACCACAACACCACCAAGGGACCACACACACCACAACACCACCAAGGGGCCACACACACCACAACACCACCAAGGGGCCACACACACACACACAACACCACCAAGGGGCCACACACACACACACAACACCACCAAGGGGCCACACACACACCACAACACCACCAAGGGACCACACACACCACAACACCACCAAAGGGCCACACACACACCACAACACCACCAAGGGACCACACACACCACAACACCACCAAGGGGCCACACACACACACACAACACCACCAAGGGGCCACACACACACACACAACACCACCAAGGGGCCACACACACACACACACAACAGCACCAAGGGGCCACACACACACACAACACCACCAAGGGGCCACACACACCACAACACCACCAAGGGGCCACACACACCACAACAACAACACCAAGGGGCCACACACACCACAACACCACCAAGGGGCCACACACACCACAACACCACCAAGGGGCCACACACACCACAACAACACAAGGGGCCACACACACCACACACAAGGGGCCACACACAACACACCAAGGGGCCACACACAACACACCAAGGGGCCACACACAACACACCAAGGGGCCACACACAAGGGGCCACATACAACAACAACACAAGGGGCCACACACACCACACACAAGGGGCCACACCTCTTGCTGTGGTAGAGTAACACGGGCACTCCAGGTGTAGGTAAGCCAAGACTTACATGTGAAGGAAACCAACTAATGTTCCCAACTATTGTTTTGCTGGCAGTCATTACGGTTGCTCGTTGCTTGTTGGTATAAAATGCTTGATAATACATTTCTGAAGGTCCCAAAGTATAGTTATAATTTTATATCCGTCTGCCAGATACTTACGAAATTAGAGAGATAAACTGAGTAGGGACGTGAGCCGGCGCCCAAGAACTACATCTTATTCCTTAACATTGTTATAAGTATCTTAAATTTCATAACTGTCCGCAAGATACACAAAACTAGAGTGATGAACTACGACTTGGGACACGAACCGGAGCCCAAGAACTATGTCCTTTCCTTATACCCCGTCTCTAGGGGTAACTTTAAAATTTCAATAAGATTCATTGTAAACTTACGAAATTACGACGATTAACACCTAGAGGCGAACCCAAGAGCTAACGTTCGACCTAACCAGACACAAGATGGACACCCCCCTCCCTTTTAAATTGTCTATACAGTATAACTAGGTCATAAAAGTATTTGTGTATACGACTGATACCATACTAGTGTTAAGGAGGAATGTATATGTTTATTTCAATGTTTGGTAATATGTTTATTGTTTGTGATGTGTGTCTATGTAGCCGGTCGGCCAAGCGGACAGCACGCTGGATTTGTGATCTTGTGGTCCTGGGTACGATCCCAGGCGCCGGCGAGAAACATTGGGCAGAGTTTCTTTCACCCTATGCCCCTGTTACCTAGCAGTAAAACAGGTACCTGGGTGTTAGTCAGCTGTCACGGGCTGCTTCCTGGGGGTGGAGGCCTGGTCGAGGACCGGGCCTCGGGGACACTAAAGCCCCGAAATCATCTCAAGATAACCTCAAGATGTATGTACTAACACGATGTACTGAACGGGGTGAGAATAGCTTGAGCTACCTCATCCCTTTGTGTGTATTTTACCTCAATAAACTTATTTCTATTTCCTCCCTTTCGGGGATTAAGTCAGAGCGGGAACTCTGTCCTGACAAGAGACGCAGCCTAAGGAAGAGATGGAGGGCGGATATGACAGCTTAAGACACACGGATAGCACAAGACATAAGGGCATAAGACAGCTTGAAGAAGCTGACATTTAGACAAACGTCGTAAAACAAAGCCAGAGGCAGTTTCACTGGCAGGCATCGATTGTTACACTCTGAAGCAGTGATACTTAATTCACAGCTGACACAACACTACTTTCCGGATGTGGGCGGCTAAAATACGGCTCAATGAGGAATGGACGAAACAGCTGGACAAGGGGCGGACGGAACACTTATCAGATGATTTCGGAGCTTAGCGTCCCGAGCTTAACGTAGCTTAGCGTTAGTAGAGGTAATAGGGTATTAAAAGTATCAACACAAGACAGAACACGAAACAATGGGTATAAATTGGATAAGTTTTAGATTTAGGAAAGACTTGGGTAAATACTGGTTCAGTAACAGGGTTGTTGATTTGTGGAACCAATTGCCGCGTAACATTGTGGAGGTGGGGTCCCTCGATTGTTTCAAGCGCGGGTTGGACATGTATATGAGTGGGATTGGGTGGTTATAAATAGGAGCTGCCTCGTATGGGCCAACAGGCCTTCTGCAGTTGCCTTTGTTATGTTCTTATGGTCTTATGTCCCCGCGGCCCGGTCCTCGACCAGGCCTCCTTTTTGTTACACACCCCCAGGAAGCAGCCCGTAGCAGCTGGCTAACTCCCAGCTACCTATTTACTGCTAAATGAACAGGGGCATCTGGGTGAAAAACTCTGCCCATTTGTTTCCGCCTCATCCGGGGATCAAACCCGGTACCTTAGGACTACGAATCCAGAGCGCTGTCCACTCAGCCGTAAGGCCCTCTATATGGACGATCGTACATATGTGATCGTATTGGACAAATAATAAATGGAATTTAGTACTATTCATTTTATAGCCCAGAAAACGATTTGCTAAAACCAAATTTCAATGTTCCAGGACTAGTATAGCACATATCTTGAGGTTATCTTGAGATGATTTCGGGGCTATAGTGTCCCCGCGGCCCGGTCCTCGACCAGGCCTCCACCCCCAGGAAGCAGCCCGTGACAGCTGACTAACTCCCAGGTACCTATTTACTGCTAGGTAACAGGGGCATTAATTCAGGGTGAAAGAAACTTTGCCCATTTGTTTCTGCCTCGTGCGGGAATCGAACCCGCGCCACAGAATTACGAGTCCTGCGCGCTATCCACCAGGCTACGAGGCCCCCATATAAATAGAAAAACTTTCCCGGTTTGTCCAAATTCAGTAATACAACTTTTTTTTTTGAGATATATACAAGAGTTGTTACATTCTTGTACAGCCACTAGTACGCGTAGCGTTTCGGGCAAGTCCTTAATCCTATGGTCCCTGGAATACGATCCCCTGCCGCGAAGAATCGTTTATTCATCCAAGTACACATTTTACTGTTGCGTTAAACAGAGGCTACAGTTAAGGAATTGCGCCCAGTAAATCCTCCCCGGCCAGGATACGAACCCATGACATAGCGCTCGCGGAACGCCAGGCGAGTGTCTTACCACTACACCACGGAGACTGGTTGTTCTATTGGACAATCACGTCCATATATGTAGGATCGACCATAGCGTTACTTTTATGTACTTTTCATTTTAGGAGGACGAATTTATATATTGCACCTGATAATGTGTCTTAAGTGTAGTCAAGTGAATGTGGTATTATCCAAACCACACACCAGAAGGTGAGACGACGACGTTTCGGTCCGTCCTGGACCATTCTCAAGACAATCTACTTTATAATGGTCCAGGACGGACCGAAACGTCGTCTCATCTTGTGAAAGGATGGGAGACATCTCCTGTCACGCAGTGTGCAGTCGCACCTCCACAGATCTCCAGTATCAGCTCTTGATACTGGTAATGGCTCAAAAGGGCCACCACTTTCGGGCTATTCATACCCGTGCCACCTTTTGGGTGGCTTAATCTTCATCAATCAATCATCTTGTGGCGTGTGGTTTGGTCATCATATCTTCAGCCATTATTGTAACTCATCATCTGCATATTGTGGTATTATATCACCCATGAATATGCCGTCAGAGTGACCCTCGCGGCGAACTTTCAATCTCAAGCCTATTACCAAACAACTTCAAAATCACGAATATTGCATAACTCAAACGTCTTAACAATTTACCCATAATATGCTCATACAAACTTGATACCCTACCTTTCCCTGAAATGAGAATCATTGTATCGAGTTAATAAGGAGTCCGCGCGTCCACATGACCGACCAAGAACTGCTTTGTTTACACACTGTGGAAGCTCCACCACCAGACACCAATTGGTGCCGGCGCACACCGCCTGGCGCAGCCACCACCAGCCTCGCCTGCGCAACAGTTCACCATCAATGTATTACCTACACTAATCGATCTATGGCTCACAATAAGTCTTTGTTTCAGTTTGAAAAACATAGATGCAACTTTCAGGATACCTGAAAGCAACCAGCAAGATATAGCAAGTTGTAACAGCGTTCTAATACGTTATAAATACGTTAAGCCAAGATGTAACAACTTTATTACTGTAACAAGCGGAAAATAGACAGTTACAGTTCGTGTTTCCAGGGATCGTTTATAGACATAGTGGGCACGAACAAATTGGCCAGCACTAGAAGGAAACAGAACAAGACAATATATAAATTATAATCTCAGATGACCCAGAGAAAGAGGGAATAAGAAAGTATTCTTTCAACACACGAGCAGCGAACAAGTGGAATGTTGGAAAGGTAGTGTAGTCTAAAATGATTCAAGACTTCCTCGGGGCAAAAAGTTCCAAGTAGCACGGGCTATGGTGAGCCCGTAGTGGACTTACCTGGCACAGGAGCGGGGCAAGTAGCACGGGCTATGGTGAGTCCCGTAGTGGACTTACCTGGCACAGGAGCGGGGCAAGTAGCACGGGCTATGGTGAGTCCCGTAGTGGACTTACCTGGCACAGGAGCGGGGCAAGTAGCACGGGCTATGGTGAGTCCCGTAGTGGACTTACCTGGCACAGGAGCGGGGCAAGTAGCACGGGCTATGGTGAGTCCCGTAGTGGACTTACCTGGCACAGGAGCGGGGCAAGTAGCACGGGCTATGGTGAGCCCGTAGTGGACTTACCTGGCACAGGAGCGGGGCAAGTAGCACGGGCTATGGTGAGTCCGTAGTGGACTTACCTGGCACAGGAGCGGGGCAAGTAGCACGGGCTATGGTGAGCCCGTAGTGGACTTACCTGGCACAGGAGCGGGGCAAGTAGCACGGGCTATGGTGAGCCCGTAGTGGACTTACCTGGCACAGGAGCGGGGCAAGTAGCACGGGCTATGGTGAGCCCGTAGTGGACTTACCTGGCACAGGAGCGGGGCAAGTAGCACGGGCTATGGTGAGTCCGTAGTGGACTTACCTGGCACAGGAGCGGGGCAAGTAGCACGGGCTATGGTGAGTCCGTAGTGGACTTACCTGGCACAGGAGCGGGGCAAGTAGCACGGGCTATGGTGAGTCCGTAGTGGACTTACCTGGCACAGGAGCGGGGCAAGTAGCACGGGCTATGGTGAGCCCGTAGTGGACTTACCTGGCACAGGAGCGGGGCAAGTAGCACGGGCTATGGTGATCCCGTAGTGGACTTACCTGGCACAGGAGCGGGGCAAGTAGCACGGGCTATGGTGAGCCCGTAGTGGACTTACCTGGCACAGGAGCGGGGCAAGTAGCACGGGCTATGGTGAGCCCGTAGTGGACTTACCTGGCACAAGAGCGGGGCAAGTAGCACGGGCTATGGTGAGTCCGTAGTGGACTTACCTGACACAAGAGTGAAGATGTAAGGGTTCCGGCTACGTTACTCCAGTGAGAATGAAAGTAAAATAGAATATGAATACAGTATAAATGTGAGAAAGAAATGAAATTAGATTAAGAAAGAAAAGTAATAATCTCATATGTAACATTTTTCTCTGTTCAGATTATGAACCTTTAAGTTTTGAGTTTGGTGTGAGTTGAAGGAGCAAGTCTCCACTGACTTGTTGATGGGTTATATACTGTGTTATGCCTCCAGCCTGGCACTGGAACCTCTTAGAACATTCTGCGTCTTATTCTTTGAAAAAGTATCTACCAATCGTGTACATTTTGGCCCACAAGTTACTGCCGCCTGTGTAAGAGGAGGATTCGAACCCAGGTTCACTTGCTATTGAGGCGATTGTGTTATTATTCACTTAATTATTAATCAAATCAAAATTTTTTTATTAATCTTTGTTTTTCAGAGACGTCTAGAGGAAATGTTGCAGGGTGCGGAGGATTGATTGATTGATGAAGATTAAGCCACCCAAGAGGTGGCACGGGCATGAATAACCCGTACATTGCGGAGAAACACAAAAGAGGAAGCGTACTGGTGGACCAAGGGTACTGGTGTAGGAGCCACCGGACACGGGACAGACTAATTGATTGATTGATGAAGATTAAACCACCCAAGAGGTGGCACGGGCATGAATAGCCCGTAAGTGGTACAATTTTTTTTCTCTCAGTATTCTGAGTTTGCATTTAACCATCAAGCTGTTATCGAGGGCACGGGACAGACTGGCCCCCTCCAGTATATATGGCTGTCATAATGAACTTATTTCACCATTTGGTCACCACTTGGTCCGGGAGACATCTCCCGTCACGCAGGGTGCAGTTGCGCCTCCACAGATCTCCAGTATCATCTTTTGATACTGGTAATGGCTCGAAAGGGCCACCACTTACGGGCTATTCATGCCCGTGCCACCTCTTGGGTGGCTTAATCTTCATCAATCAATCAATCAACTTATTACCTATAAACCCAAGTGGCAAGAATGATGTTGGAAATGTTGGAAATGTTGGATGTTGGAACCCACACCACTAAATTATCTCTCTGACACAGTAATAAAAAGGCGGTTAAAAAAATCTATTTTCAGTCTGTATTAGATGATCAAAATCTTATGAAAAATAGATTACCAGGCGACATTTTGCGCGTAATACAGTGTGTCAGCCGGAGATTTATTCTACATTTGTGAAGAGCAAAATAAATAATACAAGTCTCTTGCACAAACCAAATATCTGTGATCAATCTCTACATCTATACAAAAAAAAAATAATGTTTGAAGTACGAGGCCAGACGCTAGGGGCTAGTCTCTCCAACTTTCACACATGTAACGGCTCAATAAACTTATTTCAATTTTAATTCACACATGAAGCATGTGTCATGGGTCAGTCGGGGTCGGCCCAAGTGGCATGCTTTAAGAAATATCGGCATTGAAATTGCCTCCCCCATTCCTGCGATTTTCAGGTGGAGTGGGGGAGACGAATGCTGGGGGAGAGGGAAAGAGAAAGGTGAAGAGGGGAGGAGTGAGGGAGGGGAGGGGAGAGAGGCTAGAGAGGGGACAGATTGCTGGATAAGAGAGTCGAAGGGTAGGGGGGGGGGGTTCGAGACCCGGAAGAAACTTACGGGATCACTATAGCCCGTGCTACATGGAAAATTATGTTCCCAGAGTTGCAAATGATGGAGGGTATGAAGAGCGACTGAAGGAACTGAACCTGTCAACACTAGACAAAAAGGAGGGAGCAGGGAGATATGATAGCAACATATAAAATACTCAAGGGAGATCGACAGAGTGGAAATAGACGAAATGTTCACACACTGAATACCATCAGAACAAGGCGACATGGGTGGAAGCTGGAAACTCAGATTAGTCACAGATGTGTTAGAAAGTTTTCATGTAGCGTGAAAGTAGTAGGAAAATGGACCGAACCAAAGGCGTATCTTGTGGAAGGAACACTATTCATAGTTTTAAAACCAGGTATAATAGGGAAGTAAGACATGAGTCGTTGCTTTAAACAACTGGCGGTTAGTATGGCGGGATCCAAGAGCCAATGCTCAATTCTGCAAGCACAAATAAGTGAGTACACACACACACACACACACACACACACACACACACATACACACACACACACACACACTCGGGGGGCCTCGTAGCCTGGTGGATAGCGCGCAGGACTCGTAATTCTGTGGCGCGGGTTCGATTCCCGCACGAGGCAGAAACAAATGGGCAAAGTTTCTTTCACCCTAAGTGCCCCTGTTACCTAGCAGTAAATAGGTACCTGGGAGTTAGTCAGCTGTCACGGGCTGCTTCCTGGGGTGTGTGTGTGGTGTGGGAAAAAAAAAAAAGTAGTTAGTAAACAGTTGATTGACAGTTGAGAGGCGGGCCGAAAGAGCAAAGCTCAACCCCCGTAAAAACACAACTAGTAAACACACACACACACACACACACACACACACACACACACACACACACACACACACACACACACACACACACACACACACACACACACACACACACACACCTGCCCAAATGAGCCACAGAGATATTAGAAAGAACTTTTTTAGTGTCAGAGTGGTTGACAAATGGAATGCATTAGGCAGTGATGTGGTGGAGGCTGACTCCATACACAGTTTCAAGTGTAGATATGACAGAGCCCGATAGGCTCAGGAACCTGTACACCAGTTGATTGACGGTTGAGAGGCGGGACCAAAGAGCCAGAGCTCAACCCCCGCAAACACAACTAGGTGAGTACAACTAGGTGAGTACACACACACACACACACACACACACACACACACACACACACACACACACACACACACACACACACACACACACGCACACACACACACACACACACACACACACACACACACACACACACACACACACACACACACACACACACACACACACACACACACACACACGCACACACACACACACACACACACACACACACACACACACACACACACACAGTCGCACATAAGAGACTGAAAAACAAGAGTTACGAGGAGAGGCTATCTTGAGATGATTTCGGGGCTTTAGTGTCCCCGCGGCCCGGTCCTCGACCAGGCCTCCACCCTCAAGAAGCAGCCCGTGACAGCTGACTAACACCCAGGTACCTATTTTACTGCTAGGTAACAGGGGCATAGGGTGAAAGAAACTCTACCCATTGTTTCTCGCCGGCGCCCGGGATCGAACCCGGGACCACAGGATCACAAGTCCAGTGTGCTGTCCGCTCGGCCGACCGGCTACCAAGGCATTAGAGGTTAGAGGCATTAAATATACCAAACCAAGAAGATAGAAGAAAAAGAGGTGATATGATCAACACTTACAAAATACTAACGGGAATCGACCAAATTGATAAAGAGGAATTCCAGAAAGCAGTAACTTCAGACACAAGAAGACACAGATTCAAGCTAAGGAAACAAAGGTGCCGAAAATATATTAGAAAGTTTTCTTTTCCAAACAAGAGTGGTAGACGGTTAGAACAAGCAAAGTAAGAAGGTGGTGGAGGCCAAATCCGCCGGTAATTTCAAAGCGTTATACGACGAAGAGTGCTGGGAAGACGGGACACCACGAGCGTAGCCCTCATCCTGTAACTACACTTAGGTAATTACACACACACATACACACACCTTCTCCCTCTATCACTGGTAGGAAAAGGGTCCCGTCACATGAAGCTGAAGGACTAATTCATCATTACCTGGTTGATACCTGGTTGATGGGGTTCTGGGAGTTCTTCTACTCCCCAAGCCCGGCCCGAGGCCAGGCTTGACTTGTGAGAGTTTGGTCCACCAGGCTGTTGCTTGGAGCGGCCCGCAGGCCCACATATACCTGCTTGATGGGGTTCTGGGAGTTCTTCTACTCCCCAAGCCCGGCCCGAGGCCAGGCTTGACTTGTGAGAGTTTGGTCCACCAGGCTGTTGCTTGGAGCGGCCCGCAGGCCCACATATACCTGGTTGATGGGGTTCTGGGAGTTCTTCTACTCCCCAAGCCCGGCCCGAGGCCAGGCTTGACTTGTGAGAGTTTGGTCCACCAGGCTGTTGCTTGGAGCGGCCCGCAGGCCCACATATACCTGGTTGATGGGGTTCTGGGAGTTGTTCTACTCCCCAAGCCCGGCCCGAGGCCAGGCTTGACTTGTGAGAGTTTGGTCCACCAGGCTGTTGCTTGGAGCGGCCCGCAGGCCCACATATACCTGCTTGATGGGGTTCTGGGAGTTGTTCTACTCCCCAAGCCCGGCCCGAGGCCAGGCTTGACTTGTGAGAGTTTGGTCCACCAGGCTGTTGCTTGGAGCGGCCCGCAGGCCCACATATACCTGGTTGATGGGGTTCTGGGAGTTCTTCTACTGCCCAAGCCCGGCCCGAGGCCAGGCTTGACTTGTGAGAGTTTGGTCCACCAGGCTGTTGCTTGGAGCGGCCCGCAGGGCCACGTACCCACCACAGCCCGGCTGATCCGGAACTTCTCTTAGAAAACCGTCCAGTTTTCTCTTGAAGATGTCCACGGTTGTTCCGGCAATATTTCTTATGCTCGCTGGGAGGACGTTGAACAACCGCGGACCTCTGATGTTTATACAGTGTTCTCTGATTGTGCCTATGGCACCTCTGCTCTTCACAGGTTCAATCTTGCATTTTCTTCCATATCGTTCACTCCAGTACGTTGTTATTTTACTGTGTAGATTTGGGACCATTAGTTTTCCTGCCCGAAACGCTTTGCGTAATAGTGGCTTTAGACATTGTATGTACCAGCTCTGTCTATAAACCTAGCAAGTTTTGTAAAAATCTCTTGTATGTATGTACCTTACCTGAATAAACATTGATTTATTTTACTTATTTATTTATGGGAGCAGGTCGGCCGAGCGGACAGCACGCTGGACTGTGATCCTGTGGTCCTGGGTTCGATCCCGGGCGCCGGCGAGAAACAATGGGCAGAGTTTCTTTCACCCTATGCCTCTGTTACCTAGCAGTGAAATAGGTACCTGAGTGTTAGTCAGCTGTCACGGGCTGCTTCCTGGGGGTGGAGGCCTGGTCGAGGACCGGGCCGCGGGGACACTAAAGCCCCGAAATCATCTCAAGATATTTAGATGGTAATGTGGAGAAGCCGTTAGCAACTGCTGTTCCAAATAATTTAGATATACCAAGATCGCGTTATAGAAGGTGGAGTGACGACTGTCTGAAAAAAAAAGATTCACAAATTTGATACAATTTATAAGAAGAATGTCACACTGAAGCAAACTTGAAATCAAAACAAACAAAATGACCCCATCATGGAAACTGATCTACCAAAATGTGAGACAAATTTCAATAGATTTTCTGAGATAAGACTCGGAGGTTTCATGGGCAGCTGAGTGAAAATTGAGGAGTTGATAGATATTTATGCAGGAAAACTTTCTATATTTGAAAGATCTATATCTCAACAGCAGGATGAAATTACCAGTATGACTGCCAAGGTGAAGACACAGGAATTACGTATCAAACAACTCGAGGAAGAAAATATGGCAATTGAAGGGGGTTGAATTTTAACAAATAACATGAAAATAAATGCATATGGCGAGGAACTCAAGAGAATCCCAACTGGGTAGAAGAAATATGGAGCTGGGTAGTGAATTACCCGAAGAAACTTGCATATGTAGAGTAAGTTTGCTCTACTAGGTTCGTATCCCCGTCACGGCTCTTGTGGATTTGTTTACTAACAAGATTCTAATCCATCCAGCCCAACAATCAGCAAGCTAGCCAATCACCCAGGCAGTCAGTCATCCAACATGACAGTCAGTCACCCAATCAGGCAGTCAGTCAGCCAATCAGGCAGTCAGTCATCCAACCAGGCAGTCAGTCAGCCAATCAGGCAGTCAGTCACCCAATCAGGCAGTCAGTCATCCAACCAGGCAGTCAGTCAGCCAATCAGGCAGTCAGTCAGCCAACCAGGCAGTCAGTCAGCCAATCAGGCAGTCAGTCAGCCAACCAGGCAGTCAGTCAGCCAACCAGGCAGTCAGTCAGCCAATCAGGCAGTCAGTTACCCAACCAGGCAGTCAGTCAACCAACCGGGCAGTCAGTCAACCGGGCAGTCACTCGGTCAACTAGGAAGTCACTCGGTCAACTAGGAAGTCAGTCAGCGAGCCTCCTACTCGCCACGAGTCACCGTGGGCCATACCTGTCAATATTGCATCTTCGTGAGTCTTCCATTGTCTTGGATAATATCGACTCTCTCCAGAAATTATTCATGGTTACTCACACATATTCCAGTGGAACACGACGGTGAGTACGGGGAGGGAGGCCCCCTGCTCCTGCTGACTCGTTACCTAGCCTGCTGGCTCCCTCACTAGCCTGCTGGCTCGCTCCCTAGTCTGCTGGCTCGCTCCCTAGCCTATTGGCTCGCTCCCTAGCCTGCTGGCTTCTTCCTTATCCTGCTGGCTCGCTCCCTAGCCTGCTGGCTCCCTCCCTAGCCTGCTGGCTCGCTACCTAGCCTGCTGGCTCGCTCCCTAGCCTGCTGGCTCCCTCCCTAGCCTGCTGGCTCGCTACCTAGCCTGCTGGCTCGCTACCTAGCCTGCTGGCTCCCTCCCTAGCCTGCTGGCTCGCTACCTAGCCTGCTGGCTCGCTACCTAGCCTGCTGGCTCGCTCACTAGCCTGCTGGCTCGCTACCTAGCCTGCTGGCTCCCTCCCTAGCCTGCTGGCTCGCTACCTAGCCTGCTGGCTCGCTACCTAGCCTGCTGGCTCGCTCACTAGCCTGCTGGCTCGCTACCTAGCCTGCTGGCTCCCTCACTAGCCTGCTGGCTCGCTCCCTAGCCTGCTGGCTCCCTCACTAGCCTGCTGGCTCGCTACCTAGCCTGCTGGCTCGCTCCCTAGCCTGCTGGCTCGCTCCCTAGCCTGCTGGCTCCTACACTAGCCTGCTGGCTCGCTCCCTAGCCTGCTGGCTCCTACACTAGCCTGCTGGCTCGCTCCCTAGCCTGCTGGCTCGCTCCCTAGCCTGCTGGCTCCCTCACTAGCCTGCTGGCTCGCTACCTAGCCTGCTGGCTCGCTCCCTAGCCTGCTGGCTCCTACACTAGCCTGCTGGCTCGCTCCCTAGCCTGCTGGCTCCCTCACTAGCCTGTTGGCTCGCTACCTAGCCTGCTGGCTCGCTACCTAGCCTGCTGGCTCGCTACCTAGCCTGCTGGCTCGCTCCCTAGCCTGCTGGCTCCTACACTAGCCTGCTGGCTCGCTCCCTAGCCTGCTGGCTCCTACACTAGCCTGCTGGCTCGCTCCCTAGCCTGCTGGCTCCCTCACTAGCCTGCTGGCTCGCTACCTAGCCTGCTGGCTCGCTCCCTAGCCTGCTGGCTCCTACACTAGCCTGCTGGCTCGCTCCCTAGCCTGCTGGCTCCCTCACTAGCCTGTTGGCTCGCTACCTAGCCTGCTGGCTCGCTACCTAGCCTGCTGGCTCGCTACCTAGCCTGCTGGCTCGCTACCTAGCCTGCTGGCTCGCTCCCTAGCCTGCTGGCTCCCTCCCTAGCCTGCTGGCTCGCTCCCTAGCCTGCTGGCTCGCTCCCTAGCCTGCTGGCTCCCTCACTAGCCTGCTGGCTCCCTTACTAGCCTGCTGGCTCGCTCCCTAGCCTGCTGGCTCCCTCACTAGCCTGCTGGCTCCCTTACTAGCCTGCTGGCTCCCTCCCTAGCCTGCTGGCTCCCTCACTAGCCTCCTGGCTCCCTTACTAGCCTGCTGGCTCGCTCCCTAGCCTGCTGGCTCCTACACTAGCCTGCTGGCTCCCTCACTAGCCTGCTGGCTCCTACACTAGCCTGCTGGCTCGCTCCCTAGCCTGCTGGCTCCTACACTAGCCTGCTGGCTCCCTCACTAGCCTGCTGGCTCGCTCCCTAGCCTGCTGGCTCGCTCCCTAGCCTGCTGGCTCCCTCCCTAGCCTGCTGGCTCGCTCCCTAGCCTGCTGGCTCCCTCACTAGCCTGCTGGCTCCCTTACTAGCCTGCTGGCTCGCTCCCTAGCCTGCTGGCTCCTACACTAGCCTGCTGGCTCCCTCACTAGCCTGCTGGCTCCTACACTAGCCTGCTGGCTCGCTCCCTAGCCTGCTGGCTCCTACACTAGCCTGCTGGCTCCCTCACTAGTCTGCTGGCTCGCTCCCTAGCCTGCTGGCTCGCTCCCTAGCCTGCTGGCTCCCTCACTAGTCTGCTGGCTCGCTACCTAGCCTGCTGGCTCGCTCCCTAGCCTGCTGGCTCGCTCCCTAGCCTGCTGGCTCCCTCACTAGCCTGCTGGCTCGCTCCCTAGCCTGCTGGCTCGCTCCCTAGCCTGCTGGCTCCCTCACTAGCCTGCTGGCTCGCTCCCTAGCCTGCTGGCTCGCTGCCTAGCCTGCTGGCTCTTTCCCTAGCCTGCTGGCTCGCTCCCTAGCCTGCTGGCTCGCTCCCTAGCCTGCTGGCTCGCTCCCTAGCCTGCTGGCTCGCTCCCTAGCCTGCTGGCTCAGTCCCTAGCCTGCTGGCTCCCACACTAGCCTGCTGGCTCGCTACCTAGCCTTCTGGCTCCTTCACTAGCCTGCTGGCTCGCTCCCTAGCCTGCTGCTCCCTAGCTACCTAGCCTGCTGGCTCCCTCACTAGCCTGCTGTTTCTACCCCCCCCCTCCCTCACCTTCCCAAATGATAAAAATCGTGTTATTTAAATTAATGCCCGCAGAGCATTAATCAGCCTGAAAATGGACCAGGACGGACCGAAACGTCGTCGTCTTCTCATCTTCTGATATCTTCAGCCACGTTATTGGGACGCACTGTTATCATAATAGCCGTAGCCTACCCTTAAAGGCATCAACAAATCCTTGCATAAAATCCCACTAAACTTTCTTAATGAAATATGAGTTTTCCTTCAAATGTGCACAACCTCACCCAATCATGTTCAAGGATCAAGGTTGTTACTCAACTGGGGGGCACGGACCCCTGCTGGGTACGCCACTGGGGGGGCACGGACCCCTGCTGGGTACGCCACTGGGGGGGCACGGACCCCTGCTGGGTACGCCACTGGGGGGCACGGACCCCTGCTGGGTACGCCACTGGGGGCACGGACCCCTGCTGGGTACGCCACTAGGGGCACGGACCCCTGCTGGGTACGACACTGGGGGCACGGACCACTGCTGGGTACGCCACCAGGGGCACGGACCCCTGCTGGGTACGACACTAGGGGGCACTGACACCTGCTGGGTACGCCACTAGGGGCACGGACCCCTGCTGGGTACGACACTGGGGGCACGGACCACTGCTGGGTACGCCACTGGGGGCACGGACCACTGCTGGGTACGCCACTGGGGGCACGGACCCCTGCTGGGTACGCCACTAGGGACACGGACCCCTGCTGGGTACGCCACTGGGGGCACGGACCCCTGCTGGGTACGCCACTGGGGGCACGGACCCCTGCTGGGTACGCCACTAGGGGGCACGGACCACTGTTGGGTACGCCACTAGGGGCACGGACCCCTGTTGGGTACGCCACTAGGGGGCACGGACCACTGTTGGGTACGCCACTAGGGGCACGGACCCCTGTTGGGTACGCCACTAGGGGGCACGGACCACTGCTGGGTACGCCACTGGGGGCACGGACCCCTGCTGGGTACGCCACTGGGGGGCACGGACCCCTGTTGGGTACGCCAGTAGGGGCACGGACCCCTGCTGGGTACGCCACTAGGGGGCACGGACCACTGCTGGGTACGCCACTGGGGGCACGGACCACTGCTGGGTACGCCACTGGGGGCACGGACCCCTGCTGGGTACGCCACTAGGGGCACGGACCCCTGTTGGGTACGCCACTAGGGGCACGGACCACTGCTGGGTACGCCACTGGGGGCACGGACCACTGTTGGGTACGCCACTGGGGGCACGGACCCCTGCTGGGTACGACACTGGGGGCACGGACCACTGCTGGGTACGCCACTGGGGGCACGGACCACTGTTGGGTACGCCACTAGGGGCACGGACCCCTGCTGGGTACGACACTGGGGGCACGGACCACTGCTGGGTACGCCACTGGGGGCACGGACCACTGCTGGGTACGCCACTGGGGGCACGGACCCCTGCTGGGTACGCCACTAGGGGACACGGACCCCTGCTGGGTACGCCACTGGGGGCACGGACCCCTGCTGGGTACGCCACTGGGGGCACGGACCCCTGCTGGGTACGCCACTAGGGGGCACGGACCACTGTTGGGTACGCCACTAGGGGCACGGACCCCTGTTGGGTACGCCACTAGGGGGCACGGACCACTGTTGGGTACGCCACTAGGGGCACGGACCCCTGTTGGGTACGCCACTAGGGGGCACGGACCACTGCTGGGTACGCCACTGGGGGCACGGACCCCTGCTGGGTACGCCACTGGGGGGCACGGACCCCTGTTGGGTACGCCAGTAGGGGCACGGACCCCTGCTGGGTACGCCACTAGGGGGCACGGACCACTGCTGGGTACGCCACTGGGGGCACGGACCACTGCTGGGTACGCCACTGGGGGCACGGACCCCTGCTGGGTACGCCACTAGGGGCACGGACCCCTGTTGGGTACGCCACTAGGGGCACGGACCACTGCTGGGTACGCCACTGGGGGCACGGACCACTGTTGGGTACGCCACTGGGGGCACGGACCCCTGCTGGGTACGCCACTGGGGGCACGGACCCCTGCTGGGTACGCCACTAGGGGGCACGGACCACTGTTGGGTACGCCACTAGGGGCACGGACCCCTGCTGGGTACGACACTAGGGGCACGAACCCCTGCTGGGTACGCCACTAGGGGCACGGACCCCTGCTGGGTACGCCACTGGGGGCACGGACCCCTGCTGGGTACGCCACTGAGGGGGCACGGACCCCTGCTGGGTACGCCACTGGGGCACGGACCCCTGCTGTGTACGCCACTGGGGGCACGGACCACTGCTGGGTACGCCACTGGGGGACACGGACCCCTGCTGGGTACGCCACTGGGGGACACGAACCCCTGCTGGGTACGCCACTGGGGGGCACGGACCCCTGCTATACGTACCTGTGTGGTGGTCTTGTGAAGATTAAGCGACGGCGCACATCTAGAACACCAGGAAGAGGAACTGGAAGAGCCAAATGAGAGGAAGAGGGGAAACTCCGTTTCCTCCGTAAGAGAGGAAACAAAAAACGTAAAACTCTCCGTAAAACTCCGTAAGAGAGAGAGAGAGAGAGTGAGGCGCCGTGGACAGTCTCACTGAAGACACTGGTGGCACCCAGCTATCTCTCACCAGCGCCGCCTCCCCCCACTCATCTCCCCTTACTCTCATCTCATCAAGTTGTAAATGATGGTATACTGCAACTAAGTCTTATATGTCTAGTACGTTTGATAGCTAATCTTAATTGGCCAGTGTTCATACATGAAGATAAAAAGTGAAATAGGCTTTAACTACATCAAAAATATTTGTTTTTTTTCAACTGTTTAAAACAAGTGATAAAATCCGCTAAAACTATTAACCCTATATAAACGACTAAAACATTTCAAAGGAATTGCTGTTTGAAAATAAATTAATATTTAAATTAACATAAAACCTAGTTGTGTTTGCGGGGGTTGAGCTCTGGCTCTTTGGTCCCGCCTCTCAACCGTCAATCAACAGGTGTACAGATTCATGAGCCTATCGGGCTCTGTCATATCTACACTTGAAACTGTGTATGGAGTCAGCCTCCACCACATCACTTCCTAATGCATTCCATTTGTCAACCACTCTGACACTAAAATGTGTGTGTGTGTGTGTGTGTGTGTGTGTGTGTGTGTGTGTGTGTGTGTGTGTGTGTGTGTGTGTGTGTGTGTGTGTGTGTGTGTGTGTGTGTGTATGTGTGTGTGTGTGTGTGTACTCACCCAATTGTGCTTGCGGGGGGTTGAGCTCTGGCTCTTTGGTCCCGCCTCTCAACCGTCAATCAACAGGTGTACAGGTTCCTGAGCCTATTGGGCTCTATCATATCTACACTTGTAACTGTGTATGGAGTCAACCTCCACCACATCACTGCCTAATGCATTCCATTTGTCAACCACTCTGACACTAAAAAAGTTAGTGTGTGTGTGTGTGTGTAATTACAGCTGTAGAATCTATGCAAGTTCCGTGTGTGGCAAATGAATAAAAACTTTCAGCAACAGGTTTGTATATTTGTTTTGTGTAGCATATTACATAAAACAGATTTATAACATTATTATAGAGAAAATTTAATTACAAAAAAATTGCATTTAAAACTTAAATTGCAAGATATTGACCTTAAAGATTAACTGTTTAGGTTATTAAGATTAACTATAAGAGGCGAATAATGGTTACATAATTATCAGCACAATTACGATGTAATATATGCAGTTTAGTGATGTGTAAAGAGCCCGAGGAAGAAAACTTCCTACAGGAACTCCTAGGTAAAATATAATCCAAGTACAATATTATGGCTTGATACTACGTATATTACGTATATTAGACGTAAGACTGCGTATATTATATCTAAGAGAGAATAGATCAGGTATGACTTTTTTCATGGCCTTTAGAATGCCAACATCACAAAATTTGAACTGTTGTGAATGTCACACTCTATATTTCACGTATATGTCCCACAGTCACTATGTACCGCCACTTCGCATTGGGGCTGACATGTATACCTCAGTATGTATGTTGTGTATATACCTCAGTATGTACAACATTTGACGACTTTCGTCAGTTATTGAATGTTTCAATAATAGACATTTATTTTTCTGTCTTCGCTTAATATTGGTGCATTTTGAATCTCAGCCACTAAACTTGCATACCCAGTAGCTGTTCAATCTTAAATTTGTTGTTGTTTTAGATCCAGCTACTCGGAATAAAAAGTTCCAAGTAGCACGGGCTATGGTGAACCTGTAGTGGACTTACCTGGCACAGGAACGGGGCTGTAACTTAGTCTTAAATAGATTGATTGATTGATGAAGATTAAGCCACCCAAAAGGTGGCACGGGCATGAATAGCCCGTAAGTGGTGGCCCTTTTGAGCCATTACCAGTATCAAGAGCTGATACTGGAGATCTGTGGAGGTGCGACTGCACCCTACGTGACGGGAGATGTCTCCCGTCAGTCTTAAATATTAATCCCACTCTTTATAAACCCTTTATCTTTCATCCTACAAGCCATCCCATCCTCTTCCAAATCCTTATCCCATTCCCTATCCCTTACACCCCGTCCCAGCCCACCTCACCCCGTCGTGACCACAAATCCCAAACTAATCCTACACCTCCCAGGATCATGGCGTCCAGTCAGGGTCGCCATGAATAATTTCAGTGCCAGAGGAAATGTCAGTGTGCGTGCGTGTCCAAGAAGAACCCAATCCACCTCATCCTCCTGATTCTTGTATTGACGGTTATCGAGCGACCACCTTCAGTTTCGAGGACAAATTGTGAACCAGTTCATAGATCCTTACTGCATGGAGGTGCCAGTGCCCTTTCCCCCCGCGCGGGAGTCAAATTAAGAATAACTAAATGTCAGCTGACGTGTGGTTACCCTAGTCGCTGGAAAGGTCGCACCACACACAACTGTTTCAGGAAATTCTGCGTCCTAAGGGGTCTTTTAGAGGAATCTTAAATGGGAGAGTTTTCAAGTAACACTCACCATTTGGTCACCATTTGGTCCGGAAGACATCGCCCTGTCACGCAGGGTGCAGTCGCGCCTCCACAGATCTCCAGTATCAGCTCTTGATACTGGTAATGGCTCAAAAGGGCCACCACTTATGGGCTATTCATGCCCGTGCCACCTCTTGGGTGGCTTAATCTTTATCTTATCAAGTAACACTGTTGTAGATGATGAGTCACAGTAACGTGGCTGAAGATATGATGACCAATCCACACACCAGATGAGGTGTCGACGTTTCGGTCGGTCTGAAATTGTCGAAGACGGACCGAAACTTCGTCTCTTCATCTTCTGGTGTCTGTGTTATGACACGGTGTGTCATAATACTGTGTTGGGAGAATATAAGTGACTAAGAACTGGGCCACTTCGTGCTCCGTGTGATAAACCGGAGTAGAGTCTGATATATACAAGAGTTTTACATTCTTGTAAAGCCACTAGTACGCGTAGCGTTTCGGGCAGGTCCTTAACCCTAATTTCCCCGGAATACGACCCCGCCGGATCGTTTAACAACCAGGTACCCATTCACTGCTAGGTGAACAGAGGCTACAGTTAAGGATTGGCGCCCGGTCAATCCTCCCCGGCCAGGATTCGAACCCAAGGCAAGGCGCTTGCGAAACGCCAGGCGAGTATCTTACCACTGCGCCACGGAGACTGCTGGATAAGATGGAAGAATGTACACCACTTTGCATCATCGCTTCAGTTTAAACATGCCGAATCTAACCTTACAAAACAACTAACAAAGATAAAACGTTTTATCTACGGTGTTTACCTTACCTTGATGCTAAGCCCCGAAAACACCAAGGTACCTCTAGGTACCTTGAGATGGTTTCGGGGTTTAATGTCTCCGCGGCCCGGTCATCGCCCAGGCCTCCTCGTTGCTGGACTGGTCAACCAGGCTGTTGGACGCGGCTGCTCGCAGCCTGACGTATGAGTCACAGCCTGGTTAATCAGGTATCCTTTGGAGGTGCTTATAGAGTTCTCTCTTGAACACTGCGAGGGGTCGGCCAGTTATGTCCCTAATGTGTAGTGGAAGCGTGTTGAACAGTCTCGGCCCTCTGATGTTGATAGAGTTCTCTCTCAGAGTACCTGTTACACCTCTGCTCTTCAACGGGGGAATTCTGCACATCCTGCCATGTCTTCTAGTCTCGTGTGCAGTTATTTCTTTGTGCTGGTATGGGATCAGCCCCTCTACTATCTTCCATGTGTAACTTATTATGTATCTCTGCGCTCAAGAGAATACAGATTTAGGCCTTTTAGTCGGTCCCAATAGTTTAGATGTTTTACTGAGTGGATTCTAGCAGTAAAGGATCTCTGCACGCTCTCCAGGTCAGCAATTTCTCCAGCTTTGAAAGGGGCTGTCATTGTGCAGCAGTATTCCGCTCTAGAGAGCACTAGCGTCTTGAAAAGTATCATCATCGGTATAGCATCTAGTGTGAAAGGTTCTTCTTATCCAGCCTGTCATTTTTCTTGCAGTTGTGACAGCAAGCACAGTACCCTGGGGGACTGAGCTCTTCATGGTTGATGGACCGGATTTTATTTTATTGACTATTACACATTGGGTTCAGTTAATCAGGAAATTGTAGATCCATCTGCCCACTTTTCCGGTAATTCCTTTTGAATGCATTTTATGTGCAATAACACCATGCTCACATTTGTCGAAGGCTTCTGCGAAATCTGTGTAAATTATATCAGCGTTTTGTTTGTCTTCCATGGCATTTAATCCCATGTCACAGTGGTCCAGCAACTGTAATAGGCAAGAGCGCCCTGTTCTGAAACCATGTTGTCCAGGGTTATGGAGATACTGTGATTCCATGTATTGTGATCTTACTTCTTAGCACTCTTTCAAAGATTTGTGTGTTATATTAGTGCTATCGGTCTGTAATTTTTTGCCTCTGCCTTATTTCCTCCTTTATGAAGAAAAAGGCAGAACAGCAGACTGTTAGCTCATGCTGCATGCACCAGCCTTGGTTGCTCATTCAGTACTGAGGACTCTCATGCCCGGGAATGCTACCCACAATTTTTTTTAAATGGTACCTGTTTACTAGAGTCCTGAGGAAGATGATGTGAACCCAGCGTAGCTGCGGGACATTTAAATCATGCATGGCACCCTCAATTGTATATATACGATGTTTGCGGTTTGGTGACAGTTATTCAAATTGTATAATACAATGTGTGCTGTTTAAGGGTTAAACACATATATAACAGATTGTTATTACAATCATTAGAAAACAAATGAAAAGCATATTGTTATCATTAGCAACTCAGCAAACACACAAATAACATATTGTTATTATTAGTAACATAGAAAACACATAAATAGCATATTATTATTATTAGTAATCTGTTTAATGGAAGCAATGAAGAGACCGGAATATTTTACTTATCTTTTATTATTAATTTAGTCATGCATACATGGCTATGAACACTCACTGGATGAGCAAACTATTATTAAAATCAACCAGTCCTCTTAAGTCAGATTCACATACAGTATTAATGTACAAAAACATCATCCTGCAAACATATTTAAATGATCCTGAATGATATGAGTCATTAACGTTAAAACAGATCATGATCAACCTATATTCTTTAAATTTGCTTCTTGATAAACACATTTTAGAATTTTAAAATGTTAAATTTATAATGAAAATAAATAAAGAATACCCCAATCATCCAGCTGCTCTTAAAATACTATATACAGTAATGCATACTATTTAATGTTTACAAAATCTTGTAAGGCAACAAAATATACCTATTCATTCAATTAAAGATGGAAGATTGTTCTCAGCTGCTTAAAACAAACATATAATAAATTTTGGTTTCAAAAATTGTAAATGTATTGTGAAACAACCTGGTTGGTAAACGATTTGGCAGGTTGAATGCCGGGGAAATTAGGATTAAAGACCTGCCCGAAACGCTATGAGTGCTAGTGGCTTTACAAAAATGTAAGAACTCTTGTATATACAGTATATCCATTCAATTAAAGTTGGAGGATTCCAAAAGAAGGTGCTGCATGAAATAAACATGATATTAGGTACATTTATATGATGATGCCAATCTAAATATCTATTTATTCTCCATATGTATTACTAAGAATCAAATGTTGAATGTAATCAAACATCCTTTTCTGGATAGGTACTCGATGGCTTCCCAAGGTAAGTGCTGGTCCAGCCAAGCTTCAGGGTGATGCAAGATGACATTCGAGACCCACTCTTCCCTAGCCGGGAGCCGGTCGGCCGAGCGGACAGCACACTGGACTTGTGATCCTGTGGTCCCGGGTTCGATCCCGGGCGCCGGCGAGAAACAATGGGCAGAGTTCCTTTCACCCTATGCCCCTGTTACCTAGTAGTAAAATAGGTACCTGGGTGTTAGTCAGCTATCACGGGCTGCTTCCTGGCGGTGGAGGCCTGGTTGAGGACCGGGCTGCGGGGACACTAAAGCCCCGAAATCATCTCAAGATAACCGGAGCTACATTCTCTGAGGTGAGAGAAGCTTGGGAATCAGAAATCAACCCAAAACCAAGAAAAAATAATAAAGAAAGCTTAAGTACAACAAAACAATCCACTGCTTTATTTAACCTCTAGTATTAAGTCAAATTTTCATGGCAACCACTCCATGCACAAGAGAAAAACATCTGAGATCAAAAAATATATATAGTCTATGTGAATTGCTTTGGTGATGGTGGAATGAAGAAACCTTGTGATGACTACAGAAGTTGCTGTGGCATTCATGGAGCAGTTGCCCCCTGGTGTTGCCCCGTACCAGGTGTGAGGCGGGTACAGAGAAGCGAAGATATTTTTACATATTTATTTCAGTCACTGATTTGATTTTCCCTTTTTTTTTGAAGGAGGGGGGGGGGGGGGCAGAGATATTATTTAAGAGTGTATTGAGAAATTTACATGATAAAATGTGTGGAACATCTAGATGTCTAAATATATTCCTGTCACTAATGAGCACATCATATTATATTCTTAGAACAATAAAACATAATGTTCTTGCTGTTATTACACTGTACTGTATACACACATGTTATACATACTGTAGCTATATTTTTATGCACCATTACGAACCACTAAGCAGTTCTGATGGTTGTAATAACCTCATAACCGGTAATAACAGCCCAGCCCTGTATTTTAGCACCAATTTGTAACGGCATGCATTGTATACATTATATTTTCATTGTATTTTTGTTTTTACTATGGTGTTTTCAAGTGCAATGATGCATTAGGCTGTCAATAATGTTATTTATATTACAGAATGCGGAGAATATAGGCACGCACAGATGTATTCATGTCATTAATATGCAAACAAAATTATGCAGGCGATGAGTCACAATAACGTGGCTAAAGTATGTTGACCAGACCACACACTAGAAGGTGAAGGGACGACGACGTTTCGGTCCATCCTGGACCATTCTCAAGTCGATTCTGATCTGGTCATCAACAAAATTATATTCTTTGAGCAAAACATACTTTTTGTGCTATTATTATGCTGCATACACAAGTTCTGATGTATGTGATAATTTTATAACCAGTGTTACAAGTTCAGCCTAGCCCCCACATAGTTTGCCTGAAGTTGTAACTACATGCACTGAATATACTGTACTGTATGTGCTGCAGCAGCAGTTCACAGCACTGCTATGCAGCTCATGCAACAGCAGTTCACAGGCACTGCCATGCAGCTCACAGCACTGCCATGCAACTCGTGCAGCAGCAGCTCACAGCACTGCCATGTAGATTATGCCAAACATCACTTGATGACATATACAACTATTTGCAATTATTTATTGATGGTGAGTAACATAAAAGACACTGACAGTGATAAAGATTATGTACAAAGTTCAGATATCAGGAAACCTGATATTGGTGACGATTCTCCCAAAGTGAGGCAGAGAGCCGCACCACACATGAGGTCTTGTTGCATGATATATAATCATGCAACAGGACTTCATGTTACTTTAGAAAATGACCATGTGAAAAATTTGTCATATTCAGGCGTTAGTGACCAAGATTCTGATAAAAGGTGTTTTGGGTAGAGTTATTGAAGTGTGTAGTGTATTGGGTGGCAGTTTGCTTGGTCAGGTGCTATCGGCAAATGACTGTGTGGCTATGCCATTCATGAATCAATGTTTACAAGATTATCATATTTGCCAGAACCTCGTAATGGTTTGCAACAGTGTATGAACATGTAGATACTATAGTTATATATAAAGTGTAAATTCAGTCTAATAACAGCAAAAACAGTACAGTATCTTGAGTTTTCTTGAGATGATTTCGGGGCTTTAGTGTCCCCACGGCCTGGTCCTCGACCAGGCCTCCACCCCCAGGAAGCAGCCCGTGACAGCTGACTAACACCCAGGTACCTATTTCACTGCTAGGTAACAGGGGCATAGGGTGACAGAAACTCTGCCCATTGTTTCTCGCCGACCCCCGGGATCACAGGATCACAACTCCAGTGTGCTGTCCGCTCGGCTCCCCCAAGTATGTTTCATTGTTGTAATGTAAAATTTTGGTGCGTATATTAGTGACATAAATACATCTGTGCATACTGGTGGTCCACACCCTCTGTAATATAAATAACAGTACTGACAGCCCAATGCATCATTGCGCTTGACAAAAAAACCATGGTAAAAATATTAAAAATATATATGAACTAAAATATATTCAAGGCATGTATTTACAGTACCACTTGGTGCAAAATGTGTGAGGCTAGGCTGACCTTAGAGCAGTGGACATGAAATTATCATACTCATCAGAATGGCTTAGTCATTCATAGGAGTGCATAAATATGTCGATATAGATATATATATATATATATATATATATATATATATATATATATATATATATATATATATATATATATATATATATATATATATATATATATATGTCGTACCTAATAGCCAGAACGCACTTCTCAGCCTACTATTCAAGGCCCGATTTGCCTAATAAGCCAAGTTTTCATGAATTAATGTTTTTTCGTCTACCTAACCTACCTAACCTAACCTAACCTAGCTTTTTTGGCTACCTAACCTAACCTTACCTATAAATATAGGTTAGGTTAGGTTAGGTAGGGTTGGTTAGGTTCGGTCATATATCTACGTTAATTTTAACTCCAATAAAAAAAAATTGACCTCATACATAGAGAAAAGGGTTGCTTTATCATTTCATAAGAAAAAAACTATAGTAAATATATTAATTCAGGAAAACTTGGCTTATTAGGCAAATCGGGCCTTGAATAGTAGGCTGAGAAGAGAGTTCTGGCTACTAGGTACGACATATATATATATATATATATATATATATATATATATATGTCGTACCTAGTAGCCAGAACTCACTTTTCAGCCTACAATGCAAGGCCCGATTTGCCTAATAAGCCAAGTTTTCATGAAATAATATATTTTCTCTAATTTTTTTCTTATGAAATGATAAAGCAACCCATTTCATTATGTAAGAGGTGAATTTTTTTTTATTGGAGTTAAAATTAACGTAGATATATGACCGAACCTAACCAACCCTACCTAACCTAACCTAACCTATCTTTATAGGTTAGGTTAGGTTAGGTAGCCGAAAAAGTTAGGTTAGGTTAGGTTAGGTAGTCGAAAAGCAGTTAATTCATGAAAACTTGGCTTATTAGGCAAATCGGGCCTTGCATAGTAGGCTCAGAAGTGAGTTCTGGCTACTAGGTACGACATATATATATATACATTATATATATATATATATATATATATATATATAACATGTGAATACAGTTCTAAAGCAGCAAAAACACTACATTTTATTGTTCTAATATTATATTGTGCTCATATTTGTGTCTCAAATATATATCTCTGCATACTGATGTTCTTCATGTTCTGTGATATAATCTGCTAAGATCTACTACCAGAAACTTTAGCCAAATATCCACAGTTTGGTAACTACAGGTAGCAACTGGGTGATTGTAACCTAGCCACCTGGTGGCTGTCTAGTACATTTCAGTTAGGTTTACACCACAGAACCAATCATTTGCTTGGTTACCTGAGGGCAACCTAATTTTTTGCTTGGCTACCCGAGGGCAACCTAATTTTTTTCAAGCAGTAGCTTGTTATGCTATGCTCATGCTTTCGGGTTGGATTTTTTCTTGTCGATCAGCAATCATCTTGATTGCTGATCACCACGGCCCCTTTTTTTTTTTGTAAAGAGAGCCAGAATCTCATCCTGGTTATCAGTAAGCAAGAGTAGATTTCAAGATACCATGTGCACCTCCTTAAGGCTTGGCTGGACCAGTGCTTAGATCACCGAGCTATTGAGGGGGGCCCTTCCAGAAATAATACAGACTTAACAACAAATACTGTACAAGAAGAGCAATGAATTAAGAAAAAATCAAACTTAACAATACAATATTACAAATATAGGTATAGTATATAGATATATAAATCAAATGTTGAATGTAATAAAGTGCCCATCAGAAAAAATAGATTTTTTTCTGATGGGCCCCAGTTGCTTCCCGATCTTAACTCTGGTACCGACAAGCCCGAGCCCAACACACCAAGCCTCTGAGACCCGTCCAGGAAACAACCAGAATCTGATTCACTCTGAGGTGAAGGAAGCAGAGGATCAGAGATCAACCATATAAATGGCCAAAACCCACCAGAAAGCATAGACTCTACAAACTTTTGCATTCCAAGATAAACAAGGCAAAAAGTAATTACCACAGGCTGAGAAATATCTAACTTCCATCAGACGACAGCAGCCCAGGTCATCCAGAAGTCTCAGCCAACCCACCCCTTACTCTGGAGCTGCCCATACAAAACCCAATAACCCCATGGCAGAGAATGTAATGACAGGAATGGGGAGTCACTTTTAGCCCAGTCGGCCGAGTGGACAGAACACTAGACTTGTGATCCTGTGGTCCCGGGTTCAATCCCGGGCGCCGGCGAGAAACAATGGGCAGAGTTTTTTCACCCTATGCCCCTGTTACCTAGCAGTAAAATAGGTACCTGGGTGTTAGTCAGCTTGTCACGGGCTGCTTCCTGGGGGTGGAGGCCTGGTCGAGGACTGGGCCGCGGGGACACTAAAGCCCCGAAATCATCTCAAGATTACCTCAAGAAGCCCACCAGAGGGGGGCATTTCATTACATGAAATGTGATGAAAATGTTTAAAAATTAAATGTTTATTTTCTAGAAAGAACTGAGCTGACTCATGGGGAAAGAAACAATTGTACAGCATGGCCTGAATCAAAAGGCAGCCGCACGTCAAACACTCAAGTGCAGTGAGACTGAAAGACAACACAAAGGAACAATGGAGCATCATCAGATGACCTGCTAGAAGCCTCCAAGCTCAAACTTCAGCTGGGGACAAAATGGGAAAGAAAACTGGCAGAGCAACAAGCATCTACAAATCCCCGGACCAATGACAATCAAAAGGGAAACTGGAGTGAACCACGACACATAGGATCACAGAAAGGCAGTCCTTGGAACAAAGGATGTGAGCCACAAACCGGGCCACAAACTGAGCCCCTGACTTCAAAAGTAAGAAGAGCATGTGAAAAAACCACACCATAGAGACAATAGACGAAGAAATCTAGGCCACCAAACTGTCACATACACCAAAGAGGAAAAGCTCAACCCCTGCAAGCACAACTAGGTGAGTACAAGCAGGCATGATATATCTTGAAGTTATCTTGAGATGATTTCGGGGCTTTAGTGTCCCCGCGGCCCGGTCCTCGACCAGGCCTCCACCCCCAGGAAGCAGCCCGTGACAGCTGACTAACACCCAGGTACCTATTTTACTGCTAGGTAACAGGGGCATGGGGTGAAAAAACTCTGCCCATTGTTTCTCGCCGACGCCCGGGATTGAACCCGGGACCACAGGATCACAAGTCCAGTGTGCTGTCCGCTCGGCCGACCGGCTCCCTTGGTCGTGCAGGATAAGCAGAGTACAGTATATGCATACATCCCTGACCTTGACCACTCAGCGATGGAGGGTGTAAGTAGCAAGACGTTGGCTAAAGTGCAAGATCTCTAAAATCTACAGCAGATAATTAATTCATTAACTTGCACAAAAAACGAAGTCAAATTGTCTCAACAGTGTTTTCTTAAAGAACTAAATAAAGGCAAGAGCGTTGTCTTCTTCCGATCAACAGGTCCAACAGGAAAGAATAAATTTCATGCACTGTGCAGAAGTGTGGCAACTCGAAAAGATGTCAGATTACAGAGTAGAGAACCTGCAACTCTTAAGAGGAATCATCTCTGGTGGGAAGGGATTCCTGACCCCAGAGTCAAATGGAATGCTAGGCCACATACACTGTGGCTGGTATAAACAAAACCATGAAACACAAAAAACAATAAACCGATGACCTTTGTTTACCTTGCAATGATTTTGTGGCTCATTGTCCCCGCGGCCCTGTTCTCGACCAGGCCTCCTGGTCGAGGACCTGGTCTGGTCAGGTCGAGTTCTCTCAGGGTGAACATCACTTTCCAGGGAAAGTCAACACCACTTAGATGAATGAAAGCAGTAGACTAAGGGCCCACCAGAGGTTACACATGTTGGGCTGGTGTTACCAAGCAGAGGAATAAGAGTGCTAGCTGACCGAGACCTCAGATAACCTGGGCTGTCATCCAGAGGCAGTCGGTCACAGTACAGTTGGGATACGGGTATATACACTGCAGAAATGATCAATTACCTTGTTTACCATGGGGGTGTCTAATTTCCTTCATGAAGTTGCTTGTTTTGTTGTGTCCATGACTTCTGGTGGGTTTTCCTCAGTTCTGTGCTTTATCTCTTCTGTCCGTGCAACCCTCACCTCTTAGAGTGAGCCAGATTCTGGTCCTGGCTTCCTGGTAGATGATAGATGAGTCTTGGAAGCCTGGTGTGTTGTGCAAAGACTTGGTGGTACCAAAGTTAAGTTTATAGAGCCACTGAGGAAACTCTCCCAGAAAAATCCTTATCACTTTTAAGTCCACAGGAAATGTAACCGCATTACAATTAAAATATACAGCATTCGGTAAATACTTAAACTATTAATATCAAATAAATAAAGCTACAATATTGCCATTAATTTCAATCACTGGTCCTAACAAAATAAACAAACTAACATTTTAATATCATCGCCCATGAGCACCATACAAAAATATAATATTGATAATTAAGGACTGGTAATGAACATGGCAAGATAATAATACACACATACCAAATAAAAACTTATCTGGTATATTAAAAGCATATTGCACAACACTGTAAACAAAAATAAGGCATTCAAGATAATGAAAGTATGCAGCGCCCGTTTCTGGTCAGGTTGTCATGTAGCACGACGGAGCTTACATGCTGTAAGAGCCAAGACTTAAGAATTGACCCAGACCTCTGAGATCCACACTGGCCTACTGGGAATCTGGCTCAAAGTCAGGGTACATGAGCTTGGGAATCAGGAGCCAGATTCACGAAGCAGTTACGCAGGTACTTACGAACGTGAACATCTTTCCTCAATCTTTGACGGCTTTGGTTACATTTATTGAACAGTTTACAAGCATGAAAACTCCCCAATCAACTGTTGTTATTGTTATAAGCAGCCTCCTGGTGCTTCAGAGCTCATTAACTGTTTAATAATTGGAAATAAAGCCGCCAAAGATTGAGAAAAGATGTATAGGTTCGTAAGTGTTTGCGTAACTGCTTCATGAATCTGGCCCCAGAAATCTACCAAATCCCAAGAAACTAAACCCAGAAAAGGAAAGGGGAAAACAAAACAAGTTACTGCTTGAGAAAATGAATGAAATCCTGAGGCAAACTTAGCAAATGACTATTGCTGTGGGAGAAAAATACTAACACTGATGTGCCTAATCACCTTCAGATGACTGCACAAGTTACCCGGGGTCCAGCCACCCACCTCTCGTGGGTCACTGGTACTGAAGAGTCCCACGGGAGAGACGACATCACAACAGCCACAGAGAGCTGCCCGAGAGCCCACTAGAAAAAAGATTTAGCTGGTCATATTCTGGGGAAAATTAGGATTAAGGACTTGCCCAAAATGCTATGCGTGCTAGTGGCTGTACAATATAAGAACTCTTGTATATAAATAAAAAAAAAAAAAGCTTCAAGAAGCCACAGGATGATCCCTCCAGAAAAGAGATCAGGAACCTACTTTGGGGACCAGAAAACCAGGGTGAGAGCTGTTTCTAGTCTTGGCTTTCAGTAGGCAAGAATAGGTTTCTGAAATCTGGTGTCAATTCTTAAGGCTTCACTACGCTATTGCAGGAGTTCCAAGGAGCTACTGAGAAAGCCTCCCAGAAAAGCTGAAATTTCATACCACAATCTCTCAAACTGACTTTATCTTTCTTTAACAGACCACACACGCCGCATTCTTATTTACTATTTCAGGTATGGTCACTAATTCTTTAAATGTTCGACATATGTTAATTGGTCCATAATGTATTTTTCCTACAAAATACCATATTTTATTGTTATACAATACCAAACACATTGCTTTTCCCCAACTTCTTTTCATTTAGTACTGCTTCCATCAGCACAGCTCTTTCCACATTCATGAGGTGGGAAGACATTTGCCTCAAGACAGGAACACGCAACATAAGGAGAAAAGGCTAAAGAAAAAAATAAATGATATCCTCATTCATTCACATCATCATACACACACACACAGACCAGCATCAGAGAACCAACAGTGCCACAGAAAATGTTGATGTGATTTCTTTGTGAATGTGAACATTGCCACACTTTAGAAAATCATTCCCAGTTTCATCTTTAATGGTTCATAGACTAAATATAAAGTTCTTCCTATTCTTTCTTGTTAAAAAATCAAATCAAATCTTCACTTCCTGTTAGCAGTGTTACCACTCAGCCATGTTTCCCAACACTTAATATCCATTGTTCACATTCAATCCAAAAACTTACACTATCAGCCCATCTTTGACTTGCCTTATTAACCTTATTCGACCCTCAAATTCACTTATTCATTTATTCTCAGAATGCTATTCACTCAAAAAACTACCATGCTGTCAACAATGAATCATTCAAGACAAATAATTCTCAAGTGTTCTCAACCTTTTCTTCTTTATCTACCCTCCAAATACAACACTGATCTTCAGGTTGTTCATCACTACTCTGTAACAATAGTTTCTCTCTTTCTAATACAACATGATCTTCAGGTTGTTCATCACTACTCTGTAACATGATCATCAGGTATCACTACTCTGTAACAATAGTTTCTCTCTTTCTAATACAACATGATCATCAGGTTGTTCATCACTACTCTGTAACAATAGTTTCTCTCTTTCTAATACAACACGATCTTCAGGTTGTTCATCACTACTCTGTAACAATAGTTTCTCTCTTTCTAATACAACATGATCTTCAGGTTGTTCATCACTACTCTGTAACAATAGTTTCTCTCTTTCTAATACAACATGATCTTCAGGTTGTTTATAACTACTCTGTAACAATAGTTTCTCTCTTTCTAATGCTCCTCTAATGTAACTCAAAATCTGACTGTCCTTCGCAACTTATCTAACTTGATATTTCCTGATAATGCCAGATTTGTTTCCCAACCATACAAAAGGGTAGGTATGTCCACTCCTGGCTGCATCTCATTTTCTTGTTCTAAACCATGACTTTCATTGTCCAATGCATTTATTTTTCCAACTCAGTAGCACAGCTACACAAAACATAAATACAAGCTCTAAATACATACAAATTTCTTGGGAGTACAATATTAGGAGCACTGCACTGCATTTTATTCTCTTAGTCAACTTTATGGTCTATTTTTCTGATAAACCTGTCGATCTCGTTGGTAACTCAATTTGGAGAGGTTTACTAAGTTTACTCAATTAGAGAGCTAAAACATTACTTAACAATCAATTTTATATCACTTACGCTAACATGTTTTTGCAAGGTGCACTTTTTTATCCTTCCATCATCTCATATTCTTTTTCACTGATGGCAAATGGTTTGAGACTGACATCTGTATAATGACCGGGAGTTGCCATACCATTTGAGGGGGTTAAAAGAGTGGAATTTTCTGCTATATGTTCACACCTATTGAACCAAATACCTGAAGATATATTTGAAGCTTTAGCACGATCACTGCTGTTCAGATTTTCAAGTTTCTCCAAGCACAAGCTAACTCTTCCTTCTAGATTTTCAAGACGAGAATTCACTCTTCCTTCCAACTGTTCAATCGAACTTTCCACCTTTCCTTGAAACAGCTCTAATTTGGCTATCACGGGACTTAAGGCAACTTCAATACATGATGCAATCATTTGTGCATTGAGAGACCCAGGAACATCCTTCACATGGATGTTCATTAGAAAATGCATTTGAAATTGGGGCAAGAAAATGATTAAATTCCTCACACATTTCTTCTTGATTTTCAGAGAAAATTCCATCGGACACTTTAATATTGCAATCACCTTCAGGCATTTCCACTTCGCAGTTTTCAATTTTAACATCATAAACATACTCTTCATTGCAGCTCAAATTTACTGGCTTCTTTCTTTTTTTCTTTTTGTCATAATGTTTTGTTTTTTTTGTGCACTTTTTATTCTGTGACATTCTACCATTATTTTTCTCAGCTATAAATGGAGTACAAAGTCCACTATTTAACTTAGACTTACGTGGGAATCTAACTGAACTCTCTTTCAAATCTTCAGCGTTCTTCTGGTCTGAAGGGTAATGAAAAATTTCACGACCTTCCAATGGAGTAGTAAAAAGTCCACTATTTGACTTACATAGTCCACTATTTGATTTACATTTACGTGGGAACCTAACTTTGCTCTCTTGTAAATCTTCAAGCATGTCTTCAGTGTTCCCCTGGTCTGATGGATGATGAACAATTTCATGACCTTGCAACGGAGTACAAAGTCCACTATTTAACTTACATTTACGTGGTAACCTAACTTTGTTGTCTTGTAAATCTTCAAGTATGTCTTCAGTGTTCTTCTGGTCTGAAGGGTAATGAAGAATTTCACGACCTTCCAATGGAATAGTACAAAGTCCACTATTTGGCTTACATAGTCCACTATTTAATTTACATTTACGTGGTAACCTAACTTTGTTTTGTAAATCTTCAAGCATGTCTTCAGTGTTCCCCTGGTCTGATGGATAATGAACAATTTCATGACCTTCCAATGGAGTACAAAGTCCACTATTTAATTTACATTTACGTGGGAACCTAACTTTGTCCTCTTGTAAATTTACAAACATGTCCTCCGTTTCCCCCTGGTCTGAAGGGTAATGGACAATTTCACAACCTTCCCTTGCATTACTGGACTCGGAAATATCTGTTTTTATTCTATGGTTAGGGAGCTCGTAAGGAATTTGTTTATTTTCATCAATCTTTGAAGAATCCTTTAGAATATTATTACTTCTTTCACTTATGATGTTTGGCTCTGAATATATTTTTTCTCTAGCTCTCTTTTTTCTTGCTGAATAAAAATAATAGGAAGTACTTTCATTATCCTCTAAATCTTCAATCTCTTCTCTTAAAATACTTTCATCGTAATTAATTGGATCCCTGAACTTGCTTCGCGGTGAGCTCCAAAACTTTTGATTATTTTGCCCTATATCTGATGCTTCTGATAAGACACCATTACATTCACTCAGGTAACTTTGCTCGTAGTTACTCGCTTCTACAGTTTTACTCCCATTTGGGAGGTTTCTATAATCTATACTATGTACATCAGTTTTCAAGGTATTATTTTCATTGAGGTTAAACGTATGTTCTGGAATTATGCTACAATATCTAGTGGGAGGATTCATCATATTATGCAATTCATTTTTCATCAAATTTAGCAATCTCATCTCCCTGCTAAATTTTGTATTTTCAAAGAGTTTCATCGCTGAAGTAACATCTGATGGCACTTCAACCCAAGGAAAAATACTGGGCTCAACCCCTTTTTTAAGTCTACACACTTTTCCATCCCCTCTGCAAATTACATGAAAATCATCATCCCTAAAGTGTGCCATACAGATCCCAATTCTTTTAGGTAGAACCTCTCTAGGGTCCACATCAGGAAACTTTTCATTTAATTTTGATTTACTGGCCCATTTAATTCTCCACTCAAGCTCATCAGGAAATTTAACAAACCTACTAGTGTAGGCTCTAGTGCAGCACCCTGGGACCATGCACTCTAACCGCCAGCTTTTTTTCCGCTTTTCTGCGTACAAGTTCCGTTTTCTTCGTTTAGATGGTTTCCACAATCCGGGAATTATGCCGTACTTTGTCAGCCGGTCACTCTCTTTATCATCTACGTGAGTAATATCATTAAATGGCTTCTGATCTTCAGGAATTATTGTTGAACTCCCCTTCTTCACAGCAATGCGAACTGTAAGGCACGAGTCAGAAGCATGGTTCTCTACTACTCTGTAGCCTAATATATCATTATCTGCTTCATTACAGTCCTTATCTTTCCTTAGTGAGATATCCTTCTTATGCTCAACACAACAACTGTCATTGTCACTAACACTGCAGCACATTTCTTTACCTTCAACGTTACAGGCATCTTTACATGATCCGGATTTTTCATCTTTACCCATAAATTGAGTATCTCTTTGTTCCATTAAAACAAACATCTGTCTCTACGCACTGAGAAATGCTATTTGCATACGGGTACTTGCAAATATATTCTTACAACATCCAGTTAAATTTTCTTGTTGTTTTTGGTGAAAAACCATGACAGAATCTGCAAAAAACCAAGAAACAAAAGTAGTATTAGAAATTAAAACTTGAAATGCATTTGTTATTTAAATCATTATTAACATACGAGCACAGGGATGTGGTGTCTACACCACCTATAACCTTGCAGCACTGTCAGCCTTACATTCCCTGCACTATAGGGGTGGTTGGGCCCTATCTTCCCCAAATTTATTCCTAATAAAGGTCAAAATAACCTCAAATTTGAGGTCTGCACCTTCGCAGGTCTCAGACAGCATAGGCAGGTTTGTACAGCCGTGAAATACAACAGAATCAAATTAAGAACAGATGGTAGCGTCAAAAGTTTTTAAAGAAGCAAAGTTCAATGTGATAGGTTTATGAGAGACTAAGATAAAATAAAACACTAATGAAAAGTAGAATGGAGTACATGTTATAAGTACAGGAATTAAAAATAAGAGAAAAGGAAGGAAGGAAGGAGAATGCTTATTAATGAATAGAGAGCAGTAAGGGGTATGAATAAATTCTCTTATTATAGTGACACCTCGGCTTACGAATACCCCTCTTTACGAACTTTTCGGTTTACGAGCCCAATTTCTTCGGAAAATATGAATCGGGTTACGAACATTGCCTCGGGTAACAAGTTTGTTGATACTCGTATGGGCCGACCTAGCGCATGGTGGCACGGCGATCGCGCCTCACTTTACCCGTGCCTCCCACCTAGTGACTATCACGACTGAATTCTTTGCAAAAGATTTACAGTTTTTTGATTTTTGGCTATTTGAACTTAAAATTTGTTATTATATATCACCCCATGGGTCCCAAGAAAGCCAGTGGTAAGGTTCAAGCCAAGAAAACACATGTGAGAATGACCATAGAGATAAAACAAGAGATCATTCTTAAACATGAAAATGGTACACAGGTTGTTGAACAAGCTAGGCAGCACAACAAATCTATGTCAATGATATGCACTGTACTTGCTAAGAAAAAGGACATTATGAGTGTGAAAGTGGCGAAAGGCATGTCAACAATCACGAAACAAAGAACACAAACACTTGAGGATGTTGAAAAGTTGCTATTATTAATTCACCCAGAACAAGCTGTAGTAGGCCGTTGTGTTAACCTTCATAATGACAATGTGATGTCTCACTTCAGACAAGTGTTGCAACATAGGGACAAACAAGTGTTTGTCTCTATGTTTTAGGGACAATGTTTTAGGGATTATGTTTGTCCCTATATTTTCCCTATCTTTTGTAAACATAGGGAAAACTTTTCCCTATCTTTTGTAAACATAGGGAAAACGTTTTTCCCTATGTTTACAACATAGGGCCAAACAAGTGTCACTAGACAGGTTTTTAGTGAGGAAAACAAGCAGTGAGCAACAAGCAGGTCCTCGTGGTAAGCAGGCAAAACGTGCCAGTGTACCCCCAGAGAAGTCATCACTGCCTCATGTTTAGAAAAAATAAAAATAAAAATTGAAAACATTTGAAAAAAAAAAAAAAAAAAAAAAGATTCATTCAGTGTATGTCAGGTAGACTCCTCCATTTTCTATAAAAATTAAATTTTTTTACTTTTATTTAATTTGAAAAAATAAAAAATGTCAAAAACGTTCGTTTGGTGTGTGACAAGTAGGCTGCTTCATTTTATATAATAAACATAAATAAAAAATAAACAAAAATGTTAAAAATTTGAAAAAAAAAGACAAAATGTCAAAAAGGTTTGTTCAGTGTGTCAGGCTTCTTGAGGTTATCTTGAGATGATTTCGGGGCTTTAGTGTCCCCGCGGCCCGGTCCTCGACCAGGCCTCCACCCCCAGGAAGCAGCCCGTGACAGCTGACTAACACCCTAGGTACCTATTTTACTGCTAGGTAACAGGGGCATAGGGTGAAAGAAACTCTGCCCATTATTTCTCGCCGGCGCCTGGGATCAAACCCAGGACCACAGGATCACAAGTCCAGCGTGCTGTCCGCTCGGCCGACAGGCTCCACAGGCAGTTATAATCACTGCCTGATGTTATAATGGAAGGGGGACTCCCTTTCCAAATACTAACACCTCTCCTCCTTACTCCTCTCCTCACCGTCTTCCATATGCCAACAAGAGTCATCAATAATGGTAAGTAATAACTTGTACATACTTTAGTACTGAAGATTTGGGTGAATTAAGTATAAAATTTACTTTGAAGTTAATTTTTCGGGGAGTCTGGAACAGATTAATTAATTTTCCATTATTTCTTACGGGGAAATTCACTTCGGTTTACAAATTTTCGGGTTACGAGCCAGTTCTGGGAACGGATTAAATTGATAAACTGAGGTACCCCTGTATAGTTCAAGATGTTAAAATGTGTGAAATTCAGGTCAAAAGAGTAAAAGTAGAGAATGTTATTGAATGTGTATCGTGTAATGAGAGAAGTGAGAACGAAAAATTAAGCAAGGAATGTAATACACTTTAGTGGGGTTGGTTCCTAGTGGCTTCTTGACCTCTATTTTAATATCACTAAGTCTTAGCCCAACACACTAAGCCTCTAACATCCTTTCATCACATACCAGGAGCCAGGACCAGAACCTAACTCACTATGAGGTGAGCAGTGAGCATTGAATCAAATATCAACCACAAAATTTGAGAAAACAGACTGGAAAGCATATACATTTGCAGTAGATTTAATAGAGCCCAAAAGGCGCCAGAATCTGTACACCAGTTGATTGACAGTTGAGAAGCGGGACCAAAGAGCCAAAGCTCAACCCCTGCAAGCACAACAAGGTGAGTACAACTAAATAAATAAATAAATAAATGTTTATTTAGGTAAGGTACATACATACAAGAGATTTTACAAAGTTTGTTGGATTAATAGATAGAGCTAGTACAGTACATACAATGCCTAAAGCCACTATTACGCAAAGCGTTTCGGGCAGAACTAGGTGAGTACGCAACAACACAAGTGCTTTCTTGAAGGACAGCAGCCATACCATGGTAAACAAAACATGCAATCTTTGCTGTAGATTAAATACCTTGACTACAATACACCTGACTACCACTAGGTAGCAGACCAGAACATCTGCTGTCCCAGCCAGCCTCTTCCCTTCCTCTGGAGCTGCCTTGCCTCACCTCATAACCCACACTGAAAAAAAGGGAACGGGCTGGAGATAGGAAGCTACTTTGGGGCCCACTAGAAAATGTCGTTTCATCACATTCAATGCTTAATTTCTGGGAGGGACCCCTCAGTAGCACCGAGCTTGCTTAAGCCTCTTCCCTTCCTCTGGAGCTGCCTTGCCTCACCTCATAACCCCCACTGAAAAAAAGGGAACGGGCTGGAGATAGGAAGCTACTTGGAGGCCCACCAGAAAATGTCGTTTCATCACATTCAATGCTTAATTTCTGGGAGGGACCCCTCAGTAGCTCCAAGCTTGCTTAACACTTTTCTGGATTTTCCACTTGGAATTACGGGCGTTTTGCTTAACCGCTTGTCGGATCACGACGTAAATTTACGGACCGTGTTTTATATTGGGTATATTACTACTCGATCGACTTGGGGTTTGTATGAATATGTTTGCCAATAAATTTTCATTTTCTCTAATAGGCACAGTGCCTATTTGAGAAAGCGGCAATGTATTGTAACTTAGAGGAGAGACTATTGAGTTGGTGACACAACGAGGGTAATCGCCCACTTCACACACTCTTGTGTTGGCCGTGATCATGATTCTACATTTATATGCATATGTCTGTGTAGAGAATTTTATTCCGAACACTATACAAACAAAAAAAACGGTGTGAATCAAGTATAAACTTGAAAAAACATGAGCAAAGTAAAAACTTTTTACGCTCACGGGTACAAACACGCGTAAGATTCGCGTAAGATTTTATTCGCCGCAAATTTATTTGACGCTCTGTTGGCCAATTCTACCCATGTTCTTATAGAACTTTCTATTGCGAACACATTGCTATAAAAATGAAATACGTAGCTCAAGAAATATTGTCAGGACAGTGAAATAAGTATAAACTTTCAAAGCGCTGCATCACAACAGTGTCGTCGCTGCTGAAATCACGGCTAACGCTTCGCCCAGTTCCCACACTCGTGCGAAACATAATTAGACATTGATAGGCATATGTCTGGGTGGGGAATTTTATTGCGAGTTCAGTGATATCAAAATAAGCGCTGTAGGATGACTGTGAGGCTGGCAACAAACGAAAGAGTATGAACATTTACTTCCTGTTTGGGTGTCACGGCGAGTCATCTTCGTGTTTATTTACTTCGTGGTGGGATAGCAAATGCTTTGGTGACATTTTATGCATATGATCTTGTAGAGAATTTTATTGCCAACGCATTGATACCAAAATGAAAAACATAGCTCGAGAATTGATGTTAGGAGCGTGAAAAGATTATACACTTTTTTGTGTTTACGCTTGAGCGCCCAGAACGCCGTGCGCACAACCCGCTTTATTTTCAGCAAGTGCCGCGCGCACTAAAGTGTTAAGAGCGCCTCAATAGAGGAAACCAGCTATTCCAAAGAACTGACCTGTGGGAGAAGAACAGTAGCAAAGGAAGACCCAAGGCAAAAATAACAGGTGCACACAAACACTCAAACATGCTTGAGTGCTGTGGGACTATAGGACGTTCAACAAGGAAGGAAAGGCTGTCATCAGACCCCAAATATCAGCTACTGACAAAGCAGCAAACAACCGCACATTCCCTGAACAGGAACAAACAGCTGGATGGATGAATCAAACTACTGTACTATGTGAAGGACCTGGAAAAGCCGAGCCTTAGAACAAAATACACGAGGAAGGGGTTGACAAACAGATCCCTAAACCCAATAGCATGAGGAGTGCACTCAAAAGCAACACTGTGGCCACAAGACAGCACTCATAACAGAGACTAAAGAATACCAAAGACAGCCTAGAGCAAGAGGCAAGGATACATTTTACCTCCCCCCCCTCCCTATCCACAAATGAAGGGACTGAAACTAGAGCAGAATCAGCCACATAGGAGCCAACTAGGACATGGTGGCCTGCCACATGCTAGACCAGGATGAGCACTAAAAAAGGGTCTAGCAGCGACATCACACAAGCGAATTCAAAAACATCTGACTGACCAAAGCATCAAAGCAAACACCAAACTTCTAATGTAAACTACTTAGGGAAAGATGGCATATGCCCCAAACTGTTTCAATAAATCACATGCACAACTGAAGTACATGCTTTTGGTTAAAGTGAAAGGCCCCAACATGGCCTAGGATCAGGGCTGAGAATGATAGGCAATTATTTAATGTGCATAAGCACATAGTCTCAATAGTTTTTAAATAAAAATTTTCTTCCCATCAACAAGGAAGAATAACTCTTATGCACTGTCCAGAAGTGAGATGATACCTGGTTGATGGGGTTCTGGGAGTTCTTCTACTCCCCAAGCCCGGCCCAAGGCAGGCTTGACTTGTGAGAGTTTGGTCCACTAGGCTTGTTGCTTGGAGCGGCCCGCAGGCCCACATACCAACCACAGTTCGATTGGTCCGGCACTCCTTGGAGGAATAAATCTAGTTTCCTCTTGAAGATGTCCACGGTTGTTCCGGCAATATTTCTTATGCTTGCTGGGAGGATGTTGAACAACCGTGGACCTCTGATGTTTATATAGTGTTCTCTGAGGGGTGCCTATGACTCGAGAAGATTCAAACCCATGGAGGAGGAAGCCTGCAACCTCTCAAGAGCAGATTTTTCTAGTGAGGTACAGGGAATGGAAACCTGATTCCAGGGAAAGGTAACACACTCAACTATTGCAGGGGGAATTAAATTCTAACGGCACGCATAATGTGGGTGGCATAAGCACATCATGAAGCATAAATAAATAACAAAGCAATGGTATCTGCAAGAACTAATGTACCGGGAAAAGCCCGCACCACCCAGCTGAATATGGGAAGCTGTCAACAGGCCCTGTAGAGCCAGGAGCCAGTAGAGATTTGTTGACACCATTGGAAGAGTGAGGGAACCCCAGGGTGCCATCTGGTGGCAGTCAGGATGCACTGTTAGGGTATTTACCACATGGACCGTTAACCTCATTTATCTCATGGTGTCCATTATCTTTAAACTTGAGGTTATCTTGAGATGATTTCGGAGCTTTTTAGTGTCCCCGCGGCCCGGTCCTCGACCAGGCCTCCACCCCCTAGGAAGCAGCCCGTGACAGCTGACTAACACCCAGGTATCCTATTTTACTGCTAGGTAACAGGGGCATAGGGTGAAAGAAACATTGCCCATTGTTTCTCGCCGGCGCCTGGGATCGAACCCAGGGACCACAGGATCACAAGTCCAGCGTGCTGTCCGCTCGGCCGACCGGCTCCCAGTTAGGGAGAACCAGTTAGCTCATTTTGTTGCACCTATGCTTCCTGGTATTTGGGTGATCTCTGATCCACATGCTCTTCTCACTTCAGTGTGCATGCCATATTCTTTGTCCTGGCTTCACCAAGGCAAAAGTTTGGTCTCAGAAGCCTGCCATATTTAGCTAAGGCTTGGTGTTGCCGGAGCTACACTAGGGGCACTAATGAGAGGTCCCTCCCAGAAAACAATTTACTTCAGTGTTAAAAATTTATAAGCACTACTGCACTATCAGCATTTTTGTAAGTAGGCCTACTCCAAATAGTAGTAGGTACTATTGTAAGTACTATTATTCCCACTCCCTATTAAGTCTAATAAGTACTATCAAGTCCCACTCCAAATAGTAGTAAGTACTATTGTAAGTACTATTATTACTACTTTTGTAAGTAGGCCTACTGCCCGAAACACTGCGCGTACTAGTGGCTTTACAAGATTGTAATTACTATGTATCCTCACAATCCCAACGTACCTTCTTGTATATATATATAATAAATAAATAAATAAATAAATAAATAAATCAAGTGACAAGATTATATAAGCAAATACCTCAATAAGGAGGAGGCGAGCACTGCTGATCCATGTGAAGGTGCCCGTTGTTGGGAGATGTTCCCCTTCCCAATAATGGCATCAAGGTCTGCATAACATCCAAAGACCAATAATGCTGTCAAAACAAACAATTTCAGTACAACATACATTAATGTAAGTCATTTAATTATTGGAATTTACATGCTAAATGTTTTTTACAAATGCATTTTATTGTGATTTTTGCAGCATTCAGACTGGTAAGATCAATTTCTCCCACACTGCTAAAGTAGCTAAGGATAAGGATTTTTTTATTAATGATTTTTCATTAAGGATTAATGATTCTTCATTAAATGATGAAAATGTTAAACTTTCAATGAAGAACTGAAAATGTTTTGGTCCCTATGCCAGGAATATCTCCTAATAAATAATTTTATGAATATTCTTAAAAAACCAGCGTTGAATGTAATGAAACGCCATTTTCTGGGTGAGTCCCGGAGGCTCCCCGGAGCTATCCCAGGCTGATATGCTAATGTCAGACTTTGGCATCAGTCATGTGTATGGAGTTCTTAGGCCTACCGGGGACCACGGCCAGAACCGGGCCCCCTCAGAGAGGCAAGGGGAGCAATGGCCTATAGAAGCCCCCGTGTAGTTGGAAGCATTCTATGTCTGCCATCGACCGGAACAGGCACCCAGAAAGGTAAGCGCCCCAAAACAAACCCCTATTCTGGTTAAAATTGCTACCTAAAACCGAACTAGTGGATAGAACTCCCCAACCGAAAACAAGCAAACTAGTGTGACGTCACACACTGCCGCGCCGCTGTCTGCGCAGCTCCCCCCTCCCCGGGAGGGGGAAGGGGGAGCCCCAGACCCCCCGCGCCGGCTACCCACACCTCAGTTCTTGAGGCTGGATGTCAAAAACGCGAAAAACCGCCGACCGGAGGGAGGGAGGGATGCCGGGGAGCCTCCGGGACTCATTCAGAAAATGGCGTTTCATTACATTCAACGCTGGTTTTCTGGGGGGAGCCCCGTCGGCTCCCCGGAGCTAACTACCCACAGACAGAAAAAGAGGGACTTACCCGGGAGGCGGTCGTCGCTCACCCCTCAACTCGAAGCCGAGACAACTGGCCGCAACCGCCGACCCAAAGCAACACAGGCCCGACGAGGCCCAGGGACATTCACAAGGTAACGAGCAGCCAGGACCCTGTTCGACCGCCAAAATCCCCGCGCCCGAATATCAGACCAAGACATATTCCCAAAGACGGCAGCAAGAACCGCGAACTTACGAACGTCATGGGCACGGGGATAGACCGCAGGCTGGCTGGACCTAATAACCCTGCGGACGACCTGAGAGACCCGAACCCGCGAACAGGGAAGAAGGGAAACCGGATCAACCCACAGCGCGTCCCCGGACACAGAAGCTGTGGCGCACAAATAACGGCGAAGCGCCGCAACCGGACACAAAACATGATGCACCCCCGGCCTGACCAACCAAGCATCAACCACCCATGGACCCCTCCGGAACGCAGCAGTCTCATTCTTTGCCAGAAAAGAAGGAGACGGCTGCAAACGAACAAAACTATCACCACGACCAAAAGAGCAGAAACCCCTGCGCCGGAGGAGAGCATGAAGCTCCCCTACCCGACCCCCAGAGGCCAAAGCCAACAAGAAAAGGGCCTTGGAAAAACAATCCTGGACCGAAGGGGCCACAACGAAACGAGGAGATGAAAGGAAAGCGAGCACTCTGTCCAAAGACCAGGACGGCTCAGGCGACGCATGAGCAGGCCGGAGGTGAAACAATGCACGAGACAGCTTGCGAAACGGCGCAGACGTAACATCGATACCGAAAGCAAGCTGAAGCGGCTCCGCCAGCGCCGCACGATACGAAGCGACAGTGTTAGGCATAAGATGACGGTCCTGAAACAACCACGAGAGGAAGGACAAGACCACCCGAACAGACAAGGAGCTAACACGACGAAGACGCAAAAAGAAACGGAAGGACCGCCAGGAAACTTCATACTGCTGCCGAGAAGAAGCCCTCAGGTGGGACACCAACAAGGAGGCCACCTGATCACCATAGAGATGATGATAGACTCGAGTCAAAAAAACCATACGCGAAGACTCGAGAAGATCGAACCAGCTACATGACGTACCGGCCCGATCTGCTGAAAGAGGCGGAGCCGCGGGAAAACCCTCGGGTTCGGACACCGAGCAACCAGCGCCTGAAACCAAGGCTGGGCCGGCCACCAAGGGGCCAGAAGGACAACTCTCCCCCGGTAAGTCTCTAAGCGAGTCAGGACCTGGAGCAACAGCCGAACCGGGGGAAAGAGGTACAGGAACCCCCACCTCGACCAGTCGAGCCGAAAGGCATCGACCCCGACGGCCTCGCAATCGGGGAAGGGCGCCGCATAAACGGGAAGACGCCGCGACCACGCCGACGCGAAGAGGTCCACCTTGGGGCGCCCGAACAAAGCCAACGGAAGGACTCGTCGTCGACCGTCCACTCCGTGGAGAGGGGAACGAAGCGAGACAGGGCGTCGGCCAAGACGTTGGACACGCCCCGTACGTGAACCGCCAGGAGAGCCAAACCCCGAGAACTCAGCAGACGAGTCACCCGAAGCGACCAACCCCAAAGAGACAAGGACCGCATCAAACCCCCTCGGTTCAGGCAATGAACCACCGGAGAGCAGTCCGAATGGAGCCGAATCGTCGATCCGCGGGCCACCCGAATCCTCCCCAGAGCAAACCACACTGCCGCGAACTCCCGCACCGTACTGTGAGCTCGACGGAAGGACGGATCCCAACGCCCCTGGCCGGCCTGGTGAGCACTGGTCACAAAACCCCAGCCGAGAGACGACGCATCCGTGTACACATCGAGCGAGGGCTCGGGTAGGCGGCAAGGCACTGAACCCCGAAAAACCCGAAGAGGAAGCCGGTGACGCAGCAACCGACGCAAGTCCCCCGGGGGTCGAACTCTGCGATCGCGAGAGAGGCGGAAGGGGGAACCCCGAAGGAACCAGAACAGCCGTCGAAGCCAAACCTGACCCGGCGGGTAGACCACCATCGCGAAGTTCAGGCTCCCGCACAGCCCCTCGAGCAACCGCCGGGTGACCCGAGGGCCCTCCAGAAACAGACGAAGGCGGGACCGCAGCCGCAGGAGAGACTCCGGAGGGAGAGACAAGGAGGCGGTTCGAGAGTCCCACACGAGACCCAGCCAAGTCCGAACCTGAGAGGGAACCAGATGGGACTTCCTCCAGTTCACCAAGAACCCGAACCCGGCGAGCTGGGAAAGAACCAAATCCCTGGCTAGCAAGCAAGCTGACTGGCTGGGAGCCCAAACCAGCCAGTCGTCGAGGTAGGCCAACACCCGAACACCTAGGAGACGCAAACGAGCCACCACAACCCGTGTAAGGCGTGTGAACACGCGAGGTGCCAGGTTCAACCCGGTTCAGTCCCTGAACCGCGGATGAATCGGGACATGCCAATAAGCGTCCCGGAGGTCCAGGGACACCATCCAAGCTCCCGGCTCCAAGAGGAGCCGAACCTGAGACAGCGTAGTCATCCGAAAAGAGGGGCAATGAACCCAGGGGTTCAGACGGGACAAGTCCAGAATGAACCGCAGGTCCGCGCAGTCCCGTTTCGGAACCGGAAACAGACGGGAAACCCATCTGAGGGACGACGTCGTTTCGACGACGCCCAAGCGCACCCACTCCAAGACGACTCGACAGAGCGCAGGGGAAGAAGCCTGCCCTGCCAGCCCCGACCCCCCAAAGGGGGGAGGGGCCACCCAACGCCACCGCAGGCCGCGAGACACGACCCGAAAGGCCCACGAATCATGGGACCAGGCGCGAGCGAACAGCGCAAGCCGCCCCCCCATCGCCCCGTCAAAGGGGCAAACCGCGAAAGGGCCGGCGACCCTTACGAGACCCAGAACCCCGCACAGCGCGAACACCGCGCCGACCAGACGAGGGAGGGTCCGCAGGAGGAGCCAACCCCAAACCTGACACCAGAGGCCTACCACGACGAGAGAAACCCTGAGCCCTGGCACGACCTTTCCGGGAAGACCCACCCCGGGACCCCCGGAAAACCAACAAGTCCGACATCGGACGACAAGCCGCCGACGCAGCCTGAATAAACTGCGCCACGGCCGACTCCCCAAACAGGAGAGGACAAAAAGGTGAAGAACGCCTAAGAGCCAGAGCCCAAGCAGATTCCACGGAGGAACCCAGCACCGCCTGCCGACACGCGAGACGGGAAGCATAGAACAGGGAAACCGCATCCCGCAAAATCGGCGTGAACAGCTTCAACAAGGCAGCCGACGAACGCGCAGCCGAGGACAAGGTGCCGGACCCCGGGACGGACCCAAGCGTCCCCACATCCTCCACGAGCCAATCCGAAGACAGCTCCAAAAGGGAAAAGAACCGCAAGGCCGAACACAAAAGGCCCCGAGCGCGCAAGTCCTCCGCCACGAGCACCGCCGAAAGGGAGGGAACCTGCACATGGAGCTGAATAACGCCCACATCGCGGGGAAGGGCAGGGGCAAACAAGCACACATTCAGGTACTCAAGATCACCCCCCAGGAAAACCTGAAGCACCGTGGAAGCTTCCCGCCACTCCAGCGTGCGGGAACGACAGAAGGAATGCCAGGAATCCAGACCAAACAAGGGGCAGTCTGCTAGCCAGGACGACTCCGGAACCTCGTAACGGAGCCAGAAAGGGAACGAAGTCCCAAACCTGAACGTGGACGGATCCATTTCCAAGGCATAATCCGGGTCACGCAGGAGGTAAGCTGCAAAGGCCGCTCGCACCACACCAGGTTGGATGCGATAAGCCGAAAACCTCCGGAAGGACGGAACCGACGTACCCGGGGGAACACGGAACCGTACCCGGGGAGGGGCCGATACCAAATCCGACTCGTACGCAGAGGGGGGGAAAGAAAACCCCACTCCTTGTAACAATAAGCCCCACTCAGTGGGAAGAAAAACCCAGGCGGGGTCCAGCGGGGCCCAAGGCCCCCAAGTCAGCCCCTCCCCAGCCTCGAGGTCTGTCACCACAGGACCCGAGGCCGAGTCCTCTCCCCAAGCCCCAACCCCACAAGACAAGGACGGAGCAGCCGGAAAAGCTGGAGGAAGGGGGGCCCACTGGTCAGACCCTGAAGCTTCGGCCGGGAGACAAGACTCGAATGCCTCTGCCGCCCCCCCGGAAGGGGCAACCCCCGAAGCTGCCCGAGTCTCGAGATCAAGTAACCCCTGCTCCGACCCCGAAACCCTCAGACGCTTCGGGGCCGGAAGCAGGGGCGGGGGACCAGAACGAACAGAAGGGGAAGGACGAGGAGGTGCGGACTGAACCAGGATCGAAGCGACCCCCACCCCCAAGTCCGGGTCTCGAAAAGCAAAGCGGGGCAGCCCCGGGGCATCCGGGGAAGCAACCAACCGAGCGCGTTGCAACAGACGAAACCTAGACTGCAACGCCCGTGCCGCCTGTACCCGAATAGAATCATCAGAGGATTGGGTAAATTGAGTCACAAGCAAGCAGCAACACTCACAGGACTCAGGGTCGAAAGTATCACCGACCCAACAGGCAGCGTGGCAGAGGCAAAAACAATGAGGATCACCCTGAGACAAGGGGACCGAGCAACCCTCAAACTCGCACACAGCGAGTGGGGACTCCGGGGTCACATCCATCGGACCCACGCGCCCCCTAGGGGATTCCCAGGGTCCTGAGCGTTTACTTTAAGAGGACTCGCGCTCAGGTAGTCCCAGGCAGGGTGCCGCAAACCGGCGCCCAAAACTACCAAGCAAACTTCTAAAGCTGAACCCCAGGGACGTGTACACTCACGGGGACCGAGCAGGGGGCGCCACCGAGGAGAACAGTGGAAGGGCAAACAAACTGAATAAAATGACAGAACCCCCCACCAGGCAAAAACAAAAAGAAAAACAAAACCCCGCAAGAGGACAGCGAACCCCAAGGAACAGAGCCGGCCGCGATGTCGGGAAATACAAGCTGAGCAGCACCCTGCGCCCCTACCAGTGCAAACTGCCTCTTACCTGCCGGTAACAAGGGAGAACAGAACACCCAAGAGCCCAACAGGCGGCCGAAAAACCGAAAGGTAAAACGGACCAGCAGAGGCAGACCCCGAGGAGCCTGTGGAAGGTGGCCCCAAGCCCCAAGGGCAGTACTTACAGGGCACCTAGGGAAGGCAGCCCTAGGCGCATGCAGCCCGAGTACTGAAGATAACTCCTGGCTCTCGCACCCACAAAACTAACACCACACTCAAAGCACAGTGCAGTAGCGACACCGGAGCCAGAGCACACGACCATCGCCTATAGCATCAGCCTCAAGAACTGAGGTGTGGGTAGCCGGCGCGGGGGGTCTGGGGCTCCCCCTTCCCCCTCCCGGGGAGGGGGGAGCTGCGCAGACAGCGGCGCGGCAGTGTGTGACGTCACACTAGTTTGCTTGTTTTCGGTTGGGGAGTTCTATCCACTAGTTCGGTTTTAGGTAGCAATTTTAACCAGAATAGGGGTTTGTTTTGGGGCGCTTACCTTTCTGGGTGCCTGTTCCGGTCGATGGCAGACATAGAATGCTTCCAACTACACGGGGGCTTCTATAGGCCATTGCTCCCCTTGCCTCTCTGAGGGGGCCCGGTTCTGGCCGTGGTCCCCGGTAGGCCTAAGAACTCCATACACATGACTGATGCCAAAGTCTGACATTAGCATATCAGCCTGGGATAGCTCCGGGGAGCCGACGGGGCTCCCCCCAGAAAGCAAAATTGTTCATCAATATATATTTATATAGTGGCACCTACAAAGTCTGCACCTCCATATAATGGATCCATCAATAAAACAGACCGATTTTGCTATCAGGTCACCCATCAAAAAATCAATCCTCCAAAAAAATCATCATTGAATGTAATGAAATGCCAATTTCTGGGTGAACCCCCGGAGGCTCCATGAAGCTATCATACACTGATCAGTGCCATACTACTAGGTGCCATCAGTTGCTTAGTTCTTATTGGCCTACCAGGGACTATAAATCAGAACCTGGCCCCCCCCCCTCGGGGGCCTGACAGCTGAGTGGAGAGCACTTTGGATTCGTAGTGTCGAGGTTCCGGGTTCGATCCCCTGTTACCTAGCAGTAAATAGGTACCTGGGAGTTAGACAGCTGCTACGGGCTGCTTCCTGGAGGATGTGTAACAAAAATGAGGCCTGGTCAAGGACTGGGCCGCGGAGACGCTAAGCCCCGAAATCATCTCAAGATAACTTCAAGATAACCCCAGAGGCACAGGGAGTAATAACTTATGAAAACTTTACATTTAAAGTTTAGTCATACCTGCTAACCACACAATTTACACAATTTAATGTATATTATTGTATTAATAATGGGTTCAAAACCGGCCACAAATACAGTCTCGAAGTACAATCTACAGTACACAAGTACATCTAGTTTGTTACTAATGTTTTGCCCTGGAAGCACACGTTCTAATAATTAATTTCTTACTTTAAGCAACACGTGGTACTGCTTGCAGCCTGGTGTGGTGGGCAGCCTTGTGTGGTGGTGGGCAGCCTTGTGTGGTAGGCAGTCTTGTGTGGTGGGCAGCCTGGTGTGGTGGGCAGCCTTGTGTGGTGGGCAGCCTTGTAGTGGGCAGCCTTGTGTGGTGGGCAGCCTGGTGTGGTGGGCAGCCTGGTGTGGTGGGCAGCCTTGTGTGGTGGTGGGCAGCCTGGTGTGGTGGGCAGCCTTGTGTGATGGTGGGCAGCCTTGTGTGATGGTGGGCAGTCTGGTGTGGTGGGCAGCCTTGTGTGTGGTGGACAGCCTTGTAGTGGGCAGCCTTGTGTGGTGGGCAGCCTGGTGTGGTGGGCAGCCTGGTGTGGGGCCCGGGACACCCTAAGGCTACACCAGCCTACAGGTACAAATCTTCCACATTCAAATAGTGATACCAAATGACATGTACATAGACGACACAGAACACCTATGTAATTCTGTCCAGTTTGACAGCTCCAGCACATAAATGGTCGAGACCAACGTGTAAACTGACCACAAAATAGGAGAACATTGTGTATGGAGGAGAGTGGGCGAGCCAGCACAGCCCCGAGGGTTTGTTTACATCCAGGTGGAGCCGCGGCGGCCCGGTCTCCTCTCTCTAAAATATAAATACAAAATACAAATATTTATTCAGGTAAAGTACAGTACATACAAGGTGAAATACAAAAATTGATGGATTTATAGATAGAGCTAGTACATACAATGGCTAAAGCCATTATTACGCAAAGCGTTTCTCTCTCTCACTCTCATCTTGTCATCTCACTCTCACCTCTCACCCATATCTCAGATATTCATTGCAAGTCCGCCTTTGTTCATTTATTTTTTTGGGGGCTATATATATATATATATAATACAAATTTGTCATTTACGCCTCTTTTTAACGCTTTAGAATCTGTAATATGCCTCGTGGCACGTTTTCCCTTGGTCATTAAATACCCTTCATTTATCTGTATTTATTTATATACTGTATAAACAAGAAGGTACATTGGGTTCATGGGAGTATATAGCACTAGGTTTTTTTTACAATCTTGTAAAGCCACTAACTAGCATAGCGTTTCAGGCAAATCCTTAATTTTCAAACAGATCATTTTAAGTAGGTAATTTCTAGCAAAATTCGAAAAAATGTTAACAGGTACATTGTAAGAAATTTTTATAAAGATTAGTATGTACATTAAAGTAAAATTTGAGGATTATTTCAAGGTGTTTTTGTAATTTCTTACAATGTATTTTTGTACTTATAATGTACCTGTAATTTTTTTTTAATTTGTCTAGAAATTACCTTCTTAATGATTGTATGTTAGATTAAGGACCTGCCCGAAACGCTGTGTGTACTAGTGCCTTTACAAGAATGTGAAACTTCAAGTCTCTGTACACCCAAAATGTTCATGAACTCTGTATTACACACATGTCAGGAACTAGGCTAGGTCATCTCAGTAGAGAAAACAAAAATCCTGAACCGACGCCCACCCAGACGAGGTGGGGGCCGTTCGCAAAATGTAGTCGCACGATGGCTCTCTGCTCGACTATGTAACCAGATACAAATACCTTGGTCTTGAAGTTCCACTGTACCGCAATGTTGTAGCCAGACTGGGTCGCCAATGTAGAGAGAGGCTCCGTGCTCTCAAAGCTGTGGCAGGCTACCATCCAAGCTTTAGTTTAGTTCATTTATTATGCACCCCATACCCATCTTGTGGGCGGTAGTGGAAAGGGTTACAGAGGCACATAATGGGCTCAGGGACTGAACCCCACAATTCATTTAGCTAAGCAAGTTACAATCTTGATGAGCTAGTTACAAAACTCAATATAAGTCGTCACATCAACAATGGGCTCGAGATCGACCTCAAGTACAGGTTCTAAATTAAGCAACTGACATATGTGGAGAGCTAGTGTCAAAATTTATATGTTTGTCCTGCACATCGCCCCCCATCCAGTGGGCAGCGGTGGATAGGTTACAATCACTTAGTTACTACCTACAGTTAGCAAACTGGGGATATTTGGCTAAAATTTCTGGTAGCAGATCATTTTGGTAGCAGAACACATCTCCCTACAATACCTCAAATCCTACCTTACTGACAGGCTCCAATATGTTTCTGTGAATAATACAATTTCTCCCACCCTACCCATCAACATTGGTGTTCCCCAGGGCAGCATACTTGGCCCTCTCCTCTTTCTCATCTACATTAATGACCTTCCAAATGCCTCCCAACACCTCAAACCAATTCTATTTGCTGACGACACAACCTTCATTTACTCCAGTCCTGATCCCCTTGCTCTAAATGCCACAGTAAATACTGAGCTAAATAAAGTCCATCTGTGGCTAACTGCCAACAAACTCACCCTTAACATTGACAAAACCTTTTATATTCTGTTTGGCAATAAATCCTCTAATCAAATAAATCTCAAAATAAACAATACCCAAATTTGTAACAAATTAGATGGCAAATTCCTTGGCATTCTCATTGACCACAAGCTTAATTTCCAGGGACACATTCTAAACATATCAAAAAAAGTTTCAAAAACTGTGGGCATTCTTTCTAAGATCAGATATTATGTACCACGCCCTGCCCTGGTGACTCTCTATTACTCCCTTATCTATCCATATCTCAACTATGGTATTTGTGCTTGGGGCTCTACTACCCAAAATCACTTACGTCCTCTAATTACTCAACACAAAGCTGCTATTAGGACAATATCCAATTCTGGCCCCAGACATCACTCGGTACCCCTACTTAAATCTCTGAATATGTTAGACATTAAGTCACTGCACATTCTCTCATGTGTATTATACATATATAAAACGCTAAACTATAATGCCAATCCTGATCTCAAAAGCTTCATAGAAGGTTGTATCAGAACCCATGAGCATCACACCAGAAATAAATACAGTTTTGATATTCCTAGAGTACGACTTAATCAAACTAGAAATGCTCTACAAATCAAGGGGCCCAGAATGTGGAATGACCTTCCCAACCATGTTAAAGACTGTACCTCTCTCAACCAGTTTAAGTTAAAAGCGAAGCTATACCTAATAAATTCCCTGTAACCTACCTTACCCTTCTATTGTCAACCAATGTCTGTTTTTTTTTCTTTAAAGAGCGCTGTTTGTCGACATAATTGTATTTGTGCTGCTTTTTCATCTATGTTTTCATTTCTTGTTTTCATTCTACTCATTATGCTCAATTAGTATTAAGCTTGTCTTTTAAGTTTATCATGCCCGAAACGCTTTGCGTAATAGTGGCTTTAGGCATTGTATGTACTAGCTATACCTATAAGTTAAACAATCCTTGTAAATATTTATTGTATGTATGTACCTTACCTAAATAAAATTGTATTGTATTGTATTGTATTGTATTTTGAATGAAATATTGACACATCGCTGGAACATTGGTTATAGAATTGTCTCTAAATTCACGTATCTTTTCGCACTCCATCACATAGTGACGGAGAGTGTGCGAATAATTTTGTTGACTCAGTTTACATTTGGTCAGGTCTACATCGGCAGATAATGAGAATTCCCAGAGATACTTGTAACCGAGTCTAAGCCGAGCAGTAGTAACATCTAGAAGTCTGCTGATTTTAATAATAATGCATTATTATTAATGTAATAATATTATTAAAATAATAATAGTACAGCTGATGCCATCTGTCGGCAGAAGAGAACACTATCAACTGGCTGGTCAATAATGGCCATAAGGTACAGCTTACGCCATCTGTTGACATCAAATTACACCTATAACAAATTACCCCACAAAATACAACTAGCGCCATCTCTTTTTTTTCCAACGCACTATAAATAGCCAAACAGCAACCCATAAGGCGGGTTGTTGTGCTCGGGTAGGAGGTTCCTAGCTCCGCCCCAAGATGGTATGGGGTGCATAATAAATAGCATATCATTGGTAGAAACTCTTTGTTGACATTCACACAACAGCCAATCACAGGAAGGGATCAGCTAAAGGCTCCATCAACTTAATAAATCATCTTTATTCAGCACACCATCCTTGCTTATGACAATCTGCTTCAACTTTAATCTATTTAAAAAGTGAAATGTTAAGTATTTAAAAGTATTAATATAGTGATAATTAAATACTGCAGGATGTAACGAGTGTTACAGAAACATGGGCTGGCTACCTGACTTGTGACGTCATCAGTGGGGGTTGCCTCACACAAATAATATCGGCGATACAGTAATGTCTCCGCCCTCTTATTAGTCTACATTATTCAGTTAGATGGAAATTTCTGTCTAGTATAAAACAGAAATTGTTGTTCTTTTGTACAACAACAAGGTTATTGAGCAAAAGGACGTGTTTATTATTTTGCGTTTTATTCATATAAGCGTTGGCATTCCCAGCAACAGCAAATCATAGGAAATTATTTGTTGGAAACTCTGCCTTCAACAAAGTTGATTCCTAATAAACTCTAACAATAAATTCGTTTAATAAACGAGTATTTAGGGTCAAGCTACAGATAAACATTATAGGATAACGATGTTTTAGCTTGCAGCTTCGTTAGACAGAATCCCCCAGGTCTTAATTTTAAAAATAAAGAACTAAAAAGCGTATTTTATTGCTAACTTTTCGAGAAATAAGTCCCAGTCTCATATTTGCAAACATTTACGCATTGATTTTTTGGCTTAAATTCTAATCATAATTCCTTTTGCAATCTCAACACCATCTGGCTCGTATCTTGTAACTATCTTCGTTACGAAGTGTAAACTATGTGGTATGTTAAGGTCTCACACCCTTGCCCATTATGTTCTTCATTGTCCGTTGATTAATGTATATAGAAACACTGAGATAAGGACTGTTCCTAAACAAATAGCCTGGATGTGTCACAACGGAAAGGTTGATGATATTCTGGAGATATAAGAATTTTGCACTAAGACTGTAATTTTTTGTTGAATTATCTGCATGTCTCTTGCAAATTGTGTATACAGTATACCTAAGTCGTTAAACTATTTATGTGTACGTCTGATACCATACTACTTGTGAATAGGAGGAAATACATATGTTTATCTCTCAGAATGTTTGGTAATATGTTTATTGTTTGTGATGTGTGTCTATATATGTATGAACACGATGTACTGAACGGGGTGAGAATAGCTTGAGCTACCTCATCCCTTTGTGTGTATTTTACCTCAATAAACTTATTTCAATTTCAATTCAATCTTCGTTACTTAGCCTCAACAGTAGACAAAAAAAGTAATTGCAGAATTCTAGTTACCTAATACCAGCATGGTATAAAACCTTATTATAAGCTACCAGACGTATAGTTCAGTGTTTGAAGCAATAATAATACATTATTATTAAGGTGATAATATTATTAAAATAATAATAATACAGCTGATGCCATCTGTCGGCAGAAGAGAACACTATCAACTGGCTGGTCAATAGTAGCCATAAGGTACAGCTTACGCCATTTGTTGACATCAAATTACACCTATAACAAATTACCCCACAAAATACTACTAGCGCCATCTCTTTTTTTTCCAACGCACTATAAATAGCCAAACAGCAACCCATAAGTCGGGTTGTTGTGCTCGGGTAGGAGATTCCAAGCTCCGCCCCAAGATGGTATGGGGTGCATAATAAATGGCATATCATTGGTGGATATTCTTTGTTGACATTCACACAACAGCCAATCACAGGAAGGGATCAGCTAAAGGCTCCATCCACATAATAATTCATCTTTATTTTGCACACCATCCTTGCTTTATAACATTCTGCTTCAACTTTAATCTATCTAAAAAGTGTAATGTTAAGTATTTAAAAGTATTAATATAGTGATAATTAAATACTGCAGGATGTAACGAGTGTTACAGAAACATGGCTATAGGCTACCTGACTTGTGACGTCATCAGTGGGGGTTGCCTCACAAATAATGATACGCTGCTCTGCCCTCTTATTCGAGTAAATTATTCAGTTAGATGGAGATTTCTGTCAGGTGCAAAACAGAAATTGTTGTTCTTTTTCACAACAACCTTGTTGTTGTGCACAAGGACCTATTTCTTAGTTTAAATTTTATTCATAAAAGAGTGTTGGTATTCCCCGCAACAGCCAATCACAGGAAGGTATTTCCGGAAGCTCCGCCTCCTTATGGACTCAGCACATCGCTCTAGCTCATGGCTCGCTGTTTCATCTCTTGTATATACAAACTATGACTTTTTTCGATTACTGTTATAATTAATAATATGAGATATAAAAGTTTTTACACAAAATGGCTAAATTCTGCCATTAAATGGACTTTGTCTGGTAGTTTTTTTGCTTTTTTTTTAGTTTAGTTCATTTATTATGCACCCCATACCCATCTTGTGGGCGGTAGTGGAAAGGGTTACAGAGGCACATAATGGGCTCAGGGACTGAACCCCACAATTCATTTAGCTAAGCAAGTTACAATCTTGATGAGCTAGTTACAAAACTCAATATAAGTCGTCACATCAACAATGGGTTCGAGATCGACCTCAAGTACAGGTTCTAAATTAAGCAACTGACATATGTGGAGAGCTAGTGTCAAAATTTATATGTTTGTCCTGCACATCGCCCCCCATCCAGTAGGCAGCGGTGGATAGGTTACAATCACTTAGTTACTACCTACAGTTAGCAAACTGGGGATATTTGGCTAAAATTTCTGGTAGCAGATCATTTTGAATGAAATATTGACACATCGCTGGAACATTGGTTATAGAATTGTCTCTAAATTCACGTTTTCTGACCAGGGGGAGAAAGATACTGGCAGTATGGGGCGTTAAAGTTTATTGAGGATTAAATTCTGCAGAACATGTAAATATATAAAGTTCAAATATAAAGTAAGTAATTATATAAAGTCTATATTAAACACGGTTTATATTATAGACTTATAACAAAGTTGATATTATATTAAACTTAATATTGAACATGTAAATATATAAAGTAAATATATAACGTTTATATCAAAATATATAAAGTAAGAATTAACAGTAACAATTCCAAGTCCGAGGACTAGATTTAACTTAAGGTACACCCGTAGTAAGTATGAGACCTTAGCCTATAGTGACATGGAAACTAATTCTGCAGAAACCTAAAGGTTAACTGGTACTAGAATTAAGGCCGAGTGCAAATGTGTAGTAATTATATAACACTAGGATATAACAGGCAGGACACAAAGAATAACTAATAAGTGAGAGACCACATAACACGTAATGTACCCGGCCAAGAGGCCGTAAAAGACCTAATGGATAAGGAGAAGGGGGTGTGACTACAAGTAGGGCTTACTAGCACCTAGACTGGGCAAAGTATTAGCTGCGGACAGCGGGACACTTGGGGACCGGCGCTGCACCCCCCTTCCCACATGCAGTGGGGAGACAATCGGGACAACTGGCGAAGCATGACGGGGGTACAAAAGCAGCCGCTTGCAAAGGGGGGGAGGGTGGGGTTTTGCGAGGGCAGCGGCGAGGGCGGGCGGAGTGAGGCAGAGCCCCATTGTGCGCCCGTATTTATACGGCCCCAAACTGCCCGCGCAACGCCGCGGGACGCGCTGCACAATTGTTTCTTTCTCCCCCGCCAGAAAAATCCCCGCTTGTGAAGCAGTGACCATTTTCTGACCAGGGGGAGAAAGATACTGGCAGTATGGGGCGTTAAAGTTTATTGAGGATTAAATTCTGCAGAACATGTAAATATATAAAGTTCAAATATAAAGTAAGTAATTATATAAAGTCTATATTAAACACGGTTTATATTATAGACTTATAACAAAGTTGATATTATATTAAACTTAATATTGAACATGTAAATATATAAAGTAAATATATAACGTTTATATCAAAATATATAAAGTAAATATATAAAGTAAGAATTAACAGTAACAATTCCAAGTCCGAGGACTAGATTTAACTTAAGGTACACCCGTAGTAAGTATGAGACCTTAGCCTATAGTGACATGGAAACTAATTCTGCAGAAACCTAAAGGTTAACTGGTACTAGAATTAAGGCCGAGTGCAAATGTGTAGTAATTATATAACACTAGGATATAACAGGCAGGACACAAAGAATAACTAATAAGTGAGAGACCACATAACACGTAATGTACCCGGCCAAGAGGCCGTAAAAGACCTAATGGATAAGGAGAAGGGGGTGTGACTACAAGTAGGGCTTACTAGCACCTAGACTGGGCAAAGTATTAGCTGCGGACAGCGGGACACTTGGGGACCGGCGCTGCACCCCCACCGCAGGCCAGCGGCCGGACCCCCCCCCCCGAAGGGCGAGTGCCAGCTGGCCGCGTGAGGCACTCAAAGTAGCAGAGCAACAACGTCCCGTCTGACGTAGGATGTGAGCACTACTCTTCCGCCTGCCGTCTGCCATTATTTCTGATGTGGCGAGCCCGTCCCGAGACAGCTGGGTGCGGAGCGTAGTCATCTGAAGTCAAGCCTAGCGCCGAGAGGGCAGCGCATAGGATCCTGGAGAAATCCTGCCTGGTGACAGGAGCGCTTGTAGGATCTGTGCTTGTAGGATCTGAAGAGTGTTGATTCCTGACCATGTAAGCGATACCTGGTCCAGTCGGAGCGTGCGACGATTTTTTGTCGCGTAGCTCACCTCCCCCGGGCTGAAAGATATAAGGCAGTAAGGGTGGGCAGAAGCGGCGTGCAGTGTTATCGTGACAGGCAAGAGCACAGACGAGGGGGAAACCCTAGCTGAATCAATACAGAGACGAAAAACGGGGGAGGGAGCCCGGCAGCAGGAATTAAGAGAAACCTTAATTAACAATCCTGGATGAATAAAGAGCATCCGAGTAATTATACTGTAGCAATGAAGGGGGCTAACAATTCTAAGAATCTTCCAGCAAACGGAAGGGGGAAGTACCTTTGCTAAGAGCAAAGGTGGGAGAAAACCAGTAGGAGAACAGCAAGGAAGCACAAAGCAACTATAACAGGGTAATACGAAACACTATAAATCTTGAATATAAACAATACATATACCAAGAACGGGTATAACAACTAAGCAACATATACATAAACAATAAAATGGAATAAGGACCAATTCTTAAAGCCAAATCTATAACATGCTTGTGTCCTAAGCGGATGTAGAATGTGAGCGGGGAACATTACCCTTGGTCTCTATCCCATCTCTGCCTCCAGACGGGTGATTGGGCTGGATAGAAGCCAAGGAGTCTGCCTAAGTGGCCGCTGAGTGTAGTCTTGTGTTGTCAATGAGCGTCTGCGAGCCGCAGCTAGTACGCCGTGAACTTCGGCAACATCTTTAGAACAGGAGCAAAGTGAAATCGACGGCAGGGAGCTGCCATTCAGTAACTGTAATAAGGATAATAATAATAATACAATGTCGTAAATAATCGTACAATGAAGAATACAATGTAATATCGTAAATAACCGATGACGGCAAGTGCCGCAGAATGGAAGAAATTAAGAAAGCAACGCCAAACCATAAAACAATTTATATTTTAATAAAATAATACTGGAATGACAGTAACGATACGGAATAATATTAATACTGCCATATAGCCCAGCAAATAAAGGGAAGATAATAGTATTAACGTAGGCCCTGGGCGGCTGCATCCCGGCACCGCTGCGTGCGTTGTAATGGTGATCAGAGGAATATCCGGCTCGCGTTCTCTTCCTCGCCGCAGTAGGGTGAGGAGGGGGGGGGGGGGTTTCCGGCTTGTCGTGGCTGCAAATAAAGGGATCAGAAGAAGCCGGCGTTGAGCGCCAAGCGGGCAGAGCACGGTGGAAGGAATAGCGGTTGGAGGTAAGGGCCCCTAACCTAATGATAGATGAGGTAAAGTTTAATAGAATACTATTACGTAGTAGGAAACAACAATGGCGAAGGAACAAGAAGAGTAAAATAGCCCAGAAGGCCGGATGGCCAAAGAACGTTAGCGACCGTATGGCCAACAGCATGCTGGCTGCTGCTGGCCAACAACATGCTGTCTGCTGCTGGCCAACAACATGCTGGCCGTCATCATGCTAACTGACTGGCTTGAGCTTGCCGAAGGAAGGCCGAATGGCCAATTTTTTGCATGACACCGTGCGCGGCCATGCTAAACTCGGTAGCATTCCAAATGTACTTAATGTACTGTCGATACGATGAAGAAAAGGGTGGTCAAATATAAAACGCGATATTTAGAATATATAAAGAGGGAAACGAGTGTAATAGGACGAAATAACCGGTGGAAAAAAAAAGTTTTGCGAGGGCAGCGGCGAGGGCGGGCGGAGTGAGGCAGAGCCCCATTGTGCGCCCGTATTTATACGGCCCCAAACTGCCCGCGCAACGCCGCGGGACGCGCTGCGCAATTGTTTCTTTCTCCCCCGCCAGAAAAATCCCCGCTTGTGAAGCAGTGACCATATCTTTTCGCACTCCATCACATAATGACGGAGGGTGTGCGAATAATTTTGTTGACACAGTTTACATTTGGTCAGGTCTACATCGGCAGATAATGAGAATTCCCAGAGATACTTGTAACCAAGTCTAAGCCGAGCAGTAGTAACATCTAGAAGTCTGCTGATTTTAATAATAATACATTATTATTAATGTAATAATATTATTAAAATAATAATAGTACAGCTGATGCCATCTGTCGGCAGAAGAGAACACTATCAATTTTTTTTTTTTTTTTTTTTTTTTTTTGCAGGGATAATCCTGCGCGGGCCCTAAGCCTCTGGCTGGCCCACTAAGTGTTGCTTGTTTCTGTTTTACTTGGGCGGAGTATGAGTATTTATGACTCGTATGGTCGCTTCAGTAAGATTTTGCCATATGTGTTTAACAACTTCTTCTGCTCTGTTGAATCTAAGTTGAAATCTTAATGGGTTTGTAACTGTGCACTGTGTTAGATAATGTTCCAGTGGTCTGTCGGGCATTTCTCCACAGTGTTGACATTTCCTCTCATCTTCCGGAACCTGTAAGACTATTTCCCATGCACATGGGTATCCAAGCCTGATGCGATGTAAGTGCACTTCTGTTGTTCTACTGCTCCCTTTCATCAAACTAAGTGGTTCGTAGTTGGTTGAATTCTTGTACCAACCCGCAGATCCTGATGTTGCAACTGCTGTGTTGTGGTCACTGTACATCTTTTGCATTGCTCTGTTTCGAATTACTTTCTTCATCTGTGATAGACTCTGTGGTATGTAAATGTCTACATTTCTCCTCTTAGTAGCAAGTTTTGCAGCTTCGTCTGCAATGTCATTTCCTATTATTCCCACATGACTTGGCACCCAGTTGATAAGTACCCGTCGGCCTTGTCGTTTGAGTGTGTGCATGAATGATAAGACATTTGTGATCAGATGGATGTTATCACATATGTGTTCTTGTTGCAAGGTTTCAATGGCGGTTCTCGAATCTGTATGTATGATAACATGTTGTCGGTGTTCAGCAAGAACATGTTCCAAAGCCTTTTGAATGGCTAGCATCTCTGTTTGTAAAGTCGAACACCCATTTGAGAGCCTCCAACTATTTACAGTTTCCTGCTTTAACTGCAGCTCCGGTTTCTTGTCCCTGCTGGTCTACTGATCCATCTGTGAAGTAAGTGAAGCTGTCGGATGCCATGTTTGCTTCTATATGCATCTGTGCAATGTTACGTAGCAGATGAGGATTTGTCTGGTTCTTCTTTCCTTCAAGAGCCATAATCTTAAAGTCTGCTGGCAGAGATTCCCAAGGGGCTTGAATAACAAAGTCTGCATGTATTTCGTCGACACCCCTCTCAGTGACTGTGTTTGTCATATCGAATGTATTGATGGTGTTTATCGTACAATGGGTCCACCTGTTGCTATTGGAGGCTCTTCTGTCCAGAGTTAGTGCTCCAGTGATTATATTGTAGCGAGTAGATTATCCCAATAATATACTCGCTACAAATGCATTGTTAATATTCCTGTCAACCTTTGGAGATGAATGAGGTGAGGCGTTGCCCGGGCAACACGGTGAGGTGTTGCCCGGGCAACACGGTGAGGTGTTGCCCGGGCAACACGGTGAGGTGTTGCCCGAGCATATAAGCAGCAGAATCCTGTACGACCTCCCACCTGTACGATCCTGAATCCTGTACGACCTCCCACCTGTACGATCCTGAATCCTGTACGATCCTGTACGACCTCCCACCCTACAACTCCAGTTGTAGGGGGGGAGGTCGGGGTCTCTGGGGTCACATTGGTGACCCCAGAGAGTTTCGACGATACCCAGCCACGATGGACTCTCACTGGACCTCTACTGCTACTGTTTGCTGTGATGGAACGCTGCCAACACCCTCGCCACAGCTATGATTTTCATCGCGTCCATCTCTGCATTTTCATCTACTACGGCTTGCTGCTCCACGATCGTTACTCACTCATCTGACAGCCTCATCAATGATTACATCATGTTGGATCTACAGCTTGTCCTGCCGACTCTCCGTCGCTGCCAGGGCACTGCTCGTCCTACGCCCACGACAGCTGCTCTGTCATCAGATTCATCTACACGTTCACTGCATTTTGATACTCGGCCGACTCAAGCCCTTTGCGCAGTACAGGACTTACAGCTTGCGTTTCCGACACTTCGTCGCCTTCAGGACAATTCAGCTCTAGATGTGATTACCTCGTTGTCCTAACTACGTGCCTACATTTACTCCTAATGTCCTGGTGCCCGAGCCCATCCGATGACCATATTGCAAGTTCAATGCACATGTACAAGTCTTAAACATTAATAAACTCACGCCTGAAAACGTTGTTTACGAAGTCTTCCTTATCGTTGGTACTAACTAGCTGCAAACCTGCCAACACTAGCAGTAACAGTTTACTTCATCCCAGCTGTACGTACATTAGAACTCACGCACCATGAGAATTCTTAGTTCTTACCAGCCCTCGTTTCACGTGTCTGCAAGGATTGAAAATTACATTCTCATTTTTCTAAAATGGCACAAAATAAGAGCCATGTTGAGCATTCTAACCTGCATCTTTGGTACTCCAAGCATATGTCTGCTTTGATCTATGGCACTATTTCAGACGAGACAATTTTACTATGTTACAAGACATTCCACAGGATGGAGTGTCGAGTTTGCTGTGGCCTTTAAGGCCGAGAGTCAAGCTGGGGCTGGGACCAACGGAAGCTGGGGTTCTGGTTCAGGCTGGACTAGAGCCCGAGGGAAGGTAGTGAGCTGGGATACCTTAAATGCAGCAAAAGGGGGATGGGGTGGAACAACAAGGGTGTCCCTTGAAGAGGGAGTTGTTCCACCTAATAGGGAACGGAAAAGTACTTTCAAACCGGTTATTGTCTTTGGAGAACGCTAGACTTATCCTGAAGGAGGACTTGGGAAAGGAGAGGCGACACAAACTGGTCCAGACGACTGGTTGTGCTCAGGAGACGGGAAGACCACCATCAGGGAGACGTTTGGTGCCATGTAGTGGTACCTGGAGACTACCACACAAGTATTTTAACAATTATGGAATCTGAAAAATACCAGTTTAAAACTACAGTGCATCTACACAACCATGTTCTTGCAGGAGTGTTCATTAGGCAAGGTAAAATTATTACATTTTTACCATCTTTGTAATTACGAGAAAGTTAAGCAGGATATTTCAGTTAAATTAGGTATCTGTTAAGTTACTACTATCCAAGATAATCTAAAACCCATAAACCTCTACGCTAGAGGTTGTAGCTAACCTAGGAAGTACAAACTATTAGTTTAAGCAGAAGGGGGGGGGGGGGGAGGGGTGCCAACTTTAAAACTCTAAAAGCATTAATGCTTCAACTCTGTATTAACTGACTAGGTCATTTAGTTTACTTTTTTATACTAAACAATTAATTAAATTAATTACTATCACTAAATTAAAACTATCAACTATCTTGAGATGATTTCGGGCCTTTTTAAATGCACTATGTGCATTTAACAGACTAGGTGTTAACATTACCTTCCTAGGTAACCGTTAGAGTTAACGTACATGGCTGTACTGTACATTAACGAACTACAACTCTGAACTGCTACAGCGAGCCACTGTGGGCAATTAAGGGCCCGGAGACTAGATTCAGTTTTATTTATGGCCGGTCGGCCGAGCGGACAGCACGCTGGCCTTGTGATCCTGTGGTCCTGGGTTCGATCCCAGGCGCCGGCGAGATACAATGAGCAGAGTTTCTTTCACCCTATGCCCCTGTTACCTAGCAGTAAAATAGGTACATGGGTGTTAGTCAGCTGTCACGGGCTGCTTCCTGGGGGTGGAGGCCTGGTCGAGGACTGGGCCGCGGGGACACTAAAGCCCCGGAAGCACCTCAAGGTAACCAAGGGAAAGGGAGGGAGACGTAACAATAGGGGGAGAGGTGTGGGGGGGGGGAGCCAGACGGACGCAAGTGTGGAGGGGGGACGCGAGGAGGAGGAGTGGGGGAGGGAGGGGGACGCGACGAGGAGGAGGAGTGGGGGGGGAGGGAGGGGGATGCGACAAGGAGGAGGGGGGGGAGGGAGGGGGGGACGCGACATGGAGGTGGAGGGGGGGGGCGGACCCCCCACATACAGCTCACCTTCAAGAGACGAAGCTGGAACTGTATACCAAAAGTGAGGTAAAACAACACTGAAGTGCTTTCCGATCCGATCCGAAATTACAGAAGATGCCCGTAGGGGCGAGCCTTGAAGTGGGGACAGAAGAAGACAAGGGGGGTGAGAGGAAGAAGATTTGTAGGAGAAAAAGTGCCAGGGCTAAACCCAGCTGCGTGTCATTTGGTTACGGCATTCGAGGCAGGGACTCAGTGGGGTTTTTCAGTGACAACAGCAGGGACATCACAAAACCCACAACATCGCAGTGATTGGCTCAAGAGCGTCAGGGCTGAACTTTTACGGATGGTTAGTGCTGGTTGTTTAGAGCTGAATATGTAATAATGGTAGATGCTGGGTGTTCAGAGCTAGAGTTTATCGAAATATAGAGTTAGGAGGAGGATCATGAATAGTAGAGAAGAGGTCATGAGTGTATCGTGGTCGTCTGAGAGTGTGAAGGAGAAAATCAATGTGTTGCTCATGATTTGTGAGTAGTCTATCAATTTGTCTGTCTGATAAGTTTTTCCAGTATACATTTAGGGCAGGAATGTTCGTACTTTCATGGAGACTTTGACTGGTAATAAGTTCTTGCCATCGGGTGTTGAGTACTTATCTTAGTGCACTATTCTGTATTCTTTGAAGCTTTAGTTTGTTAGTAGGTGCAGATAGAGAAAGAGCTAGTGGAGCATATGTTAGGAGAGGTCTAATAAGTGCTTTGTAAAGGTGCATTTTTGTGTCAGGTTTTGCAAATCTAAGTCTGTACAGTTTTTTCATTGCTAGAAGAGCTGTTGCATGTTTCTGTGTAATGTGTGTGTGAAAGAGTAGTTGTCGATCAAATGTGAGTCCAAAGACTGTGGAGGAGGGAGACACAGAGATATAAGTAGGATTTGGAGTGTATGAATAGAGTTTAAGAGGAATAGGTGAATAGTTCTTTTACAAAAAAGTAGATGATTTTGGATTTTGTGGAGTTGGTTTTTATACGCCATTTATACTCCCATTCAGTGACAACATCAAGTTCTCTTTGTGCTCTGTTTGTTAGTGTTGCTGGTGACAAGGTGAGAGACATCATCGGCGTAGCATATGGTTAATGAAGTGTGATGAACAGGGTCAGGAATGTCGTTGATGTATAGGATGTAGAGTGTTGGGGCAAGAACAGAGCCTTGGGGAACACCGGCATGTAAGTTGAAGTAGTCAGAGTGTTGTCGGAGGAACTTAATTCTCATTGTCCTATTGTCTAAGTAGTTAGAAAGAAGTTTGGTGGTGATAAGAGGAAGATTGAAGTTGTTGCATAGTTTGAATTTTAGGCCGTCATGCCAAACAGTGTCAAAGGCCTTCTCAACGTCCTTAGTGATGAGTGCAGTCTTTGGTGCTGATTGATACTGAGGTAGTTGGTCATGATGCTTAAGGCGTCATGAGTGGACCGGTGAGGCCGAAATCCAAACTGTTTGTTAGTGAGTAAGTCATTATTTTCAAGGTGGGTTCTAAGTCTCTGGTTGATCAGCCTTTCAAAGACTTTGCCAAGTGTCTCTAGAAGGCTGATGGGTCTGTAGTTCTTTGGGTCAGTGTGGGGTTTCCCAGGTTTTGGAATAAGAACGGCTGTGGCAGACTTAAAGTTGAGAGGGAAGTATCCAGAGGCAAGGGAGGCGTTGAATAGGTTAGTGATAGCAGTAATGATAGAAGCAGGGAGTTGTCTAAGAAGGATATGTCCAATGCCTGACGCACCAGGGCCTCTACGACGAGTGCCCATGAGAGCTATCTTGACATCATCTAGAGTAAGGGGAGTCTGTAGTTCAGTGTTTGAGTTGAGATTGTCAATGTGGATGAGGTCGTCTGGTGTAGTTGCATGTCTATTTTGGTGTATCCAGTCTTCGACTACTTCAATGTTGGGGCGGGCAAATGGTTCAGGAGGATGTGGGTGAAAGATTTGTTCCCAGTGGTGTTTAAAAATGTTGAGTACTTCATCAGGATCAGTGATTTTGCTGTTATGAAGAAGGTAATTAAACGGTGTGTGAGTTGATCCTTGTAAGCGTTTGATTTGTTTCCAGAATTCTTGAGGTGTCAGTTTTCTGTATTGTTCTGCTTGTACTATGAGGTGTTTCCAATGTTTTGAGTGATCTTCATCTAGGCTGTTAAGGATGTGGTTTTTTAATGCTGTTAGGTCCCATAGTATTTGTCCATGACGATGCATATTTTGTAGGAATCTAGTGTGATAGCAAGCTAAGAGGCGTTTAGAGCGAATGGAAGAGGTGAAAGTGAAATGTGGTTTGTGTGATGTTTTAGGAATGGAGATATTTGCTGCATGAATGATGGTGTCTTGTATGTTGCGTGCTTGTGTGTCGATGTCAGTGTGATGTTTGTCATTGTATTCATAAGTGAGATCAGTGTCATCTATGTGTTGTTTGAACATGTCCCAGTTTGCCCTAAAGTATGAGAATTGAGGAGTACTGGGGATGAGAATAGGATTTGTGGAGACTGAGAATTAAGGGAATATGATCAGAGCCCGTAATGGGCCCTGGTGAAATGAAGTGTTGCAAGTTGCTGCCATGTCTGTTGGTGAATATGAGATCAGGTCTGCCAGAACCTAAATGATTGAAAAAAGTGGGGAAGTCAGGGCCAAGAAAGAATAGATGTTTTTGAGTGCATATTTGGTGAAGCTGTGTGCCATGCTGATTTGAGGCATTGTGGTGGGATGAAGTGCATTGAGGTCTGCAAGCAGAAAAACAGGCAAGTGAGTGTGGTTGAAGAGAGTTATGAAATCTTGCATGGGAATGCCGGTGTTAGGACAGGTGTAGGTTGTGCAGATGATGAGAGAACCCATTTGTGTGTGAACTTTGATGGCTAGGAAATGTTTGTGAAGCCAATGAGTGTGTAAGAGTTCGTGTTTGTATGAAGAACGGATGAGTATTGCAACTCCTTCATGTGCTTCATCTGGTGACTGGTAAGAGAAGTAGCCATAATGTTTGATTTTATATGAGTTCGTAATGTATGTGCTATTTAATAATAGCACATCAGGTCTCTCGATCTCAATAAAATCTGACACCATGTGTCTAATGTTGAAATATGCCCGCACATTAAATTGTATTATCTTTATGAATTTTTAGGTTTTGATGGGGTGCTGGTGGGGTTTTGTGCATGTACAAGAGCATGAGGGTTACCTTACCTTGAGGTTACCTTGAGGTGCTTCCGGGGCTTAGCGTCCCCGCGGCCCGGTCGTCGACCAGGCCTCCTGGTTGCCGGACTGATCAACCAGGCTGTTGGACGCGGCTGCTCGCAGCCTGACGTATGAGTCACAGCCTGGTTGATGAGGTATCCTTTGGAGGTGCTTATCCAGTTCTCTCTTGAACACTGTGAGGGGTCGGCCAATTATGCCCCTTATGTGTAGTGGAAGCGTGTTGAACAGTCTCGGGCCTCTGATGTTGATAGAGTTCTCTCTCAGAGTCCCAGTTGCACCTCTGTTTTTCAACGGGGGTATTCTGCACATCCTGCCATGTCTTCTGGTTTCATGTGATGTTATTTCTGTGTGCAGGTTTGGGACCAGCCCCTCTAATATTTTCCACGTGTAAATTATTATGTACTTCTCCCGCCTGCGCTCAAGGGAGTACAGTTTTAGGCTCTTTAGTCGGTCCCAATAGTTTAGATGTTTTACGTGTTGCGTTGCATAGGGTTGCGTGATTCAATGAGTTGGGCAGTTATTGAGGAGGGTGCATCTTGGAGGAGGGTGGTAGGAATTGTAGGATATTTACAGCGGGAGGTGGGAGTAAGACAACGGGTTGCTGAACGGGCTCGGGACGAGACGAGATGAGTTACAGAAGAAATGACTGAAGTTGTTGGGGGATGGAGGGAGGCAGAAGGCTTGTTTACAGGGACCGGGTGAGAGGTATCAGAGGTTGTAGTGTTTGAAGTCAGATTGGAAGTGGAGGGGACAATGTTGGGAGAAGAGGTTGAAAGTGCCTTTGACATGGATGCTTCAGTTTGGGATAGTCCAGGATGTGCTGTTTGGTCAGTGGCACCGTTTTCTGTAGCAGTCAGGAGTGGGTTGGTAGGACGTTGTGGGGGAACTGTAGTATTTTCTTCAGCTGAAGTCATGGTGTTTTGTGGAGTGAGGACTGTAGGCGAGAATGGAGCAGAGCGCAATAGTTGAGTAGGAGGAACAGAGATACTAGGAAGGCCGTTATGAGTGAGAAAGATTGGAAGATAGTCAGCAAAGTCACGGCCATCATCCTTGGCCTTCAAGTAAGCAGCTTGTACACAGGCAGTTACTCGTTCATATGAAAGGTTCTGAAGAGGGGAGTAATGTGGAGGTGGTGGGTGAGGGAAGAGAGGTGGAGAGTTTGCTGTGCAGTATTGTGGAGATGATGTTGCTGGTGTGGTGAAGCATTAAGGACACTGGCATAGGACATGGAGGAGGCTGATGCTGCTTGGTGATGAGATAAGTTATGGGAGGTTGAAGAAGAATGAGGGTGTGCTTGAGTGCGAGGTTGGTTAGTGCGAAGAGATTTTAGGGTTTGTTTTCTCAAAGGCCAAGATTTGTCAACTGCTGAGTGATCTTCTTGGCAAGTAATGCATTTGTAACGGTTCTATTGTTACGTAAAGTATGGTGACAAATAAACACAGACACTAAGATACTATATATATATTTGGTCGAATATACAGAAGTACACAGGTGATACGTTGGTGTGAGTTGAGCGCACTGAGCGTTGGTACAGTATCTTGCAAGTGTCTGCTCTAGACCACAGTTGAAAGTAGACTAGCCAATGTTCGCTACACCGCTGCATATATTGCTCGGGCAACACCTCACCGTGTTGCCCGGGCAACGCCTCACCTCATTCATCTCCAAAGGTTGACAGGAATATTAACACTATATTTGGAGCGAGTACATTATTGGGATAATCTACTCGCTACACATTTTACAGTATTGGCAGAGCACTGAGTGTAAAAATGGCCTTCTGCAGAACATTTTAAACAAATTTGTGGGCTTTTACATTTTCGGGTTTCATGACTGTATTTGTAGCATTTAAAGCATTGCTGCAAAGGAAGATAGTCAACTGGACTAATGAGATAGGGAGGAGTGCTGGTGTTGAGGATTTTTATCCCATGATGCAAGAGTTTTTGAGCTTCTGTAGGGGAGGAACACTGGATCTTAAGGTGTTTTGTATTGGGCACTGGGTATATCTCCATGACAGTAATAGCATTCCTGTGTGAGATGTCTTGGGAGAGATTGATAGTGTTAGGTGCTGATAGGATAGAGCTGTCGACATTTCTTACAAGGACGGAGCATTTAGTTTTTTGTTCAATTGTGAGGACAGGAGTCAGTGAAGCTTGTGTGAGTTTTGATAAAGCAGGTTCCCTGAAACAGGCAAAAAGGACGTCTTCTGAGGCAATGAGAAATTTGATGTTGTTGGTGTTGGCGTGTTTGATATGGTTAGTGGCTGGTGTGCCAGTGGCATTGTAAAAGGTAGTGATGCAGTCAATTGTGTCTATGGGTGTATTCCCAGTGTAGGTCATCCGTAGACAGTGAGCCATTGTGACTCACTATCTACTGACAGTCCCGTGTCTTGTGCCAATCACTGCGATTCCATAAGCTCAGTGGGGGGTCAGTGTGCTCGTGAGCTGTGGGTTGGAGCTCGGTTGTCAGAGGCGTAATTCCGGGTTCCTAGCAGGCTAATTGAACCCGGTTCGGCACAAATACAAAGTATTCGTGAGTCCTGAAGGTATTACTCGAGGGCAACCCCCACTGCTAGTTGACTCGCACTATCACGAGGTTCTAGCAGTGGATCGGCATAGCAAACAAGCCAGGCAGGAAGACACAGGGCGCAAGCACGTGCTGTGGCCCCACCTGGGAGGAAAGGACGAATACCCCACTGCACTTTCACCGCACAGGGGGTAGGTCCCGGCCTGAAGAGGAAGAAATGTTTAGCAGAGGAGAGAGTGCTATACACGGCAATACACATTACGTAAGTTAGGCCATCCAGCTGTCCCTGGTTTTATTCAGGGTGGCAGTACGGGTTGGCCCACTAGGGTAATGTATCTTTGCACGCTATCTCACTGATAAAGCTGTAACCTAAACCGTGAACACGCCGAGAGGAAGAGCCGTCGTTGCCTGAAAAGAAGTGTGTGCCAGTTTGCCTGGGTGTTGCCTTGGATGGAAGATGGCTGTGGCCCCAGATAGGGTTACCACGATAAGAATGTGGCCCCAGGTAGGGTTACCACGAGAGTATGCTCGTCTGGGCCGACCAAGCGGCCCTGACCTTGCAAGTTAGCAACAGGTGCTACTAGCACTCTGCATCTCTGGCTGTTGTTGAATCCATGCTGTTGGATCACTGTGGTGGTTGTGATGTCAGATACCTCAAAACGGTGGTCCCATGTAGCTGCAATAATGCAGAGGCAGGTGGTTGCAGGTGCGGGGGCGCTCAAACAGGGTATCGCCTAGATCTCACTGTGAGCGCGACGTGCTACTGCTTCCGGTGCCAATGTAATGACTGATGATGATGCGTTTTGGCTCATCCTTCCTTTTATACCCAGCAGCCAACCAAACCCAGCCGCTGATTGGTTGAGAGTCACCCTAAACCTCACCCCATTGGTTAACATTTGGCGAGTCTGAAGTGTCAATTAACAATGGGCCAACAGCCACTCCTTCACTTCCCCAAATACGAACGAGTCTCTAATGATATATTAATCATCTCCAATGTTTCAAGTTGTTAATTTCTAAATCTAATCCATATTCCACATACAACATTCTATTGTAAATATTGCAGCAGAACAACAGAGCAACATTTGCAATCGAATCGGCAGTGAAGTAGTAATCGTCCCTCAGTCAAAAACTGGTAATGGCCGCTCCACAACTACAATATATACAATAACAGACTAACAAACACAACAACCCAAAGTTCCTGACACAACACTGGATGATGTTAAATATTTGCTTTCAACTGACTTAACATATTCCTCGTTAATGACATATTAAGTGATTTGGTAACATGTGAGCATTTATGCTATAAATATTAACCTCCAGGATGAGTTTGTTCACAATATTATTCTGCACAAGTTGCATCCTCAACTATCACCAAGTGACGCTGGACGGGTCCTCTGGGCTCCTCTCGTCTTCAGAACAAGATTTCCTCACTCTTCCTGTCTCCGTCTCCTCAAGGAACTCCTCGAGCGGCTGAAGTCTCAAGACAAGTCTTGTAGGATGTCAGGCGGTTCCCGGCTCCTTCCTACACGCCCTCTACGGCTCCAACCTCTTCAGTTCTGCCTGTTACAGCTGTATAAAACAAAGTCAAAACCTTGCTGAGATACCAACTCTAATTTACAAGAAAGCCTCCAGATTTCTAGCTCCTGCCATTGCATTGCTCTACAACAAATCACTTGAACTCCAAACCTTTCCAGATATTCTAAAAAAGCGAGAGTAACCCCAGCCTATAAATGTAGTGATCTCACTGATGTCAACAATTTCAGACCTATATCAATTCTGCCAACCTTATCAAAAGTATTTAAAAAGCCAATCTACAAACAGTTTTACTCTAGCCAAACACAATATACTTAGCTCTTTCCAATATGGCTTCAGACCCCCAAAAAAGCACTAATGATGCGCTGATTAATCTGATTAACTTGATCCATGCAGCTCTGGATAAAAATGAGTTCCCTGTTGGGTTATTTGTTGACCTACATAAGGCTTTTGACACTGTCAACCACCAAAACCTTCTTACATTACATCATTATGGAGTCGTAACTTGTATAACTGCTGATTTCTGCCCCCCCCCCCCCACCCCCTTTCAACACAATTTATACTTTAATCTCAATCAGTATGAAGTTTTAGTCTAAGTGGGGGTTTTCCCACACCTTGCCCGAAACGCTGTGCATATTGGTGGTTTTACGCATTATATGTACTAGTTCTATCTATAAATCCAACATTATGTTTGTAACTCATCATCTATGTAATGTACTTTTACCTGAATAAACATTTCTTCTTAATGGTAGGTGCAGTTTGCATAGATTATCCTCTCGATGACTACAAAAATAAACATTTTGATTTTGAATTTGTATGGTTTACCATGAGATTTATAAGCTTATAACTGTCTTACCGTAACCACCTCAGACGACCACAGCCAGAGAGTAAGGACGGCCACTATTAGACCGTCTCGGGGTGCTTACGACCAACAAAAAACACGACATTGCCTCTCACCACGACAAGTCTGTCGCGTGACACTAGAGCCTCTGATGTTGATGCCTCTCGATGGTCTTGTCTCTCAAGTCTTCCTACTTGGGAACCTGTACACTGAACATTGCTGCCTTCAACACTGCCAGTGTATCCTCAGGATGGGTATAGGGGTCCACAGCTAGTCACTCGATGGGTATGGGGTCCACTACCATCCTAGGATGGGTATGGGGTCCACTACCATCCTAGGATAGGTATGGGGTCCACTACCACCTGTAGGATGTATATGGGGTCCACTACCAACTGATGGATGAGTATGGGGTCCACTACCACCCCTAGGATGGGTATGGGGTTCCACTACCGCCCACCTATGTGTGGTACTGGACCCCATACCAATCCGTTGGATGGTAGTGGACCCTGTACACATCCTATGGGCGGTTGTAGGCTCCAGACCCATCCTACTGGTATCGGACCCCTTACCCATCCTACTGGTAGTGGACCCCTTACCCATCCTGTGATGGTAGTTGACCCCATACCCACCCTTTGGGCGGTAGTCGACCCCATACCCAACCTGTGGGTGGTAGTGATCCCCGTAGCCATCATGTTTTTTTTTTTTTTTTTTATTATTATTTTCTACCACAGACGTGGCCACACATTTACAATGCTAACCAGCATATATACATTTTCTTCTGTCCTCCATGGACAGGGTTAGAGAAGTGTTAAACATATAGTTCAAGGGTTTATTGAACACTCAACCACAGAAGGTGATTCGGTGCTTTTAAAATGCTAAGCTAACCTACATATGTAAATACATAGATACACAGATTTACGTATGCCCTACATAAAGTGTTTGATGTGTCTTTTACATAGTGTCATTAAGTAAGTAATTATCAAAAGAAGGCACCAAACCGGGAAGGCTATGTAGCACCATCAAATACGCAAAATAATCAGAGGGCGCTAAATATCACCAAGGATGCCAATACGAGAACAAAAACGCATAAGGCGAACGATATCAAAAGTATCCGAGTCACCAAGAATTCTAGCGAGGGACAGGTGACCGCGAGGGGCGGTCGGAAAGCAAGACACACGCTCGTCCTGGAAGTCAGGACATTCAAGAAGGACATGCACGACCGTAAGAGGGACAATGCAACTAGGACAATAAGGGGCAGGGCAGCGCTCCATCAAGTGACCATGGGTTAAGCGAGTATGGCCAATACGCAACCTCGCCAGAGCTGTTTCCCACCTCCGGTTACGGTGGAAGGAGGACGGCCACGAGGAAACACAACATTTAAGAGTACGTAGCTTGTTACCAGTAACAGACAACCAAGAAACCTGCCAACGGGTAAGGACTGAGGAATGGATAACCGGGTAGAAGTCGGAATATGGAATGCCTTTACGAGAGATGGGACAAGAGCGGACAGCTTCCTTGGCGGCAGCATCCGCACGCTCATTTAAAGACACACCAATATGGCTGGGAACCCAACAAAACTCAACCGACTTAAATTTACTGTGAACGAGAAACAGCCAATGCTGGATCTCGACAACTACTGGATGAACCGGATTAAAGGACCCGAGAGCCATGAGGGCACTACGAGAGTCAACAACAACTACAAAGGAAGACTGACAACGAGAAAGCAGGAGACGAAGAGCATAGAGAATAGCATAAAGTTCCGCTGTAAAGATTCTAGTCTCCGGAGGCAAGCGACACATATAAGTGTGATCAGGAAAAACAACAGAGTAGCCAACACCGTCCGCTGACTTAGACCCATCGGTGAAGACAGAAACGGAGCGGGAGAGAGAAGAAAAGTGCTCGAGGAAAAGGCGTTTTAGAACCGTAGGAGGGGTAAAAGCTTTAGTGATACGGGTCAAGGATGTACAAAACCGCGGAAGAGGGACCCTCCACGGGGGCAAAGAAGGAACAACACGAGGAGAAACATCAGAAATACGAACGGAAAGAGAATCCTGTAGGCGAGATAACCGGACAGAAAGAGGGAGGTGGTGAAGAGGAACAGGAACCGCAGGAGGGGTAAAAGTTAAAGCACGACAGAGGCGAGAGGAAGGATGTTGCAAGGACCGCGCAAGATAGCGAAGACAGTAGCGATCACGGCGGTCCTGGAGAGACAGGAAGCCAGTGTCACCATACAAGCTAAGGATGGGAGTCGAACGAAAGGCACCAGAACTGAGGCGCAACCCAGTATGGTGCAAAGCATCAAGACGGCGAAGAGTAGAAGGAGAAGCAGACGAGTAAGCAGGGCAACCATAATCGAGCTTAGACAGGACAAGAGAGGAATGTAAAGCAAGGAGAGTGCGCCTATCTGCCCCCCAAGAAGTATGGGACAAGACCCGAAGGAGGGTAAGGGCCTTAGAGCACTCAACACGGAGGTAAGAGATATGGGGAGACCAAGACAAACGAGTGTCAAGAAATAACCCCAAAAGCTTTGCGGAATCTTTGTATTCAAGGGGATGACCATAAAGTGACAAAGAGGGACGAAGAACAACCCGTTTCCGCGTAAAAGTCATGGCACAAGTCTTAGAAGTAGAGAACTTGAAGCCATGATCTGTGGCCCAAGACGACACGGCATCAATTGCAAGTTGAAGCCGGCGTTGAAGGAGAGGCGAATCATCACCCTGACAACAAAGGGTAAGATCATCGACATAGAGAGCGGAGAAGACACCAGAAGGAAGAGAGTAGTGCTCAGAACACTACCCTGGGGCACACCTTTGTATTGCTGAAAAGAGGGAGAGAGAGTGGTACCAAGGCGCACCCAAAAGGAACGACGAGAGAGGAAGCTGCTGAGAAAGAGAGGGAGATGACCACGAAGGTCAAAAGAATGAAGTTAAGATAGGATATGATAACACCAAGTGGTGTCGTAAGCCTTTTCCAGGTCAAAAAGGACGGCAACAACGGAGGTCTTCGCAGCACAAGCAGTACGAATATAGACCTCCAAGTTCACCAGGACATCTGTCGTGCTGCGGCACTTGCAGAAACCAAATTGAGAAGGGGAGAGGAGGTGATGGTGTTCCAGGAACCACATCAGACGAACGTTAACCATACGTTCAAAGAGTTTGCAGACACAACTTGTGAGAGCAATAGGGCGAAAGTCCTTAGGGGAAGTACCCAGAGACCCCGGTTTGCGAACAGGGAGGACAACGGCATCGAGCCAGTCCTCAGGGACTGACGACGACTCCCAGATCCGATTATACAGACTCAGTAAATACTGAGACGTGCTCGGAGGGAGATGGCGAAGCATCTCATAATGAATACCATCGGAGCCCGCCGCCGTAGAACTGCAGAGGGCCAGGGCAGAACGAAGTTCAGAGAGAGAGAAGGGATCATTATAGGGAAGCTGAAGATGAGTGCAGAAATCTAAAGGACGAAACTCAAGGACAGGTTTACGAAGAAGGAAAGATTGGGGAAGATGAAGACCAGAGCTAACAGAAGAAAAGTGGGAACCCAGTTCGGAAGCGACCTGCAACGGGTCCGCCACAAGAGTATCATGGAGGTGAAGGACCGGTGAAACATCGGGAACCAACTTACCCGCTATCTTGCGGATACGCTTCCAGATCTGGGCCAGAGGGGTTTCGGACGTAATTGTTGAGACATAAGATGCCCAACATTCACGTTTAGCCATACGGATGGCCCTACGGGCCACCGCACTCGCTTTCCGAAAGAAAAGAAAAGAATCGGACGTCTGCCTACGGCGGTGCCTCTTCCAGGCTGCACGCTTACAGCGGACAGCCCGAGCACAGTCCGCATTCCACCAGGGAACGCACTTCCGCGGACCCCGAGAGGAAGAGCGAGGAATAGAGCGGAGGGCAGCGTTGAAGACAGTGTCATGAAAAAGGAGGAGAGCGCGAGAGAGAGGCAGAAGGGAGAGGTCAGAGAGAGCAGCACTGAGGGTAAATAGGGTCCAGTCTGCCTTAGCAAACTGCCACCTAGGGAAAGAGAGGGAAGGGCGAAAAGAGAAAAAGGAAACAAGGATGGGGAAATGATCACTTCCATGGAGGTCATCAAGAACCTGCCACGTGAAATCTAAGTAAAGAGAAGAAGAGCAGAGAGAAAGATCAAGACAAGAAAGGGTGCGAGTCCGAGAGTCCAAATGAGTGGGCTCACCAGAATTCAGAAGAGACAGGGAAGAAGAGAGAAGAAACGGCTCAAGGAGGCGACCCCGGGTATTCGTCAGAACGTCACCCCAAAGGGAATGACGACAATTGAAGTCACCCAGCAGGAGCACAGGCTCCGGCAAGGAGTCTAGGAGGTGTTTCAAATCAGGAAGAGAGAGCGGGACACTCGGGGGGAGATAAATGGAACAAACTGTGTACCATTTCCCCACAAAGATACGAGCAGCAGAACAATGGAGAGGCGAAGGAAAAAGTAAAGGAACAAAGGGAACATCAGCACGAATCAAGAGAGCAGAAGAATTAGAAGCCCCAGCAATGGCTGGGGTTGGGGGGGAGAGAAAGGAATAGCCACGAAAACGACCAGGACGAGCACCAAGCATTGGCTCCTGGAGACAGACACAAAGGGGCGAAAACCGCGAAATCAGAAGTTGGAGTTCGAGGAAATTGGCGTAATAACCTCGAACGTTCCATTGAAGAATGGACAACGACGAGAAGAGAAAGGACAAAACCAGAGAACAAGGAAGAAACCAAGGCGAAAGAGCAACAGAGCACGTTAAAGAATATCAGGGTCGGGATCAGGGTCAGCAAAGTCAGGGTTAGGGGGCATGGGTAAACTGAGCAAAGACGGAGGGAAGGAAATGGAAGAACAGATCAGAGGTGGGCGGGCGGGGTCCGAAGGAGGAGGAGGAGGAGGAAGAGGAGGAGACAACGGAGAGGAGCAGTCAAGGACAGCAGCAGGAAGAGGGGGAGTAGAAAGAGGGGAGCGCACCCCAGCAAGAGCAGCAACCGAAAGGGAAGCAGGAACCAAAGAAACCTCCATAGCAGGAACAGGGGGCGCAATCACTGAAACGGGAGGGGAAGGAGCAACAGAACCAGACGTAGGAGCTGAGGAAGAAAGCAAAGCCTTCTTACCCGCCGGGGAAGAGGAAGGAGAGGAGCCAGGCTTACGCTTCTGACTTAAAGAGACCGGTGTCCCAGCAACTACGTACCGGGCAACGGATTCCAGTGTCTCAACAGGAGAAGCCGAACGAGAGCACACACGATGGCCGCTAGGAGAGCGATGGACATCCGCCCGCACCGACAGACGGTGGGGAGAGCCGATAGATGGAGGAAGAGGATGGGAAGGGGGATCGGAGGGGGACGAGGAAGAAGACACAGGAGACACGACAGACCGGGTAGAAGGAAGGGGAACCCCGGACGGAGGACCAGGAGGAGGATCCTTCGGGAGAGAACCCAAAGGAACAGAGGAGGGGGCAGTGGGCGCATCAGGGTCCAAGGCCCGGAAACGGTTGTGAGTCTGAGGAAGGCGGGAAGGACGAGGAGAGGAAGAGCGCAACACGCGAGCATAAGAGATATGAGCATAAGGCGGGAGCCGGCGAACCTGGCGTCTCGCCTCAGGAAAAGATAAACGCTCCCAGTGCTTCAAGTTGAGGACGGCTGCCTCAAGCTTGTAATGGACACAAGCACAGGAGAAGGTAGGATGGGCCTCACCGCAGTGGAGGCAATGAGCCTGGGGAGAAGTGCACTCCGACTTAGAGTGACCTTCGCCACCACACAAAGGACAGAGAGAGACAGTCCCGGAGCAGCGGAGGGCACCATGCCCAAACCTCCAGCACTTGTTGCAGAGCCGAGGAGAAGGAATGTACTCCTGGACAGAGCACCTGGCACCAGCAAGAATGACAGAGGGTGGAAGGGTCCTACCATCAAAGGTAATCTTCACAACCCGGAGGGGTTGACGGCGACTACCACGAGGGGGACGAGTAAACGTGTCCACTTGGAGAATAGAATGGCCCTGGGCAGCAAGGATATGTCGAATATCGTCGTGGCAGTCGCGCAGGTCCCGAACACCGGTCGCAACATGGGGCGGGAGCAAAATAGTGCCAACACTGGCATTCAACTGAGCGTTCTTCAAGACCCGAACAGAGGTCTCGCCAAGGCAGGATAAGGCAGCCAAGCGGGAAGCAGCATCCTGAGAAGGAGCAGCAACGACACGTGTACCGAGACGAGTGGGGTTGAAAGTAATGGAGGCATCTACGGAATCAACGAGATGTCGATGGAGGGAGAAATCGTCAGGAGGCGCAGAATCAAGAGGGAGGAGATCAAAATATTTGGCCCACGAAGCGGGACCAAACAAGGCTTGATAGGTAGCAGAACTGGAAGAAATCGAGCGAGGGCGGCCGTGACGAGGACGGCGGTGAGAACCCCCAGAGAGAGAGGGGTTAAAAGGCGCAGTAGTTACAACTAGAGGAGCCGCGCCAGGGGACGAGGTAGTCTCCACTGGGGGCCTGGGGCTCGACCCAACCACAGAGGAGGGAGGGGAGCCAGGGAAAGGAGGGAGGGGAGCCAGGGGAAGGCCCAATGCAGCGGAGGCTACAGAGCCCGGTCTTCCAATACGGACCGACTCGGGGGCTCGGTCGCCCACCCCACGAGCCTGAGAAGGTACACCAGAAGCAGCCGAAACAGGGGTTATCATCATTACGAAAAGAAGAATTCATTCACGAATGTGCCCCCACACCCACCATGGAGCCACAATTAGAGGCAGGACACCCAACAAGAAGCTATCGCCGATCTTGCCGGGGCCTCCTAAGGGTGCGTCGTGAGTATACGCCCCACAAACGCCACCTTAAGAAACCGACAGTCCGTCGAGATCGGGTTCAGTGACGAAAGGGGGATTGACAATAAAAGGTTCCCCTCGCTCTCGACGTCGGGTACTACAGTTCTACGGGTGCAAGAGTATGCCTCCTCAAGCACCCGGGCGTCAAAATAGAAGAAGTCCAAGGGAAGAACCAGAACGAGCAAAAGGTCGGCAGGAAACGGCAAGCAGATAGGAGAAGAGGGGGGAGAAAAACGAAACAGAAGGAAAAGGAAAAGATGCCCAGCAGAATTGGAGAGGACGGCAGCAGGAGCACAAGGCTAGAAAAGGACAGAGGACTGTCCCAAGGAGCATCACACTCCGGCAGCCGTCCACTAAGCCCCCACATGGCGACAACGAGCTGAGCGGGGAGGGGGAAGGGCAACCCAAGTAATAAAAGGTAATTAATACATTATTAGCTATATTCCCTTATGTACTGTTTGTTGTGCTGAGGGGAGCAAGAGAAGGGTGCTGCATACTTTTGGACGAGTAGTGTACTGAACCAGGTTATGTTTATGCTTCCCATCCACGTCTGCCATGTGTAATTACCTAAGGTAGTTACAGGATGAGAGCTATGCTCGTGGTGTCCGTCTTCCCACTACTCTTTTGTCATATAACGCTTTGAAATTACTACTGTAATGGTTTTGTCCTCCACCACCTTCTCACCTAACTTGTTCCAACCCTCTACCACTCTGTTTGGAAAAATGATTTTTTTATATGTCTTCAGTAGCTTTGTTTAGTTAGTTTAAATCTATGACCTCTTGTTCTTGAAGTTCCATGTCTCAGGAATTCTTCTCTATCAATTTTATCGATTCCCATTACTGTTTTGTACATAATGATCATATTGCCTCTTTTTCTTCCCAGTACTCTTTAACATATGATGCTCTGAAACTCTTGACAGTATGGGCTTGTTCCAATCATTGACTTTTACTCTGTTTGCAAAAGCTAACTTTTTTGGGGGGGGAGGGGCAGCATTGTTTTGTTAGTTTGAACCTTTTGTCCTCTAAATCTTATAGTTGCAGGTTTTTCTTTATTTATTCTTTGTGAATTTTTTTGATTCCTGTTTCTATTTTGTACATAGTGATCATATCATTTCAAAGTTCCATTACAGTGGCACCTCGACTTATGATTTCCCCGACTTATGATAATTTCGAGTTACGATGTAAATTTGATCGAAAAATGCAACTCGACTTACGATATTTGTTGGTACATGTTTGGGTCGACCGAGTGCGTGGTTCCCGGCCACGAGGGCCGACCTGCCACAGTTTACTAGAGCTGCCCGCTTAGTGACGATCACGCCTATAAGAAATTAAGTTTTTGTAGAGTTTTTTTGCTTTTTGAACATAAAACTGATTATTACATATCATGCCATGAGTCTCAAGAAAGTCAGTGGTAAGGTTCAACATATGAAAACACATGTAATGATGACCATAGAGCAAAAACAAGAGATCATTCGTAAATATGACAATGGCGTGCGGGTTGTTGAACTAGCTAGGCAGTACAACAAATCTCAGTCAACGATATCCACCATACAGTGGTACCTCGGAATGCGAGTGTCCCTGTATGCGAGCTTTTCGGAAGACGAGCAGGATTTACTCCAAAAATATGTCTCGGAAGGCGAGGGTTACCTCGGGACGCGAGTTTGTTGATACGTGTACAGGCCGACTGGCGCGTGGTGGCATGGCGATCGCGCCTCAGTTTACCAGTGTCTCGTGTCCAGTGACTATCCCACCTGAATTCTTCACAAGGATTTACAGTTTTTTATCGGTTTTTTGGCCATTTGAGCATAAAAGTTGTCATTATATATCTTGCCATGGGTCTCAAGAAAGCCATTGATAAGGTTCAACCTACGAAAATAGCTGTGAGTAGAGGCAGTAGAGGATGTCCCTTCTTGATTAAGAAAATGTGTGAAGTATGGGAAGAACTGCAAAGTTTTGTTGAAAAAACTCACCCAGATAAAGCTGTAGCAGGCTGTTGCATTGACCTTTTAAATGATAATGTGATGTCTTACTACAGACAAGTGTTAAAATGTAGGGAAAAACAAGTGTCATTAGATAAATTCTTAGTAAAACAAGCAAGTCCTAGTGGTATGCAGGCAAAATGTGGCAGAGTGTGCATACCAGTGAAGTCCTCACTGCCTGATGTGATAATGGAAGGGGACTCCCCTTCCAAACAGTAACTCCTCTCTTCCTCCCACCTCCTCACCATCTTTCATACGCCTACAGCATTCAACAGCAAGGTAAGTAATAACTTGAACATAGTTTTGTAGGTTTATTTAGATGAATTAGGTATAAAAATTTAGTTTGATGTGGGGTTTTTGGGGTAGTCAGGAACGGATTAATTCATTTCCCTTTATTTCTTATGGGGAAATTAGCTTCGGAATGCGAGTTTTCGGAATACGAGGCGTCTCCAGGAACCAATTAAACTCTTAAACTGAGGTATGCCTGTACTTGCTAAGAAAAAGGACATTATGAGTGCTAAAGTGGCAAAAGGTGTATCAATAATCACGAAACATAGAGCACAAACACTTGAGGATGTTGAACAGTTATTATTAATTTGGATAAACAACAAGGAGTTAGCAGGTGATAGAGTTTCAGAGGCCATCATTTGTGAAAAGGCAAGGAAATTGCATGAAGACCTTTTAAAGAAAACCCCTGGAACAAGTGATGCAAATGCGAAAGAGTTTAAGGCGAGCAGGGGATGGTTTGAGAAATTTAGAAACAGAAGTGGCATTCATAGTGTTGTGAGTGTTGTGTGTTGCAAGCTGGTGGAGGAATACAGCGAAGAACTGACCCCCGAAGAACTTCACAAGGAGCAGCAACACAAAACAGCTGAGGAAATTTCTTCAGGGGAGGAGGAGACAGTACAGAATGTCCCTTCCTCATTAATTAAGAAAATGTGTGCAGCATGGGAAGAATTGCAAACTTTTGCTGAAACGACTCACCCAAATCACGGTGCAGTAGGCCGTTGCCTTAACCTTTTTAATGACACTGTGATGCCTCACTACAGACAAAAATTAAAACATATGGAAAAACAAAAATCTCTGGAAAGGTTTTTAGTGAGACAAACAAGCAGTGAATCACAACCAGGTCCTAGTGGGATGCAGGCAAAATGTAGGAGTGAGTGTACCCCAGAGAAGTCATCACTGCCTAATGTTATAATGGAAGGGGACTCCCCTTCCAAACAGTAACACCTCTCCTCCTTCCCCCTCCTCACCATCTTTCATATGCATCAAGAGTCCTCCATAAAGGTAAGATAAACATATGTACTGTATACATATGTACTGTTAGAAAAAAAATTGTATCCAGTATAAAATGTATTTGTAAATTAATATTTTGGAGGGGGGGGAACGGATTAATTCAATTCCCTTTATTTCTTATGGGAAAAAGCGCTTCGACTTACGATATTTCTACTTACGATCCGTCTCTGGGAACGGATTACCATCGTAAGTCGAGGCCCCTCTGTATATACATTTAAAAAGGAAGGAAATATAAAATCTATATCTAGAGGTACATCAAAAAATTTGTACACAAATTTAACATAACTTAAGACTAATTCATCATCAAGTTTCCTATTTCTACTCCTTAAAACATATCTACAAATTTTAAGTGCCAACTATGTCTTTCCAAAATTACTTTACAATCTTTTACCTTAATCTTCTAATATCACTAAAAGTGTTAAATAATCAAGTACTGGAAACATCACCTAAAATGACACAAAACTTTTACCACTGGTATTTCTAACATTAACATACTTCCCCTATATTAAATTTCTATTATGCACTTTGTGACGTGAATATACCTCGGTAAATTTGAATATCTTAATACAGTACTGTATTTTCATAACATATTTATAAGCAAACCAGACACTATTCACTCTTAACTTGAAATAACATTAAAGTGTACCTGTATACCTGTATTGACTAAGTTAACCGTGATACAGTCCAATACCAGTGAAAAAGTGGGTGATCATTGTATTAAAATATACATCACGTGAAACTGCTTTTAATACTTATCAGCAATTCATAAAATCTATATATTGATAACAATCAAATATGCAAAATATTAAAATTATGAAACCTACTGACCCAAAGGTAATATTTAACCACTAATTTCTGTAAACAACTACATACATCTTTTCATATAAATATAGAATATCAATGATGACCACAAGCCCAAGTTCATCATTAAGTGTTAACAGATTTTTGTAAGAATTAGAAAACTCTAATGACGTAACAAAATTCAGCTCAACCTGTTTCTTAAACAAGATCTTAAGTAGCCAGTACTAATGATATTGACATGAATACTTCAATCACATAATACATGGATCATTGTATAAAATACATATATTACTCATAATTACTGTATACCCAAAACTCATGACTTTAATCATCATCGTTGAAGATAAAGCACCATATAATGTGTACCTTCATATGATTTCAAATTAAAAACTGTATGATAAATGAAACTCAAATTACATTCAGACCACCAAAAATAAAGCCAAACAATTCCATTCAACTGTTACATCAGAGTGATTATTTTTATTCACTGAAATAAGTTATCCTTATCAGCATGAATACCAATCACTAGTTTCATGGATTGTGACTAGAGATTATTTAAAATATACTATCTTTGGACATTCAATCAGCAATAGTGGCCTTCACAGATGTGTGTCAACTGAGAACTTGTCAAATAATGGAATGCATATTACTAATATATTCAACAAAACTAAGATTCCACTATTTATTAGGAAATGTAAACAAAATTCTCACACACACATTACACACCTACTTTAAATGAGCTCCCTACTTTTGAGAGGTGAAGTGAAGGCCAATAATAATGCCAATAATAGTCAGCACAACAAGGAGGAGCATGATGCAGAAGCATATACGACGTCGACTCTTGCTCTGAAAATAAAAAATTCAGGTTTTCAGTGTGCTGCGCTGGTTGGTAAATAAACAGCTTCCTTTCTAAGCAAGACATTGGTTGCTCCCTATAAGAAAGTCAGAAAATAAGGTCAGAAAAGACTGCAGAGTATATCAAAACATGAGCAGACTTAGACCCATCTGTGAAATCATCATCTCAAGATGTAGCTACATACTGCTGGTCCCATGAATGAGGTCCTGCTCAGTCAGAGCAAGTCAACATTCTGCACCTGAGTAGCAGCACTCTTGAAATCATCACTGCCAGTCATACTGGTGCTGGCCAGACACTAGAGAATTCATCATTCAGCTTAGCATGTTCTCAACAAGTAAAATGCCACAAATTCAAAACCTTGCCTTTCTCGCTGGCAGAAATACCCAAAATTACTTTGCCAAGTATTTTATAAGGCCGGGACAAAGAATTAATGTAGCTTTCATTGATATCCAAGCTCTTATCAACACAGTGTGTCCAATGTGTTAGAAGGGTTAAATGACTCCAGAGCCACAAGAGCACTGAGAGAGACAGCCACAATGACAAAGAAATGTTGACATCTGAAAAGCAATTGATGAAGAGCATACAAAATTGCATAAAGTTCAGCAGTGAAGATGCTAGTCTCTAGGGAAGGTGATACAAACAAGCTTGGTCAGAAAAGACTACAGAGTATATCAAAACATCAGCAGACTTAGACCCATCTGCAAATAGGGCAATAGAGCGCGAGTGCAAACAAAAACGTTCAACGAAAAGGCATTTCATAAGAGTAGGAGGGGTAGAAGATGAATGAAAAGTACCAGAGCTGGGGCACAGCCTATTATGGTACAGAGTATCGAGACAATGAAGGGTTAAATGAGAAGCATAGAGTAGGCAGGACAGCCATAATCAAGTTTAGACAGCACAAGAGAGGAGTCCAAATAGAGGAGTGTGCATCTATCAACTTCCCAGGAAATACGGGACAAGGCGAAGTAGGGTAATAGCCTTAAAGCATTCAACCCAGAAGCAAGAGAGAGATACAGTATATGCAACCCATCCTCCTGTTTAGATAATACCTATTGTGGCTGTTGTCAATAGTTGTATGTTGTCGTATGTTCTTAGCCCTTGGACAGTAGTATACTGACTAGTAAGGAATTCTTTTAAAGCAATAAAGCAATAAAACCAGCGTTGAATGTAATGAAACGCTCTTTTCTGGGTGAGTCCCGGAGGCTCCCCGGTGCTATCCAGGCTGAATGGATATGTATTACTTTCTGGCATCAGTCAAAGTGCTAGGAGTTCTTGCCTACCGGGGACCACGAGCCAGAACCGGGCCCCTCAGAGAGGCACAAGGAGCAATGGCCTATAAAAACCCCCTTGTGGTTGGGAGCATTCTATGTCTGCCATTGACCGGGATAGGCACCCAGAAAGGTAGGCGCCTCAAAACAAACCCCTATTCGGGGTGAAAATATTGCTACCGAAAGCTGAACAAGTGGACAGAACTCCCCCAAACAAAATTATCAAACTACCATGACGTCATCACGTCGCCGCTCCACCATCTGCGCAACTCCCCCTCCCCGGGAGGGGGAAGGAGGAGCCCCAGACCCTCCACGCCGGCGATCCAACTGGCAGTTCTTGGCTGATGGTATTACTGGCCGGTCGAGTGCCTCTGGCTCTGGTTTTTGTTTCAGTTCTGTGCCTTGTGGTGTGGGCTGTCTATACCGGTGGGGTGTGAGCCAGGAGTGAGATTCCACGGTACTCGGCCTGCATGCGCCTAGGGCTTTCTTCCCTAGGTGCCCTGTAAGTACTGCCCTTGGGGGGTTGGGCCACCTTCCACAAGTCACCTTGGGTTCTACCTCCGCTGTGTCCTTTACTGCTCAGTACTGGGCCGCCCTTGGAGTCGGCTGGGGTTTTGTTGCCCTGGTTTGTCTCTGGGTAGGTGGTAGTTTTTGTCACTGGTAGGGGCACGGGGTACCGCACAGCTAGTTTTCACCAATAACAGCGGCTGGCTTTGTTCCGCCTAGGTACGTTGTCCTCATGCAGGGTTTTTCTTTTGTTTTTGCCTGGTGGGGGGTCTGCCTTTCTGGTCCCTGTCATGTTCATAGAAAACGGTACCATCCATTTGTATGCAATTACCTAAGTGTGTTGTGTTGTGTTGTGGCTCAGATGCCAGGGAGAGAGATAAACAACAGAGAGCGTACAGGATGCCCGCCAAGCTTGGTAGCTACTAGTCATGTATCAGTTTAAGTATTAAAGTCAATAACCAAGCAATGGCTTTATATCAACCTTACAATCAAGACTTCCTCAGCAACACATAACACCACACTGGTGACGAGGATGAACTGTGAACGCAGGTATTTGTTCAGCTCAAAACAAGGGAGAAGCATGCTGTCTCATGCCTGGAGGAGGAGGGAAGTCGTGCTGTCTGTGAGCATCATATCCGATGCTGTATGCGAACCAATGCTGTGTGCTAACCAATGCTGTGTGCTAAACGATGCTGTGTGCTAACTAATGCTGTGTGCTACCCAGGCTGTGCTGACTGAAGCTGCGTACTGAGGAATCTACCGACGCGGTGTACGAAACGACGCTTTGATGCTGTATACAAAACCTGATGTTGTGTATACGAAACACGCTCTGTGCTACAATTCTTCACGCTGTGAACTGACTGCTGTGACAACTGCTGTACCAACTGCTGCCAACTGCTGTACCAACTGCTAACTACTGCTGTGCCAACTGCTGTGCTGCTGTGAGTAGGGACAACACATGTACACAAAGGCTAGGTAAGAAGTCAGTTGCTTCTGTATAGTGTACTGCTGTGAACTTTTGCATTAAAATGCTTGTGTGCTTTGCAATATTAAAGTAATTACAGTGAATTCTTAACTAACATATACAGTGCAGTAAGTGTATTCTGAGGAACATTTAAGTGATAAGTTTACATTTGTACAGTAAAAATGGCAAATATATCTCAGTTTCCTGCATTTGATCCTGACTGTGACGAGACAAACCTGTCACAGAGGTGGATCAAATGGCTTAAAAGGTTTGAAAATTTGTTGATAGTTTCTGACATCAAAAGTGCTGAAAGAAAGCGTACCTTTCTACTTCATTATGTAGGTGATAGAGTTTGTGACATCTTTGACACACTGAAAGACACTGGTGGTGCCAAAGATTATGATATTGCCAAAGCCAAATTAACTGAACATTTCAAACCAAGACAAAATACTGCAATAGAAATTATGCATTTCAGGAGAGCGAACCAACTCTCTAATGAAACTGTGGATCAATACCACACATGTCTGCAGGGTTTAGCAGCCCATTGTGAGTTTGCTGATGTTGACAAAGAAATCAAACAGCAAATAATTGAATCATGCACATCTACACGTCTCCGTCGAAGAGCTCTAGAATTTGTTGATGATGAAAGTTCTCTTACCAAGATACTGGATATTGCTCGTCGAATGGAAGATGCTGCACGTGATGCTCGTGTCATGGAGTGCAGTGCCAACAAAGGTTCTGCCACTGTTACTAACAGTGATGAGGTACGTAAGGTTCAGGGAGGACACTGTGATCAAAGAAGATATCATGGCAGTAACAGTAAATTGAGCTGAGAACCACATCACAACTGGAGTCATGGAACAAGACTCAAGCAGTCACAACGACTCACATCAGAAGGTGTCAACAATAAATGTTACAATTGTGGAGGAGACTACCCACACCTAGACAATGTTTGTCCTGCTCAAGGTAAGAAGTGCTATGAGTGTGGAAAACTAGGTCATTTTGGTGCTATGTGTCGTTCCACACTAAAGAAACCACAGTCAGTGAATAAAAGTACTGTACGAGGATCAGGTCATAGGGGTCGAGGTGGTAAACACAATATTGCACCTCATATCCAGAATGTTAATAATGTACAAGACAACATTTCATTACAACCAGTCTTAGATGACAGTGAATGTGATTACACTTATGGAGTACAAGCAATCACAGAATGGAATGATCTTCCAAACAACCCAGAGACTATAGTACACATTGCTGGTATTTGTCTCAAAGTTCTCATTGACACTGGATCAAACATTGACACCATTGCTGAATGCCACTATGAACAATTATAAAACAGTTCCCAAAGTTTGAGAACTACAATGATATAGCCACTGCCTATACTTCAAAGGTATCCTTGCCAGTGATTGGAACTTTCACTGCAGAGATTAAGTCAAAGAATGCAATGCTCACTACTACATTCCATGTTGTTAGGAATGCAAAGGAGTCTCTACTCAGTTACAAGACTTCAACCAAATTGTGGCTACTTCAGCTTTCTAATGCTGTAGCAGTGGAATCTGCAAACAATGTTGATGCTATTATTGCTAAATTTTTTGATCAATTTGAACCTACAGATTGTTATGCTAATAGCAAAGTACATCTGCATATCAACCCAGATGTAATTCCAGTTGCCCAACCACATCGCCGACAACCATTCCATACTCGCAAGAAAGTCGATGCCGAACGGGATAGGCTGATGGAACTAGATATCATTGAACCAGTAACAGGCCCAACACCATGGGTAAGCCCAATTGTCACTCCACCAAAGCCGAAGAATCCAAATGAGATACGCATTTGTGTAGACATACGTGTTCCCAACAAGGCAATGTGTGAACGCCATCCTACACCCACTGTAGATGATATGATTTACCGCTTGAATGGTGCAACTGTATTTAGCAAGTTAGATTTAAACAAGGGCTATCATCAGCTTGAACTTGATGAGAGTCGCTTCATCACAACGTTTACGACACATCGAGGTCTGTATAGGTACAAGCGCCTGAGTTTTGGTATTAACAGTGCTGCCGAGGTATTCCAGCACATCATCAGCCAGGTATTGCAAGATATACCTAATGCTGACAACATGTCTCATGACATCATTGTTTATGGCCGTACCCAAGCTGAACACTACAAAGCTCTTCGTGCAACATTGCAACGCTTACGAGAAAAGAACCTGATGCTAAGCCGAGCAAAGTGCGAGTTCAATCAACATAAAATTGAATTCTTTGGACATGTACTTAGTGACAAAGGTTTGTCTCCAGATCCTAAGAAAGTTGCAGATATCAAGAATGCTGCACCTCCTTCAACATCCACTGAAGTACATAGTTTTCTGGAAATGGTAAACTACTGTTCTCGCTTCATTCCAAATTTTGCTACCATTACAAAGCCTCTACGTGAGCTCCTGAAGAAAAATGCATCATGGTACTGGAGCGATATCAAGCAAAATGCATTTGATGCTGTGAAAGATGCACTAGTAGAGAATGTGACTGCTGCGTACTTTGATCCATCAATGGACACTGAGTTAACTGTGGATGCTAGTCCTGTTGGTTTAGGTGCTGTGTTAGCCCAACACAAACCTGGTCAACCAGATTCCAGAGTAGTAATTGCCTATGCCAGCCGTTCTCTCACAGATGTTGAGCAACGATACAGTCAGACAGAGAAGGAAGCTCTTGCTCTTGTATGGGGCTGTGAACACTTCAATGTGTATCTACTTGGTGCACCCTTCACCACGATAGTCACTAACCACAAACCGTTGGAGACCATCTTCAATAATCCAAAGTCCAAACCACCAGCTCGCATTGAGAGATGGGCTCTTCGTCTGCAACTATACAACTTTACGGTGAAATACAAGCCGGGTGCAGGCAATCCCGCTGATTACATCAGTCGACATCCTGCCAACAGTTTCACCATCACCAAGCATCAGCAAGTTGCCGAGGAATATACACACTTTGTAACCTGTGATGCAGTCCCTAAGGCTCTCACTCTTGATGAAATCCGTACTGCAACCCTGGAGGACCCAACTCTGCAAGCAACAGTGGATGCATTGACTAAGAAAAAGTTTCCACGCATCCCACCCTCAGGAGTTGACCAAGATGCATTCAAAGCACTTGAACGCATCCAGACAGAATTAAGTGTTACGCAACAACGCGACACCGTGCTGCGAGGGTGTCGTCATCCCAGCTGTTCTCCAGCAACGTGCTCTGAAGCTTGCACATCAAGGACACCAAGGTCTTGTTAGGACCAAACAGCTGCTACGAGAAAAGGTGTGGTTTCCTGGCATTGATCGTCAAGCAAAGGACATGCATGATGCCTGTGTCCCTTGCCAAGCTGCAGTGGATACTTCAAGACCAACACCTCTACAACCTTCACCACTACCTGCTGCACCATGGACGGAAGTATCGATGGACTTCTGCGGACCGCTACCAACTGGAGAGTACTTGATGGTAGTCATTGATGATCACTCACATTATCTAGAAGTAGAAATCATCACTTCCACATCTGCAAAGGCTGTCATCCTGAAACTCGACAAGATCTTTTCAAACTTTGGCATTCCTGAAGTTGTCAAGACGGACAATGGACCGCCATTCAAAGGACAAGACTTCGTCAACTTTGCTGAGCATATTGGATTCAAACACCGCCGTGTGATGCCACTACATCCTCAAGCAAATGGAGAAGTTGAGAGATTCATGCAACCTCTCATGAAAGCGATACGCTGTGCTCATGCCGAAGGACGATCCTGGAAACAAGCTATGTATGCTTTTCTCAGGAACTACCGTGCAACACCACATGGAACACTGGGCAAGTCGCCTGGCGAACTTTTATTTGGACGTCCTATGAGAATCGCACTACCTGTCATGCCAGCCAGGGTAACTGATACACATCTTGCTCAGGAGGATGCACTAGCCAAGGGCAAAATGAAAATTGCTCATGATCAACGTGCAAAGGAACAATTCATAAAGGTTGGAGATACTGTTCTCGTTAAAAAGAAAAAAGAGGGAAAGCTAGATATGCCGTATGATACAAAACCATATAAAGTGATTAGTGTAAAAGGAACTATGGTAACAGCAAGTAATAGATATCATAGTATAACACATAATATGGCTTATTTCAAAGTGATTCCAACTAGTGTAGAAAATGATGAAGTGCAAAGTCATACAAACGATAAAGAAAAAATGAGTTATAACCCGACAAACAATTCATCAAGGGATATTCTTGTATTTAAGGACTCTCGTCCTAAGCTTCATGTTAAACGTCCTAAGCGATTTGATGATTAATTGTGTTCCTAGGTAATGCAAAGTATTTACTGATTATGCCAAATTAAATTTAATATTGTTTGAATAATGCAGATCTCTCATTCAATATTTTGTAACTATGTATTACAGTTTCTTTCGTTTTTGTTTAACATTGCATTTGTATTTTTAACATTGAAATCCTGTGTGGTAAAGATTAAGTTGTTTAAATTCTTTGTGTGCTTAATTAATGTTAAATGTATGCAATATCTCCTGATGTGTTAGTAACTTACTTTGTGTCAATAACTTTGCTTTGTGCTACAAGCATGGTAGACATCCTGTATTCATTCTTTTTAAAGAAAAGGAGGGATGTCATGTTCATAGAAAACGGAACCATTCGTTTGTACAGTATGTGTTGTGGCTCAGATGCCAGGGAGAGAGATAAACAACAGAGAGCGTACGCCCGCCAAGCTTGATAGCTACTAGTCATGTATCAGTTTAAGTATTAAAGTCAATAACCAAGCAATGGCTTTTTATCAACCTTACAACCAAGACTTCCTCAGCAACACACAACACCACAGTCCCCCTTTACTGTTCTAGGTGTTTTTATTTCGATATTTTCTGTTGGTGGTACTCCCAGCTTGGTCCCCATGAGTGGACACGTCCCGGGTGTTCAGCTTTTTGAAGTTTGTTTGGTATACATGGGCGCCGGTTCGCAGTACCCTGCCTGGGCTTCCCTTAGCGTGTACCCAAGGCTAAGGGCCATGGAAAACCCCACAGGGGCTCCATGGTCCTATGGGTGTGTCCCCAGACCCTCCCAGCCTATGGGTGTGTCCCAACCCTACCAGACTGCCTCCGAGAAAAAAATAACATGCATGTGAACCAAATACTAAAATGACACTGAAGCAAATGGCCCCCACAGGACAAAGTCCAAAGAATGGCTGACATTTTGCTAAGAAGCAGTGGGACTTGCTCTGACATGGTGACCTGAGAAACACTTCTACTAGAGTAAACATCAGCAACAGAACTAACCGGGAGCCAGGTCTTGGCCAGGGGCTCAAGCCACCTGGTGGCAGCCATCAGTACTAACAGGCTCGAGCTAGTTTCAAGTCAACTAATTGTTTTGAATGAAAATTTTGCAGAAGCATTTGGCTGTTTTGATGCTTCGTTTTCTTTGAACATAACGTTGTCTGCAATGCTTCACTGACTATCTGAATGCTATCCCAGTAAGGGTGATTCTAATAATCCCCTGTTCCTTGTGGCTCTGTGAAGAGGGCCAGGTTCTAGCTCCGGGTCCCTGGAAGGCCAAATGGGACTCGTGCAGATGATGTGACCCAGTAGTGGAGAGCTCTTTCAGCTAGACAGCTTCAAGGAGCCCTCAGAAACCGAAACATCCTCACCTGGTACTGTTGAGCTTTTAACAGTTCCTCTCGGCCCTCTTCAACATGTCCATGAGCACATTCCACGTTATCTATGGAATCTAAATACAAAAATAAGAATGTTAAGGCCTAGTTATCCTAATGATTAAGATAAACTAATGAAAATATACCTGAACTAATAAATTTTAAACATCTTGATTAATTTATATTATGTTGGGATATAACTTGCCTGGCCTCTACCTTGGGCCAGGCACTAAAACAGGCTAGGTTATTAAATTCTATGTTTGAATTTGTTACAAAAAAGCAAAGGGTAAATAATAGGAAAACCCTATCACAAGCAGGAGGAAAATTAAAGGCTGTTTAAAGAGACAGTGGTCTCTTTACCGTGTGGGGTCTGTTTTGTTATGCCAACCTTTCAGGGTGCCTAACTCAGGTCCGTGCCAGATAAGGAAAACCCCCAACTACAGGGGGGATGGGGATTCCAGGGCTATTGCTCCCGGCGCTTCTCTGAGGGGGCCAGGTTCTGGTTCGTGGTCCCCAGTAGGCTGAACTCCATAGACTAATGCCCCGGTTTAACCCTTGCACTGCTCACCTATTTTCGGCAAAAACGTCTTGGTGCAATTGTCAAGGACATATTTTTGTTATTTTTACAAATGTTCAGGTAAATTTAATGTTAAAATGTTTCCAAAGTCAACTATTTCCATTTCAAAACACAAATAGTAATGAAAACATTAAAAAACATTAAAATATAGCCAAATTAAAAAACAAAAAGCACAACTCTCTGAGCGCCTAAAGGCGCTTTGCGCAGTGCAGTGGTTAATGATTCGCATATTAGACTGATACATCCAGGGAGCCAAAGGGGCTCCCCACAGAAAATATGTAGTCATCTGAATTATAATTAGAATATTACAATTAGGAACTTCCCTAAAAATCCTCTAAGCTACTTACCTACAATCTCGCCTTGTGCAGTAACCATAGACGAGAGATCACGCATAACTTCATTTATATCTATTATGTCGGTCTCCAGCTGACGGACTCTCTGTTCTCTTTCTAGATGCATTGCCGTTTCAAACTCCAGATCCTGAAAAATTTAACACATTTCACTTCCAGACAAGTCTCATTTTTAGAAGAAAAAAGAAAATGGAGGAAGGGTGAAGGGCCCTTGATGATTTTAATTTTGATTGCTTCAGACCAAATATTCTTTACTTGTCTTCCAAGTACAGTATCTATAGCAATTTAAATTTGTAATGGATGCTTAAAAAATATATAATTTGGAAAATGAAGCTAAATTAATTTACGAGTTCACATTAATTTTACTATTAAATAAGCAGGAACCCGCACAGTACAAAAGTCACAGGATAAAATATTTGAAATCATAACAACACCTTTAATCATTTGACCATGTTTTATATCCTGAGATATGTCAGCTTGGTGAGACATTTTTCAACCAAAAAGGCTTGTAACTAAACTTCAGATTAATTCATTTTTTTGGGGTAGAAGAAGGAAGAGATTTTTTAATATTGACTTCATTCAGCACAAATTTTAAAATAGGCATTACATACTTTCCCTGTGAAGGGTACAGTATAGAGAATATAAATAAATAAGCCAATCTACATAACTCTTGACAAAATTATATTAGAAAGCGATGAGTCACAATAACGTGGCTGAAGTAGTTTGACCAGACCACACACTAGAAGGTAAAGGGGCGACGACGTTTCAGTTCGTCCTGGACCATTCTCAATCAACTTGAGAATGGTCCAGGACGGACCGAAACGTCGTCGTCCCTTCACCTTCTAGTGTGTGGTCTGGTCAAACTTATATTAGAAAATTACAATAGGAGATACGTGTACATACTCTTATTGCTCATATTCACTAAGAGAACCAGATGACAAGTCCACTTCATAGTCATTAGCAACAATTAGGAACAGTCACTGGTGATTTATGTCGTCCTCACAATTCCTCAATAAGTGGTTTATTTTTTAACTTTCATGTGAATAGGAGCCAGTATTATGGTATCAAACATACCTTTAGTCTATTTGGTCACTTCCAAAATTATGCTTCCTTTTCAATATTTATTAAATATTATGCAAATACTGTAATTGTTTTCTTGTCAAAACAGCTATAAGCCTTTGCAGCTTCTCTAGCTTAAGTACTAGTAAAATATAGCCAAGCCTTGGAAATTGCACCAAGCCTCTTGAGACCTATGCCAACTCAATGGAAGCCATGACCAAAATCCAGATCTTTATGATGCGAAAACATCATTAAGGATCAGAGTTGCCCAAAACAGAGAAAAAAACAGTAATGAAAGTAATAAAACTCCTCACACACAGAGATCACACTAATGTGATGCATCAAATGAACAAACCTCCCGGACGCAGGTTCGAATCCTGGTCACGGCCCTTGTGGATTTGTTCAATAAAACTCCTCTTACTGGCTGGGCCTCAGTGGCTTCCTGCAGCCGGCAACACTGAGATAGCTCCACACACGAGCCATATTAGCGCTAGGAGTCTGTAGTAGCCTACCAGGAACCAGAACCCTGGTGTCCTTACAGAGGCGCAGGGAGCAGGCAATTGTTACCATTACCCTACCAGGGTAACCAGGGAGCTGGTCGGCCGAGCGGACAGCACACTGGATTTGTGATCCTGTGGTCCCGGGTTCGATCCCGGGCGCCGGCGAGAAACAATGGGCAGAGTTTCTTTCACCCTATGCCCCTGTTACCTAGCAGTAAAATAGGTACCTGGGTGTTAGTCAGCTGTCACGGGCTGCTTCCTGGGGGTGGAAGCCTGGTCGAGGACTGGGCCGCGGGGACACTAAAAAGCCCTGAAATCATCACAAGATAACCTCAAGATAACCCTTGTGAAGGAAATATCCAGAAAAAAAGTGAAGTAAAACAGACAACCACAAGGTTCAAGAGGAAAGAAACAAAGCAGTGCTATTCTGCAAATTTTTATTACATTACAGCAGATTAATGAATAAATAAAAGGACCTGGGAGTCAAAATCTACCAGGGCCCACTCACTAAAAGTTGCACAACAGGTAGGAACAGCAGTCAATAAAGCTAACCAAACCCTTGGAATAATCAAGCATACCTTTGACTTTAAGGAAAAGTAGGTAGTTATTCAACTGTATAAATCTCTGGTATGGCTCCATTTGCATTACTGTATCCAGGCATGGAGACTTACAGAAGGACATAGCTGCTCTGGAGAAGGTCCAACACTGGGAAACAAATGTCATTCCAGAGCTAAGTCAGAGCAGGAACGGTCAGGGTCACAGGCCTAACAACACTGCAGACCAGGAATGACAGGGTAGATCTCATCGAAACTTTAAAAAACTGAACAAGTTGGAGGAAGTTGATCCTAACAATTTCTTCAAAAGGTCAGATGTAGCACAAACAAGGAGCAATAATTTCAAGCACAACAAGCCACAATGTAGTACTGAGAACAGATGTTTTTTTACCTACATGGTGAAAACCCATGTAACTGCCTACTTACCATAGTCATAAACAGCAAAACTGATAGATTTTAAAATCCACCTGAAGAGGATCATCAAGGCATATGGAGGAACCTCTGACAAGCCACCAGCTTCCTGTCCTTGTTGAAGCCACTAATGTTAGTGGCCCTCAGGTAAATCAGGTAGGTAGAATTATCCAACCAGTAGTCAGTTCAAGCCCTCGTCCCAGTTGCAGCTGACCAGTGACAGGTAGTAGCACCACCGGGAACTGCCAACTCCCATGGCAATATTCCTCAGTTTACAGGCTAGGGCAACAAACAGTTCAACTCCTCGCCCCAGTTGCAGCTGACCAGCGATAGGTAATAGCACCACCGGGAACTGCCAACTCCCATGGCAATATTCCTCAGTTTACAGACTAAGGCAACAAACAGTTCAACTCCTCGCCCCAGTTGCAGCTGACCAGCGATAGGTAATAACACCACCGGGAACTGCCAACTTTCATGGCAACATTCCTCAGTTTACAGACTAGGGCAACAAACTGACACATCTGATAGGGAGAAAGGGATCTGGGAGCCACCAGGGCCCAACCAGGAAAAGGCATTCCATTACATTCAATACTGATTTTCTGGAGGGGTGAAATGGTGCCTCCCTGTAATTACCTAAGTGTAGTTACAAGATGAAAGCTACCCTTGTGGTGTCCCGTCTTCCCATCACTTTGTCAAATAACACTTTGAAACTACTGACGGTTTTGGCCTCCACAACCACCTTCTCATCTAACTTGTTCCAACTATCTACAACTCTGTTTGCAAAAGTGAATTTTCTTTTATTTCTTTGGCAGCTTTATTTAGTTAGTTTAAATCTATGACCTCTTGTTCTTGACATTCCAGGTCTCAAGAATTCTTCCCTATCAATTTTGTTGTATCCCATTTTCTATGTTGCGATCACATTGCCTCTGTTATCTTCTTGTTTTGGCATGTATAATGCCTCTAACCTCTCCTCGTAACTCTTGTCTTACAGTTCTGGCAGCTATTTAACTGCATGTAGCCAATTACCACGCAGAAGAAAAAAAACAAGGAATTACGAGGTAGGAGGAGGAGAGCAACACTCACACCCTAGAAGAGAGGAGACCAGAATGGGGAACCCAACCCCAAAGTAACACAAGCCCGACAGGGACCAACAACACTGCCCAGGTATTGAACCACCAAAACCTTGTTAGACCTTCAATACCTGAGCCTGGACACGAACCCAAGATCTGTCAGAAAACACTGCAGTCAGAGCCACAAACTTACTAACATAATGGGCTTAAGTGTAGACCGCAAGCTGGATAGACAAGATGACACTGTGGACAACCTCTGATAAAGGAGTTAAGGAACGGGATCATGGAGAAGGGAGCAACAAACAGCATGAACCCTGAAGCAGGTAAGGTGGTGCACAGGTAGTGATGAACTACAGCAACCGGACAACTAATGATGTGCACCCGTGGGAGAACAATCCAAGAATCAATAGCCAAAGCACCAATTCCGACAAAGGGGTTCTGACATTAAAGAGTCGAGATCAACTCAAAAAACCAGCGTTGAATGTAATGAAACGCCATTTTCTGGGTGAGACCCGGAGGCTCCCCGGAGCTTTACCGGCTGATATGCTAATGTCAGACTTTGGCATCAGTCATGTGTATGGAGTTCTAGGGCCTACCGGGAACCACGAGCCAGAACCTGGCCCCCTCAGAGAGGCAAGGGGAGCAATGGCCTATAGAAACCCCCGTGTGGTTGGAAGCATTCTATGTCTGCCATCGACCAGGTCAAGCATCCAGAAAGGTAAGCATTCCAAAACAAACCCCTATTCTGGTGAAAATTGCTACCTAAGCCGAACTAGTGGATAGAACTCTTCAACAGAAAACAAGGAAACTAGTATGACATCATACGTCACCACGCCGCTGTCTGCGCAGCTCCCCCCTCCCCGGGAGGGGGAAGGGGGAGCCCCAGACCTCCCACGCCGGCTATCCACCCATCAGTTCTGAGGCTGGATGTCAAAACACGCGAAAAACGCCGACCGGAGGGAGGGAGGGTTGCCGGGGAGCCTCCGGGTCTCACCCAGAAAATGGCGTTTCATTACATTCAACGCTGGTTTTCTGGGGGGAGCCCCGTCGGCTCCCCGGAGCTAACTACCCACAGAGGAAGGTCAAAGGGACAAAACCGGGAGGCGGACACCACGCACCCCCCAAGGAGGCGAGACAACCGGCAGCAAACGCCAACCCAAGGCGCCACAGCCCCGAAAATCCCGGGATAACACGAGAACCACAAGCAGCAAGGCCCCTGCACGAACACCAAAAATCCATGCCCGAAAGACTGCAAGGCCACGTCGCCCAGACGGCAGCGAGAGCAGCGAAGCCACGAACGCCACAGGCAGCTTAGCCGCAAGAACACGGCTGACCACCCGGGACACCATCACCTGCGAACCGGGAAGAACAGAACCGGATCAACGCAAAATGCGCTCCGGACCCAAACGCCGTGGCACGCAAACAACAGCGGAGGGCCGCCACTGAACACAAAAACGACACACCCCCGGCCCGACCAACGAAGCACCAACAAACCCTGGACACCTCCAGAATGCAGCAGCCCCACCCCGCGCCAGAAAAGATGGAGACTGCTGCCATCAAACAACCAAAACACTAAAACCGAAGGAGCAAGAAAAACTCAGCGAACCGACCCCCAGAGGCAAAGGCCCAAAGGAAAGAGCCGACGAAAAAACACACCGGAACCGAAGGGGCACTACCAACCGAGGAGAAGATAGAGCACGCTGACCAGAGACCAGGATGGTGCAAGCGGCGCACAAACAGGCCGGAGGTGAAACGACGCACAAGACAGCTGACTAACGGTGCAGAAGCAACACCAAGACCGAAAGCAAGCTGAAGCGGCTCCGCCTGCGCCGCACGAAAAGAGGCGACAGTATGTGGCAAGACGACGGCCCCCAACCCCCACTAGAAAACCAAGCCGAGAGTAAACCAAGCTAACAAGAGTAACCACCTAAGAAGGGACAGGAAAAGGAAGGACCGCCAAAATACCCATACTGCCGCCAAGAGAAGCACGCAGGTGGGACACCTACCACAAAGCCACCCGACCACCAACCGGAGGCAAGACCACAAGGCAGAACATAAGCAGCCCTGACAAGGCCCCCCCGAGCCCAGGAAAAAGGCGGAGCCGCGAGAAGATCTCGGGCGCGACCACCGAAACCCAGGCGACACAAGGAGATGGAACGTCTGCCGAACAGAAAAACTCCCCAAAGCATGCAAGCCCGCCAGGAGTTCAGAAACGACGGGTCCAACGCGAGACATCGCAAGAAACCCCCCCCCCCCCAAAAAAAAAAAAAAACAACAACCGGCAGGGCAAACTAGGAAAACCAAAGAAGGCGGAAGGGTCGCCGCCAGAACAGGACCCGAACCAAGGGGCACGAACAACTGCAATAGACCGAGACAAAGAAGCACATCACAGGACACAGGCTGACCAACGCCTAAGAACACACGCAGAACATCCCTGCTGCAGAGGAGGCAGGAAGAAAGAGCAGAAGCACAAAAAACCCCAGGAGAACAACCAGGGGTGGACAATCAGGCAGGGACAAAAACCCCACGCAATCCCCAGGCACAAAACGGCAGCAAAGTGCCACTCCACAACCGGACACAGGAACAAGGACACGCCACCGTGAAACACGGTATCAATGCACACTTGCAGCAGCAGCAACAGGCACCACTGCAACATGCAACATGTAAATAGCAACTCCCCTCTGCAAAGGCAGAGAACAGAGCAGGCAGACCCCAGACAGGGCCAACGGAGACACGACAAAACCCAGCAGGCCCAGAAACCTGCACCAGGCGACCGACGGCGGAGAAACCCCGCTCGATACCTGCTGGATGAGGTACTGGGAGCTCTTTTACACCTGAAGCCCGGCCCAAGGTCAGGCCAGACCGGCCAGAGGATGGCCCACCAGGCAGCTGCTAGGAGCAGTCCACCGGCCCACATACCCCCATAACCAGGACGGGCCGGAACTGCCATACGAAAACAGGCCAGTGCGCCCTGGAAGTCCACGGACGAACCAGCAAGAAGGCTTATGCTTGCAAGTAGGTCGTGTAACAAGCACAGACCACTGATGGTAATACAGTGTTCCCCAAAAGTGCCAATAGCACCACTGCACTCCACTGGTACTATCCCGCAAGTTCTACCAGATAGGCGGGACCCAAGAGCCAGAGCTCAAATCCTGCAAGTACAGCCAGGAGCCTCACCAGGTGAGTACAGAACCAACCCTACAACCCCCACACCTCACAACATTAAAAAAGGAGGGTCCCCTGAATGACTCCAGCATGGGTTGGACATGCACATGAGGGGGACAGGAAGGGGTGATAAAGGGACAGTCACTGGTGTGCGAACGGTCTCAGTTGTACAAAAATATACCTAAATAAAGACAGGTATATAAACACCACCGCATCCAGCACCCGGCCAAAAGACGCCAGACCGCAGAAACTCACCTGGCGAATGGTGGCACGAACTTGACACGACTCAACCGTGCCCAGAAGAACTTGGGAGCACCGCCAGGTGAAGACGCCAGAGCCGGACCCTGCCGGACCCGCAGGAGAGCAGGGAGAGGCGAAGGAGGCGGTCCACACCCATGACACAGGGAAAACCGCGGTGTCCTCCCCACAACTGGGAACCAGGACACCCCCGGCGCGAAGGGGCACATACCGCAGCCAGGGAGAAGAACGAGAGGTGAAGCACTGTAGCAAAAAAGGGCGCAAAACCCCAGCACTGAAACACCGCCCAGACCAAAACAAACTCCACGGCGCATGCGCATAACAAGCTGGCCGAACTGCACACCCTCCCTGCGGGAAGGCGCCAGCCAGGACTACTGCACGAGAAAAGTAGCCAAAAGAGGAAGCAGGAACAATAAAACCGGCCAAAGAAGCAAAGAGCCCAAAAAGGAACCCATCCGGGCGACAAGTAGCCCAACCGGGCGACAAGTAGCCCAACCGGGCGACAAGTAGCCCAACCGGGCGACAAGTAGCCCAACCGGGCGACAAGTAGCCCAACCGGGCGACAAGTAGCCCAACCGGGCGACAAGTAGCTCAACCGGGCGACAAGTAGCCCAACCGGGCGACAAGTAGTCCAACAGGGCGACAACTAGCCCAACAGGGCGACAAGTAGCCCAACAGGGCGACAAGTACGAGGAGCTGACAGACGTTCCAATAATGCGGGAAGTAGCGAAAAACCTTCCCGTACCACCGAGAACACAGAAGCCAACACTAGTCCCGAAGGCGCAGGCGCACCCGAGATCAGAAGTCACGCAGAACCCCATCGAACGGGGAAACATGACAAAAACACCGTCCCAAAAAGGGGGGGAGGAAACATCCACCCACAGGACGGAACCAACCGACTCAAAGGCCAAGAAACCGAGCTCGGGGAGGGGCCGACGTCCAACAGCACGTACGGCGAGTGGGGAGGAAAGACCCCACTCCGCGTAACCACAAGCCCCACCTAGAGGGGGATAAAAACCCCCACGGGGTCTAACGGGGCCAAGGCCCCCCCCAAGTCAGCCCCTCCCCAGCCCCGGGAACCTACACGACAGGCCCCGGGGCCGAGCCGTTCTCCCAAAGCCCCGGCCGTACCAGAAAACCAGGGCAGCCGTGAAAACACTAAGGAAGGGAGCCCACTGGCAGACTCATACAACACGGCTGGAGGAACAGGCCCAAATGCCCCCGTCACTACCCCAGAAGGGGAATTCCCCGAGACTGCCCGAGTCTCAACACCACCAAAAACCCCGCCCCGAACCTACAGACGGTAAGGAACCGGATGCAGGCAGGAAGGGTGAACCAGGGGAAAGACAAGGGGGCGTGGATGGAACCGAAGCAACCAACACCCCCAAGTCCCAAAACGAACTACAACGGGGCAGCCCCGGGGCTCCCGGGGAGGAAACCACGAGAACGTTGCCACCACCAAGGCTCGAGTGCAACACCCCTGCTGCCCGCACCCGCTTTGTTAGCACAACTGGGTAACCGAGCCACAACGAGCAACCAAACTCGCAGGACTCCGGGTCGAAGGTGTCACCGACCCCACAGGCAGCAGACGGAGGCAAAACAGAGAGTCACCCAGAGACAAAAGGTGAGAGCAACCCTCAAACTCGCTGGAAGCGAGGGGGGGGACTCTGGGGTCACATCCATCGGACCCGCGCGCCCCCAGGGGTTTCCCAGGGTCCCGAGCGTTTACTTTAAGAGGACTCGCGCTCAGGTAATCCCAGGCAGGGTACTGCTAACCGGCACCCAAAGCTACCAAACAACTTTCTAAGAGCTGAACCCCCGGGACGTGTACACTCACGGGGACCTAGCAGGGGGTACCACCAGAAAATACTCAGAACACAAGAGACACAAGGGGCAAGAACGAAGGCAGACCCCCCCACCAGGTAGATAAACAAAAAGAAAAAGAAAACCCCGCAAGAGGACAGCGTACCCAAGCGGAACAGAGCCGGCCGCTATGATTGGTAAAGACAAGCTGCACAGTACCCCGCGCCCCACCAGTGCAAACACTGCCCCTTACTCTAAGGCGAAAAAGGGAGACAGAACACCCCGAGCACACAAAGAGCGGCCGAAAACCAAGCAGTAAACGGCCAAGCAGGGGCAGGACCCAAGGAACTTGTGGAAGGTGGCCCCAAGCCCCAAGGGCAGTACTTACAGGGCACCTAGGGAAGGGAACCCTAGGCGCATGCAGCCCGAGTACTGAAGAATCACTCCTGGCTCACGCACCACCTAGAAAACAGACACCACACTCTAGGTACAGTGCTGAAACAACCACTGGAGCCGGAGCACATAACCATTGCCTATAGCATCAGCCGAAGAACTGATGGGTGGATAGCCGGCGTGGGAGGTCTGGGGCTCCCCCTAACCCCTCCCGGGGAGGGGGGAGCTGCGCAGACAACGGCGCGGTGACGTATGACGTCATACTAGTTTCCTTGTTTTCTGTTGAAGAGTTCTATCCACTAGTTCGGCTTAGGTAGCAATTTTCACCAGAATAGGGGTTTGTTTTGGAATGCTTACCTTTCTGGATGCTTGACCCAGTCGATGGCAGACATAGAATGCTTCCAACCACACGGGGGTTTCTATAGGCCATTGCTCCCCTTGCCTCTCTGAGGGGGCCAGGTTCTAGCTCGTGGTCCCCGGTAGGCCCTAGAACTCCATACACATGACTGATGCCAAAGTCTGACATTAGCATATCAGCCGGTAAAGCTCCGGGGAGCCGACGGGGCTCCCCCCAGAAAGAACTGCACTCCAGAGAAACTAAGAACCTCTACCAACTGGGCACCCGACTCTTCAGTATCCACTCAATTTAACAGCCTCTTTTATACCGGTCTGCCGGTATTAATGACCGGTTTGGGAGACCGGTATCTGGAGCCTGCTATACCGGTCTGCGGTCGATATTACCGACGGTCGGTATTGGGTTTGTTGTGGCATCAGCGTCCCCTCACATGGCGACCAGGCCACCGACCTGGATCGTCCAGAGTCATATATTACATCTTAATTTTCTTTTAAAATGATTCACTTTAATGAAGAAAATTGTAAATTATTATTAATAAAATATTTTGAAACAGTTTTTATTAAGCATTTTTATTAAGTCTTTGTTTTCTTATTAAATACCTTTTATAGTACTGTAACCCCGCGATTATCCGGGATTCAAACATCCGGAAAACGCCCTTATACGGCCAAAATCGTGATCGGATAAAGTTATCACAATATCCGACCAAAATGGCCACAGGAACCGGATAAAAGCTGGTTTGGCTGGATGAAAATACGGCCATACCGTATTAATCCCGTCTGTGGCTCTAGACACATGGTGGAGGAGGGGGGTGGGGTGGGTGGGTGGTGTTGGGAGGGTGGGAGGGGTTCGTCTGGAGGGACCACCTGGGTACAGGAATTACCATTAATTTTAGAACAATTAATCATAGCCAAAAACAAATGAAATAACTACTAGTAATTATGTAATAACAAATAAATAAGTTTCCTAAAAGCATTGTGCACAGGCAGAAGTTTCCTTCAAAAATATTGTGAATTTTTTTCCTCCTGGCGGCCTACGTAACGCGCAATAGCTGCCCCATACCAAGTGGACCCGTCCAACACTGGTCAACCCATGTGCGTCCGTCCCTCGTGTTATACACAGTGCTGCGCCATTAGTGAAATATTTTTTTAAATAACTTTTTTATTTTCATAGTAACTTTGAACATTTTTGGCCAAGACTATGTCTGGTAGCAGCATCAATCGTTCTGGAGGTGTTAAGAGGAAGAAAGTTGTCCTAACAATTAAAGACAAGTCACAGTTATACACCTCAACCAGTGCGGCCTCACAGTGTTGCGCCATTAGTGAAATATTTTTTTAAATAACTTTCTTAATTTTCATAGTAATTTTGAACATTTTTGGCCAAGAATATGTCTGGTAGCAGCATCAATCGTTCTGGAGGTGTTAAGAGGAAGAAAGTTGTCCTAACAATTAAAGACAAGTCACTGTTATACACCTCAACCAGTGCGGCCTCACAGTGTTGCGCCATTAGTGAAATATTTTTTTAAATAACTTTCTTAACACTTTCGCGCTATCTGGACGCGCCGGCGCGTCCGGTTTCGTCTAACGTAAACGCATAGTGGACATAAAGTTATGTCTTCTTTTAAAATATTTGTATAAAATTCAATTTTAATCCGATTTCATTGGGGTTTGTTTCAAACGACGCGCCATGAAGTTCTCTTTCTCACCACTAGGCCGCCTGGCGCGTCGGCCTACCCGGTCACGTGACGGGCCCATTGTTTTCGTGTCACGTGTCGTGAGTCGATCACGCTCCCCTCGCGCGCCAAACTCGAGCATTTTTACCCGTTTCCGTGTGGATTATACCCAATTACTTCATCAAAAATGGATCAAGGTCAAGGCCCAAGCACTTCTACGTCCAAGGAAGCCTCCAGGTCATCGAGATCAAATGGTTAAATATTACCATTTTACCAGGAAAACTCACAAGTGGACCAAAAAGATTACCTTTTATTTCCTGTAAATGGCATTGCATAATGCCTATGTTTTGTACAAATACAACACAACTGATCGAAAAAAGCTAACATTGCTACAGTTCCACGAAGTGGCAATCTGGGCCCTATTGCACTGGGACACAGAGGAGTGGCCTAAAACACCATCATCATCTCAACACTTGCGGCACGCTCCAGACATAAATGATGACACAGCTCCTGCCAATGCTGACGCCATGCCAACTCCCGGACCATCTGGTGTGAGGCGGCCTTTGTTCACTACACCACCTCAAGATGAAGCAGACAATGAATCTGAACCCGACATGTCTGCCACACTGCCAGTTGACGAAACTGTTTTGTCAGATGAATCTGACTCTCCTGCAACTCCTGTTACACCTCCAGCGAGAGGACCTGGCCGCCCTATTGTTGATTCAGAAAATCGCATGAACTACAAACTGAAACATGAAATTTACAGACTGCCCAAACGTCTCAAGTGTCATGCATGCGCACAGTCCGGTAAAAGGAAGGACACGAACTATGGATGCAAGACCTGTGGTGTTGCACTCTGTGTTGTTCCCTGCTACACCAATTACCACCGGAAACAGGTGTATTGGGTGGTGAAGAAGTAACCACCCGCAACAGCTTCACTCCACCTACAAACCATCTGTTGAGCAACTTCTGGAATGAAGAACCTGAAGAAGGTGGAGTGAAGAACAAATGCTCAACTTACTGTTCCACAACCAGCCTTCCCTTGGTAAGTACACCTATTTGGTCCAAGTTTGTGTAGTATAATTTAGCTCATAGAACATTCTATTTCGAAAACATTGCCACAAAAATGAATGACATACATACAATAATAATATCAGAACAGTGAAATAAGTATAAACTTTCAAAGAAACGTTTCGCGCGTGTGTCGTCCGGTCACCGTTACCGGGTAACAGTGCGCCCACTTCCCACACTCTTGCGGGTGGGCCGGGACCATTATTCTACGATTATATTCATATCACCGTGTTGGGAATTTTATTGGGAGTCCATTGATACCAAAATTAAGGCTGTAGGACAATTGTAGAGGTGATAATAATCCCAAGAGTAAAAACATTTTGTTGCTGTTGAGCGCTCACGGCGACTCATCTTCGTAGTTATTTATTTCATGCTGGTATCTCTATAGCTTTCGTGACTTTTTTTACTGATGTTCTTCTAGAGAATTTTATTGCAAACACGTTGGTACCAAAATGAAATACGTAGCATGAAAAGTAAGGTCAGAAAAGTAAAAAGAGTATACACATTTTTGTTTTTACGCTTAAGCGATAAAAACGCCGCGCGCACATACGGTTGGCTGAGTGACCTTCGCCGAGAACGCGAAAGTGTTAATTTTCATAGTAATTTTGAACATTTTTGGCCAAGAATATGTCTGGTAGCAGCATCAATCGTTCTGGAAGTGTTAAGAGGAAGAAGATTGTCCTAGCAATTAAAGACAAGTTACGTGTTGTTCAAACAGTGAGGCGTCACAGGCAGCCAAGCGCCTTCAACAAGTGAGGCGCCACAGGCAAGCCAAGCTCCTTCAACAAGTGAGGCATTACAGGCAAGCCAAGCGCTTTCAACAAGTGAGGCGCAAGCAAGCGCCTTTAACAAGTGAGGCGTCACAGGCAAGCCAAGCGCCTTCAACAAGTGAGGGCATGCAAGCGCTTCAACAAGTGAGGTGCAAGCAAGCGCCTTCAACAAGTGAGGCCTCACAGGCAACCCAAATGCCCTCAACCAGTGAGGCTTCAGCAGCTGGCAGTCAAAACTAACTTAGCTTAATGAACTGTACAGTAATTTTAAGTGTTAATTTTAGTGTTGTGTTAGTATAGGTTACGTAAATTGTTAAGAATTTTTAACTTCAAGATGTGTGGCATCAATCAAGAAGACGAACACCAACAAGGTAAGTTGAGGTTTCTATTTGAATATTTAATAATTGTATGTGGCAAGGCAATTCAAATTATGTTGTTTGTAGTATAAAAATAGTTGGAAATGGTCACTTTTGGACTCGTAGGTGAAAAAGTACCATTATCCGAAAAATGTGATAATCCGGCTGGGGGTCCTTCCCATATAGTCCGGATGATCGAGTGGAGACAGTATAGGCACTAGGTATTTTTTTTTTCCCACGGACCTAGAATGTACTCCGCCGGGCCATGTGTTCCCATTGTTTACCGTGAACTCGCGCGGCTAGCTTCAATTGTGAAGGATATTACTGTACTGTAATTGTGATCTTCTTTTTAATTTACAAAATGCCAAAAGTTACCCAAAGGAAGCGCCTGACGGTTGCACAGAAGCTGGAGTTAATTAAGAAACTTGATAAAGGATATTCTCATGCACGAGCAGCAGCAGAGTTTAACATCGGGAAAAGTACAGTAAGTGACATCAAGAAACAGAAGGATACTCTATTAAAATATGTGAGCACAACAGAGTGTGCTACTTCTGGTGCTGCATGTTCAAGAAAAACAGTAAAGTCTGGTCAGTATCCACAATTGGATGCTGCAGTGTATAAGTGGTTTATTCAGCACCGCACAATTGCCATGGCAATAAGATTTGAAGAGCTTAAAGTTGCAGCAAGTAAACTTGCCATTCAATTAGGTATAAAAGATTTCAATGCAAGTGATGGGTGGGTTGGAAGATTTAAGGCTTGGCATAACATTTCAAACACCAAAAAAATTTCTGGTGAGGCGTCAAGTGCTGATCCCACTAATGTTGATTCATTCAAGGCTAAATTAAACGAGTACATTGTCAGTAATAATTTAAGCAAATATCAAGTATATAATGCTGACGAGACTGGGTTTATGTGGCGAGCTGTACCAAGTACATCCTTAACCAGTAGGATGCAGGAAAATATTCCTGGACGAAAGATAAGCAAGGAACGGCTCTCAGTCTTGCTCTGTGCTAATGCTGATGCCTCTCACAGGACAAAATGTGCCGTGGTAGGCAAGTCTAAAAATCCTCGAGCCTTAAAAAATATAATGTAGGCATTACCTGTAATATATTACAATTCTAAGAAATCATGGTTTAATCAAACAATATTTACGGACTGGTTTGAAAACCACTTTTGCAAAGAAGTCAGAGAATTCCAGATCAACAAATGTGGAATAAAGGCCAGTGAGGTTAAGGCATTGTTGCTGCTAGATAATGCCCCTGCTCATCCCATTAGCAAGTTAATTTCAAGGGATGGCAGAATAAAATGCAGGCACTTCCACCAAACACAACATCCTTGATCCAGCCCATGGACCAAGGTGTTATCCTTGCTGCTAAACGTATGTACCAAACAGCAATGCTTGAAGATGTTTTAGTTGTTTTACCTAGCGAGGAAGATGAATTGACAGGAAAGGATACAAGGGCTCAAAGAACACTAGAAAATCTAAAAAAGTACACAATCAGGGAAGCAATATTCCACTGGGCTAGGCTTTGGAATAAAGTGAAAGAAACCACACTAACAAATTCATGGAAGAAACTGTTAACAGAGAGGCCTAGATGTGAAGCAGCAGTATCTGATAGTGAATTCGAAGGTTTTGAAAATGAAGCCAATGATTTTGAAGGGTTTGAAGAAACGATCCGAACAATGTTGCTCCAAGCTGGTCAGGGTGTACAAGCGAATGATATCAATGAATGGTTAGAAAATGATTACGATCCTGGTTATGAATTGTTAACTGAAGAACAGATTGCGCAAAGTGTTCTCGGAAATGACTCTGATGACTCGGACGATGTTGGTGAGGCTCTGCCTAGAGGTGTTGGATATCAGAAAAGATTGGAACAAGTTGAGGAACTCATTGAATATTCAATAAAAAGTAAACATGAGGTTATTGGAAATTTTTATGTACACCTTACAGCCTTAAAGCAATGTCTCAGAACGTTAGCCAGAGAAAATCAGATTCAGACAAAAATAGATAAATTCATGATTTCAACGGTTCGTGAAAAATCTTCGTCGACAAGCGATGCTGCACCCGTCAATGCTGAATTACCATCGACAAGTCGTGGAGCATCTGCCAGCAATGAATGCTCTGCAAGCGATGCTGCACCCGCCGATGCTGAATTCCCATCGACAAGACATGGAGCATCCGCCAGCAATGAATGCTCTGCAAGCGATGCTGCACCCGCCGATGCTGAATTCCCATTGACAAGACGTGGAATTCCCATCGACAAGTCCGCCAGCAACGAATGCTCTACAAGCCATGTTGCACCCGCCGATGCTGAATTCCCACCAACAAGTCGTGACAAGTCATCCACTAACGATATAAAATATGATTGAAAGGCATATAAATTAGTGTAAAAAGTGTTGATAGAGTACAGTATTGTAAGTGTTAATGATTAATTAAGCCTAGACAAAAAGATACTGTACAGTGTAAATATACAGTAGAAATAATTGTCAATAGTGAAGTAGAATTAGAACTCATGTGAATTAGTAGTAAGGCTAGCTGTTGTGTGAAGTGAGTGCCTGAAAATAAGTGTACATACAGTATGTACCCTGTATACAATTTAAACAATATAAAACAAGCGCTGCAGAGGATGACGTAATCATCACAGCTTCGTAATCTTCAGCTTCATTAAAAGTAAGTCAATTTACCAATTTTATTATAGTATTACAAGATATTAATTGTTTTTTTTCAACAAAAGCTACATATTAGTCTCTGCAAATGTATATTCTATCGTCAGCAAAGAAAAGGTGAGCTCAAAATATTTCGTCTTGGCTAGCTCTCAGTGACAAGGCTCGATCGCCATTGTTATGGCATGGCCGCCACAGCCTGTGTTGTAACATTAAAAGTAAGTCAATTTACCAATTTTATTATAGTATTACAAGATATTAATTGTTTTTTTTCAACAAAAGCTACATATTAGTCTCTGCAAATGTATATTCTATCGTCAGCAGAGAAAAGGTGAGCTCAAAATATTTCGTCTTGGCTAGCTCTCAGTGACAAGGCTCGATCGCCATTGTTATGGCCTGGCCGCCACAACCTGTGTCATAACATTAAAAATACATTACCTGCACTGTTCAGGGTAAAACAAAACACATCTCTAAAATTTTATTGAGAAAATATTAACAATTACTGATTGATACACAAAATATTTTGCAATACAAAGGAATGAACCAATTTTTTCCCACCCATCTGGACTTGATCAGACCATGTTCACACATCATCCATGCAGCAGCCACCAGCTGGCTTAATCGTCGGCGTGGCACTAAATTGGAACGCAATTACACAATGAACTTTATTTAATTTTAGTTATACAGTATAAAATATATCCTACCTGAATGTTACTTGAAAAATTACCCGATCCGACTTAACTTCGGAAATAACGGAGCTCCGGAAATAACGACCAGGGTACAGCCCCATATAGGCCGTTAAATTGAGTGGATACTGTAGAAGAACTCCCAGAACCCCATCAAGCAGGTATATGTGGGCCCGAGGGCCGCTCCAAGCAACAGCCTGGTGGACTAAACTCTCACAAGTCGAGCCTGGCCTCGGGCCGGGCTTGGGGAGTAGAAGAACTCCCAGAACCCCGTCAACCAGGTATCAACCAGCTACCAAAGCCAAACAAAAATTGAGCACCAGGATATGGATCTGACATAACAGGGAAAAGTATGCACAAACTGACAAGGCACAACTGACTGCCTGGAAAGAGGACTGAAATAATATACAATTTTCTATGGCCATTACATTCCATTACATTCAATACTGATTTTCTGAAGTATTGAAATACTATTGCAAGAAATTTAATCTTGTTTTAGTGCACAAGTGCAGTATTTACATTATTCATGTTAATTTGCCAATTCAAGCATACAATCAAGCAGCTGTATTAAATATTAATACTAATTATATGCAGACGATGAGTCACAGTAACATGGCTGAAGATATGTTGACCAAACCACACACCAGAAGATGAGAAGACAACGACGATAATATTTCGATCAGTCCTGGCCCATTATCAAGTGGATTGTGACGGGAGCGAGGGAAGCATGCCTGTGCCTCCCTTGCTCCCATCACAATCGACTTCATAATGGTTCAGGACGGACTGAAATGTTGTGGTCTCCTCATCTTCTGGTGTGTGGTTTCATCATCACTAATTATATTAAGCATCAACATGAAACCTCACCTGAATTTCTTTCATTTTTGCCTGCCTCTGTTGTTCTGATGCTATCATAAGGTCAGTGTTGGAGGCACTGGTGTCTTGCTCCACAGCTACCATATCTGCTGGTAGTTGGGCAGTCCTCAGCAAATTGACAACTTTCTGCAGTGTACAAGCAAATTATACCAACTGTAAAATTGTTAATTAACAAACAGTTTACATGTATATTTTTTTAATACAAAAATTTTTGTTTGAACTTATTGCCACCTGTATAGGAAGGAAAATGCATGTGATGCTTTCCCGTGGCTTGGTTCACTTTATGGGTTCCTATAGACAGGACAGGAATCCTGTTATGTTTATCCATGTCCCCAGTGGCCAGCTACTAATCTTACATTGCGATGATTTTGGGGCTTAGCGTCCCCGAGGCTCGGTCCTCGACCAGGCCTCCCAGGATGCAACCCACAACAGCTGAGTAACTCCTAGGAACCTATTTACTGTTAGGTGAACAATCACATCAGGTGAAAGGAAATACCTGTAATGACCAATTGTTCCTGTCCCTCTGAGCTAGTTCTGCACATGTGCAGTCCATGGTTATAGTGTGAGAAGGTTTCCCTCTAAAATGATGTAAATAAGAGCCCAAGAATGTAAAGAGATTTTCCCAAGTACATTCTGTGACTGGTGAACATGTTGTAAAAATCAATGTTAAGTGTAGGAAACCAGTTTGGAACTCAACGAGACAACAGAAGAAACAAGCTGGGGATATGAGCTAAAATGGTAATATTATTGGAATGCTGACAGTTGGAAGAAAAAGCGCACCAGTGACTCGTTCACTTTGGTGGCGGAGCGCCCAGTGGGAAGGTCGCTGACGTTAGTGGGACGCTCGGCTTTATTCAACAATACTACTAATGCAGACACTATCATATTTGTGGTGCTATTGCTATGATAGCAGAGGTAATTACCTAAGTGTGTAATTACCTAAGTGTAGTTACAGGATGAGAGCTACGCTCGTGGTGTCCCGTCTTCCCAGCACTCTTTGTCATATAACGCTTTGAAACTACTGACGGTCTTGGCCTCCACCACCTTCTCACTTAACTTGTTCCAACCGTCTACCACTCTATTTGCGAAGGTGAATTTTCTTATAGGTGTAGGATATATTGTGTTTACATGTCCCAGTGATCAGCTGGTAATAAGTGTTGTTTGTCCCATCCACTCTAGAGTTTGTGCCAACATGTATACAGTATATCATTCAATAAGGGCCATATTTCAATAGTTTGTACTGTATGGTAAGGCTCAGAAGCTCGTACCCCCCCCTTACAAGGTCCCTCTAAGCTATATAATAACTTTCCCAAGGATGCAACTCATAATAGTTGCTATACTCATAGATACCTATTAACTGAGGTAAACAGAGGCATCAGGTATAAGGAAATGTGACCAAATTCTTGCACTGTGCATGACTCAAACTAGGAACAAGTAGGTGTGACCACTGTGCTACAGCTCTCATTATACAAAAATAATACAATATTAATGTATCACTTGTCATTATTGGTTATATTCCATACCTTCTGAATTTCAGCAAAGCGTGATGCAGTTGCTTGGAACTCATTGTGTAGTCTTTCTGCCTGGATGCGCCTCTGCTTGTCACCATGTGTATAAGGCTGAAGCGTTCGTAGCAAGCCAGTTGTGTCCTATACGGCTGTCCCGGCACTGCTGTTGACCTCTCTACTGTTTACATGCAACAAGATTAATGAATCAATAATTATGCTTGCACTATTCCCCTCATTATATTTTTCAACACACAATCCTCAAACTTTTCCCTTAAAGATGTTTGGTGTAATGACTGGAATGTAATGTCTAACTTTTATTTGTATGAATCTAAACTAAAAATTATATATCAATTTTATTCTTGCCAATATTAATGTGTTTCATTTACAAGTGTTTGCAGTGTTGTGTATGATAGAATGTATGTTTGTGTGTGTAATGCAGATTTTCGTGTGCATTTTCATGAAAGGTAGCATCACCAGCACTAAGAGGAACCTTGAAGTTAGTAGCAGGTGGAGGTGTGAGTGAAATATTTACCTCATCATGGAGACATTTGCCTCACTTTTTTCAGTATGACTGAATATAGCCGAATATAGTAGTTGGTTGATCTGGCGAGTTGATTTATTCATGTTGTAGTATGTCTCATTTCCTGTGTTTTTAAATTAAACGTGATGCACATATCTTGTTGGTTTGTTTCAGTTCCAAAACTCAAAACATGTGTGATGGACATGTGGTATTCACTTTCATATTTGAAGTGCATTTTTATATTATGCTGCATTTGTTCCGTATCCTCGATTTTTAAATAATGTACATGTACAGTAAATGTGGAAGAAGGAGTCTTTATGGCTTTCAATATATTTAGTAAATTTACCTTAGCCAATGTACATTGGCTATCAATCTATTAAACTTTTGGACAAATTCCCAAAGGAGCCCCAGAAATACTTAAAATAATTTTGCATGATAGACTATCATAATAGTAAGATGGTGGGTACTATGTGTAACACAATTTGTTGAACACAAGACAGCAAATGAGAAGCAACATAAGAGAAAGATTCATGGGCAAAAATATACAAAAACTTAAAAATTCTAATGTAATTTGAATCATTTTACTCAAGCTTCCAAATACACTTGCACAACAGAAAAAAACAAACTGGTGAAAAAACACCTGAAGGTAAAAGAGTTAATATTTGAAAACCCTCGAGATATTGACATAATGGCATGGCAGGTCTGGAATCAGGATGATAAGCTGATAATTGTAAATACCTACAGCCCACCAGCAAGCAACACATGGACAAAGGAAGAACTGGATGACAAACGAGAGGGCCTCATAATGGTCATGAGAGATATTATTGTACAAGCAGATAAAGATAAATCACGACTGTTGATACTGGGGGACTTCAACTTTAGAGCAATAGACTGGGAGGCCTATGAAGCAAGAACGGAGGACTTTTGGACATGCAGATTTGTGAACCTCATTCTGGAGACATTCTTGTATCAACACATAAAGCAAGCCACAAGAATGAGGGAAGGAGATGTACCGTCAGTACTGGATCTAGTATTCACCAGGAAAGAAGAGATTTTTGACATCCAGTACCTTCCTCCCTTGGGAAAGAGTGATCACGTCCTGTTAGACATTAAATATGCTTTAAGATATCATCTAGAAGAAAATGGGGACATTGAAACAGTTGATAAACTCGATTTAAGGAGAGGCAACTATGGGGAACTTCGAAATTTTTTTAATGAGTGTAATTGGCCAGAATTGTTGATAGGCAGGGAAGTAAATGAAATGTATGCCAAATTTTTAAAACTATACGAGGAAGGCACACAAACATTCATACCAAAACAGAGATGCAGGGCCAGAAAACAGGATTGGTTCGACAGAAATTGTGAGAGGGCAAGAGACCAAAAGACACAAAAATGGAATCAGTATAGGAAGAGGCCAAACCCCCAAACATACCAGCGATACAAAGATGCGAGAAACAACTATACAGCAGTAAGGAGAGAGGCAGAAAGAAATTTTGAAAAAGGGATAGCAGATAAATGTAAAACAGAACCGGGCCTATTCTACAAATTCAAAAACAACAAATTGCAGGTAAAGGATAATATACAGAGGTTGAAAATGGGAAACAGATTCACGGAAAATGAAAAGGAAATGTGTGAAACATTAAATGAAAAGTTCCAAAGTGTGTTTGTACAAAATGAAATCTTCAGAGAACCAGACACAATAAGAATTCCAGAGAACAACATAGAGCGGATAGAGGTGTCTAGAGATGAAGTGGAAAATGTGCTAAAGGAGCTCGGGAATAACAAAGCAGCTGGCCCAGATGGCGTTTCACCATGGGTTCTGAGAGAATGTGCATCTGAGCTCAGCATTCCACTTCACCTGATCTTTCAGGCATCCCTGTGTACAGGAATCGTAGCAGACGTGTGGAAACAGGCTAACATAGTTCCAATCTACAAAAGTGGCAGCAGGGAAGACCCCCTCAATTATAGACCTGTATCATTGACAAGTGTAATAGTGAAAGTATTGGAAAAGCTAATCAAAACTAAATGGGTAGAACACCTGGAGAGAAATGATATAATATCAGACAGACAGTATGGTTTTCGATCTGGAAGATCCTGTGTATCGAATTTACTCAGTTTCTATGATCGAGCCACAGAGATATTACAGGAAAGAGATGGTTGGGTTGACTGCATCTATCTGGACCTAAAAAAGGCTTTCGACAGAGTTCCACATAAGAGGTTGTTCTGGAAACTGGAAAATATTGGAGGGGTAACAGGTAAGCTTCTATCATGGATGAAAAATTTTCTGACTGATAGAAAAATGAGGGCAGTAATCAGAGGAAATGTATCGGAATGGAGAAATGTCACAAGTGGAGTACCACAGGGTTCAGTTCTTGCACCAGTGATGTTTATTGTGTACATAAATGATCTACAGTTGGTATACAGAATTATATGAACATGTTTGCTGATGATGCTAAGATAATAGGAAGGATAAGAAATTTAGATGACTGTCATGCCCTTCAAGAAGACCTGGACAAAATAAGTATATGGAGCACCACCTGGCAAATGGAATTTAATGTTAATAAATGTCATGTTATTGAATGTGGAATAGGAGAACATAGACCCCATACAACCTATATATTATGTGAGAAATCATTAAAGAATTCTGATAAAGAAAGAGATCTAGGGGTGGTTCTAGATAGAAAACTATCTCCTGAGGACCACATAAAGAATATTGTGCAAGGAGCCTATGCGATGCTTTCTAACTTCAGAATTGCATTTAAATACATGGATGGTGATATACTAAAGAAATTGTTCATGACTTTTGTTAGGCCAAAGCTAGAATATGCAGCTGTTGTGTGGTGCCCGTATCTTAAGAAGCACATCAACAAACTGGAAAAGGTGCAAAGACATGCTACTAAGTGGCTCCCAGAACTGAAGGGCAAGAGCTACGAGGAGAGGTTAGAAGCATTAAATATGCCAAAACTAGAAGACAGAAGAAAAAGAGGTGATATGATCACTACATACAAAATAGCAACAGGAATTGATAAAATCGACAGGGAAGATTTCCTGAGACCTGGAACTTCAAGAACAAGAGGTCATAGATTTAAACTAGCTAAACACAGATGCCGAAGAAATATAAGAAAATTCACCTTCGCAAATAGAGTGGTAGACGGTTGGAACAAGTTAAGTGAGAAGGTGGTGGAGGCCAAGACCGTCAGTAGTTTCAAAGCGTTATATGACAAAGAGTGCTGGGAAGACGGGACACCACGAGCGTAGCTCTCATCCTGTAACTACACTTAGGTAATTACTTAGGTAATTACACTGCAAAAAAAATCTATACTGTACAGTAGTCATATTATAGACGGTTCAAGGCATTATTAACCTACTTTCTATCTCTTAGTTGCTGACTGTCTGAAGCCGTTCCTACTTGTTTTAATGACCGATCCAGGGTGCTTGTTGCATTGTTGATTGTGAAAAGGTTTGTTGTAATTTTATCACATAACTGAAAAATGGAATAAAAAATCAGTAGCACGAAAAGCAAGTTATAAATATTACTGAATGACATTTTTTGTTTACAACATGTAGGTTTATGTGAAATAGTACATTTACTTTTGCCACCTCACTGGGAAAGGTAACCAGAAGGTCAGCGAGTCAAAACAACCACTGCTGGATTCAAAAAGAGACCAAAGCCTCAAAACCTACCGAAAGAATTACTCCAACTACTGTATGTAAACCATTGAATTCTCTCGGAACTAACACAAGGTTAATTCCCCACCTCCCCCACTCATTTTGGTATGTAGGAGGAGGTATCTCACCATTTTCCGGGGGCTGAGCTCCCAGTTCTTGAGCAGATGAAGGGATCCACCTGACAACCTGGAAGGACAGGGAACAGCGAGCCACTGGGGCTCGCCCAGAAGTTGCCGTTTCATTACATTCACTGCTGGTTTTCTGGGCGAGCCCCTTGTGGCTCACTGAAGATTTGCCTGAAGAAGAGTGAAGATAAAGATCTATGGAGAGGGTAACCCAGGAAAGGTAACCTTAAGCACATGCAGCTCCAAGCACTCTTAACACTAGCTTCATGCTACCCTGTAGTGTACAGGAGACTCCATCAATGAAAACACCACACCACTAGGTGAACAGGCAGAACACCAGAGCCAGCATGGAAGAGAGGTGACCCAGTATGCACTACATCAGCTATAGAACTAAGAACTCACTCCCAGGTAAACAGTGAGCTACTTCCCCCCCCCCCCCACACAAACGAGTGGAGATGAGATGCACAGCCTTGCATTCATTTCAAAAGAAGTCATTTACAGTGGAACCACGAATAACGAATTTAATCTGTTCCGGCACCATGGTCGTCATGTGAAACTGACGTCATTCAAAACGAAGTTCCCATTGACAATAATGGAAATCAAATTAATCCGTTCTTCCACCGACAAACATCAATATGATATTCGATGTTTTAAATAATGGAGCAGCCTACCCTACATACACTGAACAAATCTTTATGACATTTTTCTTTCTTCAAATTTGTTCCATATTTTTTCCCCTTTTTTTATAACTAAAGGTTTGTTCAGTGTTTGGCAGGTTGGCTGCTCCATGTTTCTTAAATAAAAAAAAAATAAAAAAAATAAAAAATTTTGAAAAACAGAACAAAAGTCAAAAAGAGTTTGTTCGATGTTCGGCAGGTAGGCTGCTTCCTGTTTATTAAAAAAAAAAAAAAAACGTTGAAACAATTTGAAAAATGGACAAATGCCATAAAGGTTTGTTCAGTGTTTGTCGGGTAGGCTGCTCCATTATGACATTTGAAACAAAGAAAGATTGTGTTATATTTGGTTTCTATTTTTCATTTATGTCTCAATAATGGAGCAGCCTACCTGACAAACACTGAATGAACCCTTATGGTATTTATCCATTTTTCAAATTGTTTCAACTGTTTTTTTTTTTCATTTTTTTTTTAAGAAACATGCAGCAGTCTACCTGCCAAACAAACCTCTTTGACATTTGTTGTTTTTCAAAATTTTTTATTTTTTTATTTTCGTTTTTTCTTTATTCAAGAAACATGGCGCAGCCTGCCTGCCGAACACCGAACGAACCTTTTTGATATTTGTTCTGTTTTTCAAAATTTTTCATTTCCTTTTTCTACAAAAAACTCAATGCTTTGCAACATCACAGCAGTCACCACTTTATATCCCAGCATCTTTAAACAAAAAACATAATCTATTTGCATCATCAAAGGCGTCAGAGAATATGCGAGAAGTAGCGCGACTCCACCATGTGGTGTTGACATTATTCAAACGAGAGCTCACCTAACGAGACGAATTGTCGGCGATCGGGGAGCTCATTACCCAAATTGCTCGCCATTTGAGGCAGTCGTCACTTGAGGTTCTACTGTACAGTATTTGTTTTTGTTTACATAGTTGGAAGAGTTCTTTTGGTGGGTTTTGAGGTTTCAGTCTCCCTTGAATCCATCAGTGATTTGTTTTGACTCGCTAACTCTCTGTTTGCCTTTCCAGAGGCAACCAGGAGAGTCAGGTGTGAGGAGTGAGGAGGTGAAAATAAATGTCACCACTCCTTGCACCTGTGTGAGAAGGCCAGGTTCTGGTGCTGGTCCCCAGCAGGCCAATAGAACACCATGGCTGATGTGATCTAGTAAACAGTACCATCTCAGCATATACTAGCTTCACAGAGCCACAAAGGATTCCTCCCCACAAAAGATATTCAGTAATAACACTACATTTTTTAACCCAATTGAATTTATAAAGATAAAATCACATTACTTTTATGAACTAACATTTTTTAGCTTAAAAGACAATTTATTATTGTTTGATAACCCTTAAATTTTATTTTTGTCAGATTAATTGAAGCATACCTGAAAGAATTCCGTTGCTGAACTTGCTGCAGGAGCAAATCCCACAGTTGGATTTGTGGTTCCATACGATCGCTGCCCCCTTACCCCCCTCTGCTCGCCATTCACAAGGGAGTATCCTGATGCCATGATCTTGGTGTGGAGGCTGCAACAAATTCACTTTCTTAACGGCTTACGGATATTTGTGTAAAGAGTGAATTAGGAAATGTGTTAGGGTGATAATGAATCATTATGTTAGCTAGAGTTTCTCAATCCAGATACTGCAGGGATATCTCTAGTGAGATTAACAAATTTATAAACAATTACAGAATGAAGCAACATTATTTGGTGTTGTAACAAAGCAGAAAAATAACAATTTTTGTTCCAATTTGATATAAAAATGGAACGGGTTTAAATAAAACATGCCACAAACATTATAAATGAATCTCACAGAATAACAAAACAGGTGACAATCTTTGATGATTCCCCTCCTCACCGATCTGAACCGTTGTATTTTGTTCGGCAACTGACCAGATTACACTGCGGCATAATGTCATGGCAAGAGATACACTGTACAGTATACCATGCACATCATTTTGCCTTAGGGATAATCAACAGTAATACTATGGCTCAGACTTCAAGCTCTCAACCACCATGTACAGACGATGAATCACAATAACGTGGCTGAAGATATGATGACCAAATCACCCACCAGAAGATGAGGAGAGGACCATTAACAAGTCGATTGTGATAATGGTGATAATGGTCCAGGATGGACCGAAATATCCTTGTCTCCTCATCTTCTGGCATGTGGTTTGGTCATCACAACCACCTTGGTTACTTCACCACGAATACCACAATTGTAATTCATTCAAACAGAAATACGAGAAATATGTAACCAATCACATCTCTAATTGAAAAATACTTTTTTGAAAAGACTTCAAAAGAAATTTCACTTTAGACTGTTTACATGTTATTACTGTATTACATATACATTACAGTGGAACTACAAAATCCAAATCATGCAGTTCAGGACTCAATCAGTATTTGTAAATAATCCATAGTTCTGAATCTGAATCTGTCCTGCATTGGCACTGATATTTATCAAAAGTTTTCTTATAGCAAATAATACATGTTTATAAACATTTAGACAGTAAACATATCTTTGATATTTCCAAAGTCAGACTATATCTATGCATACACAATATGCAAATTAAAGGACCTAATATAAGGAACTCACTCCCTAATGAATTAAAAAATTGTCCAACTTACACTTTATTCAAAAGTAGATCAATTAAGTACCTAATTTCATCTTAATATTATCCCACATTGTAGCTGGGTTCATTCTCAACTCAAAGTCGGGAATTCTGGGTTCAAATCCTGGGCAGAACAGAAATGTTTATGCACATTTCCTATCACCTAATGCTCCTTGTTCACCTAGCAGAAAAATAGGAACAGTACCCGGTAGTGGAACAGTGGGGGAGCCGGTCGGCCGAGCGGACAGCACACTGGACTTGTGATCCTGTGGTCCCGAGTTCGATCCCGGGTGCCGGCGGGAAACAATGGGCAGAGTTTCTTTCACCCTATGCCCCCGTTACCCAGCAGTAAATATTTACCTGGGTGTTAGTCAGCTGTCACGGGCTGCTTCCTGGGGGTGGAGGCCTGGTCGAGGACCGGGCCGCGGGGACACTAAAGCCCAGAAATCATCTCAAGATAACCCAGGAGCTTGTTGAGCTTGTCAGCTTGTTGTGGAGTTGCATTCTGGGGGTCAATAATTTTACCTCGGGGGGAAGGCCTGAATATAAGCCTAACATAGCCTAATACACTCTGGCTACCTGTCTCTCGACAATGAACCTGTGGGACAGTGGTAAAGCACTCGTCCGGCACTTTTCGAGTGCTTTGGCCTGGGTTTGCATCCTGACCAGGAAGGCGCCTATCATTAACTGTACGCATCTCTACACCCAGCAGTGATTGGGTACCTGGCTGTTAAACAACTTGGCGACAAGACTGAGAGCTGTGGCCAACCAACCACTCTTACCCATCCTAAAATAATCTGAAATGACCTAACTTATCCTATTATCCTAACCAAAAATATCTTACTCTAACCAAATATATCTTACCCTAACCAAATACATCTTACCCTAACCAAATACATCTTACCCTAACCAAATACATCTTACCCTAACCAAATACATCTTACCCTAACCAAATACATCTTACCCTAACCAAATACATCTTACCCTAACCAAATACATCTTACCCTAACCAAATACATCTTACCCTAACCAAATACATCTTACCCTAACCAAATACATCTTACCCTAACCAAATACATCTTACCCTAACCAAATACATCTTACCCTAACCAAATACATCTTACCCTAACCAAATACATCTTACCCTAACCAAATACATCTTACCCTAACCAAAAATATCTTAACCTAACCAAAAATATCTTAACCTAACCAAAAATATCTTACTCTAACCAAATATATCTTACCCTATCCAAATACATCTTACCCTTACCAAATACCTACCTACTAACCAGGAGGAGATACCAACTTTAATTTACAAAAAAGCCTCCAGATCTTTAGCCCCTGCTATTGCATTGCTCTTCAACAAGTCACTTGAACTCCAAACCTTTCCAGATGTTCTAAAAAAAGCGAGAGTGACGCCTGTCCACAAATGTGGTGATCCTACAGATGTTAACAACTACAGACCTATTTCAATCCTGCCTAACTTATCAAAAATTTTTGAAAAACTAATCTACAAGCAGCTTTACTCTTATCTAGCCAAGCACAATATACTTCGCTCTTGCCAATACGGCTTCAGACCCAAAAAAAGCACTAACGATGCACTTATTAGTATGATTAACTTAATTCATGCAGCTCTTGATAAAAATGAGTTCCCTGTTGGGTTATTTGTGGACCTGCGTAAGGCTTTTGACACTGTCGACCACCAGAACCTTCTTCTTAAATTACATCATTATGGAGTCAGAGGACACTCCCTACAATACCTCAAATCTTACCTTACTGACAGGCTCCAGTATGTTTCTGTGAACAATTCAATTTCTCCCACCCTACCCATCAACATTGGTGTTCCTCAGGGCAGCATACTTGGCCCTCTCCTCTTTCTCATCTTCATTAATGACCTTCCAAATGCCTCCCAACACCTCAAACCTATTCTATTTGCTGACGACACAACCTTCATTTACTCCAGTCCTGACCCCCTTGCTCTAAATGCCACAGTAAATACTGAGCTAAATAAAGTCCATCTTTGGCTAACTGCCAACAAACTCACCCTTAACATTGACAAAACTTTCTATATTCTGTTTGGCAATAAATCCTCTAATCAAATAAATCTCAAAATAAACAATACCCAAATTTGTAACAAATTAGATGGAAAATTCCTTGGCGTTCTCATTGATCACAAGCTGAATTTCCAGGGACACATTCTAAAAATATCAAAAAAAGTTTCAAAAACTGTTGGCATTGTTTCTAAGATAGATATTATGTACCCCGCCCTGCCCTGGTTACTCTCTATTACTCCCTCATCTATCCATATCTCAACTATGGTATTTGTGCTTGGGGTTCTACTACCCAAAATCATTTACGTCCTCTAATTACTCAACACAAAGCTGCTATTAGGACAATATCCAACTCTAGCCCCAGACATCACTCGGTACCCCTACTCAAATCTCTGAATATGTTAGATATTAAGTCACTGCACATTCTCTCTTGTGTATTATACATATATAAAACGCTGAACTGTAATGCCAATCCTGACCTCAAAAGCTTCATTGAAGGTTGTAACAGAACCCATGAGCACCACACCAGAAATAAATACAGTTTTGATATTCCAAGAGTACGACTTAATCAAACTAGAAATGCTCTACAAATCAAGGGACCCAGAATGTGGAATGATCTTCCCAACCATGTTAATTTAAAGACTGTACCTCTCTCAACCAGTTTAAGATAAAAACTAAACACTACCTAATAAATTCCCTGTAACCTACCTTACCCCTCTATTGTCAACCCATGTCTGTTATTTTTTTTTTAATCAACACTGTTTGTCAACCTATTGTATTTGTGCTGCTTTTTCAGTCATGTTCCCCCTTTTTTTTAATCTTTATTTGTATTTGTTCTCAACACATTTTATTCTTTATGCTCAATTAGTATTAAGTTCTAGATATTAATGTTTTTCCTGCCCAAAACGCATTGCGTAATAGTGGCTTTAGGCATTGTATGTACTAGCTCTATCTATATATCGATCCATTAATGTAACATCACTTGTATGTATGTACCTTTCCTGAATAAACATATTTATATTTATATTTATTTATTTATATAAATGTATCTTACCCTAACCAAATATACCTTACCCTAATCAAATAAATCTTACCCTAACCAAATACATCTTACCCTAACCAAATACATCTTACCCTAACCAAATACATCTTACCCTAACCAAATACATCTTACCCTAACCAAAAATATCTTAACCTAACCAAAAATATCTTATCCTAACCAAATACATCTTACCCTAACCAAATACATCTTACCCTAACCAAAAATATCTGAACCTAACCAAAAATATCTTACCCTAACCAAATATATCTTACCCTAACCAAATACATCTTATCCTAACCAAATACATCTTACCCTAGCCAAATACATCTTACCCTAACCAAATATATCTTACCCTAACCAAATACATCTTACCCTAACCAAATACATCTTACCCTAACCAAATATATCTTACCCTAACCAAATATATCTTACCCTAACCAAATATATCTTACCCTAACCAAATACATCTTACCCTAACCAAATATATCTTACCCTAACCAAATACATCTTACTCTGACCAAATATATCTTACCCTAACCAAATACATCTTACCCTAACCAAATACATTGTACCCTAACCAAATATATCTTACCCTAACCAAATATATCTTACCCTCTTGAGGTTATCTTGAGATGATTTCGGGGCTTTAGTGTCCCTGCGGCCCGGTCCTCGACCAGGCCTCCACCCCCAGGAAGCAGCCCGTGACAGCTGACTAACACCCAGGTACCTATTTTACTGCTAGGTAACAGGGGCATAGGGTGAAAGAAACTCTGCCCATTGTTTCTCGCCGGCGCCTGGGATTGAACCCAGGACCACAGGATCACAAGTCCAGCGTGCTGTCCGCTCGGCCGACCGGCTCCCCAACCAAATATATCTTACCCTAACCAAATACATCTTACCCTAACCAAATACATCTTACCCTAACCAAATATATCTTACCCTAACCAAAAACATCTTAACCTAACCAAAAATATCTTACCCTAACCAAAAATATCTTAACCTAACCAAAAATATCTTACTCTAACCAAATACATCTTACCCTAACCAAATACATCTTACCTTGAGGTTACCTTGAGATGATTTCGGGGCTTTAGTGTCCCTGTGGCCCGGTCCTCGACCAGGCCTCCACCCCCAGGAAGCAGCCCGTGACAGCTGACTAACACCCAGGTACCTATTTTACTGCTAGGTAACAGGGGCATAGGGTGAAAGAAACTCTGCCCATTGTTTCTCGCCAGTGCCTGGGATCGTACCCAGGATCACAAGTCCAGCGTGCTGTCCGCTTGGCCGACCGGCTCCCTCTTATATCTTATATCCTATATCTTATACCAATCCTATATCTTACCCTAACCAAATACATCTTACCCTAACCAAATACATCTTACCCTAACCAAATACATCTTCATATGGGAAAATCCATAGTGAACTTCATATAATCTAAAATTGTCCAGGGAATCTCCCCCCAGAACTTCACTATAAACCACAGCCCTGAATAATTTCGTTTCATTATGACTCTTCACTTACAGCCATCATTTCATCCCCCTCACTATGGATTTAGTAAAGTGCCGCAAGTAATTTCATGAGAGACAACTGAAATAAAAACGTCCTTATCTCAAAACAACTCCATCACAGGCCAACATTTTGCTACAAATTACCTACTTCAAAATCATTTAGGTTAAGGCCCTGCCAGAAATGCTATGCGTGTTTGTGCCTTTACAAGAATGTAAAAACATCATTGCTATGTACCCTCATAACCCCCCAATGTACCTTCTTGTGTATATAAAGAAATATATATAAACATTACCTTGAGCGCGCGAGAGAGAGAGAGAGAGAGAGAGACTCCCCTCAGCTGACTGAGTGTTGTGGTCGCTTATCACACCAGACCATTCCAACAATCTCATTTTCTCTTATTATTTATTATTTTGTTATTATTTATTTATATATATACAAGAGTTCTTACATTCTTGTACTGCCACTAGTACACGTAGCGTTTCGAGCAAATCCTTAATCTCATGTTCCCTGGAATACGACCAGGTTAAATACGACCATACGACCAGGTTTTCTTGGTTAAAACCTTTTTTGTATATTGTTATGCCTGGATGTATTAGCTTAGGTTAGACTGTATTTGGCTGGGTTGTGTTAGGTTGAGCTAAGTAAAGTTAGTAAGGTTCCCATATATGTCAGCACCTGCATAAAGCAGTTTATATGCCTTGTTCCCCGTCCAGCGGGGCTGCACCTTCTCGTACTTGGTCCAGTCTCCGAACACGGCGCACATTATTAATATTTTCCCGCTCTTCTCAAAAATTGGAATTATTATTATAATACAAAATATACTTTACTGGTGTATTTACTTGTGTATTTACCACAAAATATAAATTTATAAATACAAAACCGCCATTGAAAGTTAATTCTAAAAGATGTACATGACTATATTATGATGGATCTAGGATATATTTTACAGTTCGAGTCCGGACAGAGACCCAATATAAGACGAGAATATGGACGAAGGGTCGAGCTTCAGCTCCAGTCCCCCTCCACTCTCCTCAGTCATGGCTACTGGCATGAAAAGAGTCGTAGGCGGATCCAAAAGGCTCCTGGATGAGCACAATAGCCACAGTAAAAGACCAAAACTCGAAGACAGGTGCTATGAGATCAGCGATAATGGCGAGGTGCTGACAATATACTTCCTTCATCAGCCTATAATGTGTGATCCCCCGTCACTAGAGGGTATGGAGGAGGTTGCTCTGGAGGACCATAATCACCTCCCAGTGAAAGTTAATGGGAAATCCTCTACTATGTTCGTTGACAGCGGGTCGTCATGTAATTTTATAGAACACCAAGAAGCAGTAGTACTAGGATTAGATCAAATGATATCCAAGATCTGCCCCGCTGAAATAGAACTTTTTACGGAAACAAAACACCTCATTTTGAGTACAGTAAACAATTTTAAGCTACAGTTAGAAAACGGTAAGGAATTAATCACAGGAGTAGAGATTTATCCTCCGGAAATGGACAATTACTACTATAACGACACAATTCCCAATTTCACATTTGGTTTCCCATTAATGACCGAGTACCACGTAATACAAAAATTTCACAGTGATAAATCATCGCTATATTTTAAGAAACTAAGACCCTACAAATATAAAGGGTTTGGATTAGCCTCCTCTGAACAATCTTATATTAGAATAAAATTGCCAGACAAAGCACAAAATGCACTAACCGATAAGATACTGGTTGATACAGGTTCACATGAAACCGGCATTTCAAGCTTGTTCCTGGAAAGCATTGGTTTGCAAAATAACCCACCCAAAACAGTTCGGATCCATATGGGAGGCGACACCTACATTGAAAACCAGCTACAGGTATTCCCTGAGGAAGAGTCTCCTCTTATAATTGGTACCGATCTTATGGAAAAGTATCGCTGCACACTGGATGCCTCAGCCTTTTATTTATTTTTTTAGGTTGACAATAAAACTTATTTGACTCTACTTTATTGATAAAGTATAGCAGCCTAACCCTCGTTATCTGTTAGATTAAAGACCTACCCGAAACGCTGCGCTTACTAGTGGCTTTACAAGAGTGTAAATACTGTACTATCCAATGTATTCTCACAAACCCAATGTACCTTCTTGTATATATATAAATAAATAAATAAATAAATAAATTTGTCTTATTTAATAGCTATCAGATTTACATCTACCTGTGTAAAAAAAATGTGTGTGTGTGTGTACTTACTTACTTGTGCTTGCGGGAGTTGACCTCTGGCTCTTTGGTCCCCCCTCTCAGTAGTCGGGATGATGGCTTACACGGCCCAATTTTTTTTTTTTTTTTTTTGGAGGATGGGCCGTTTAAGCCGTCAGGGTTCCACGAAAATTTTAATGGGCCGTTTAAAAGAATGCAGTCTAAAACGCTGCGCGTACTAGTGGCTTTACAAGAGTGCAATTACTGTACTATGCTATGTATTCTCACAAACCCAATGTACCTTCTTGTATATAAATAAATAAATCAATAAATCAATAAAATAACTTTATGACCGCAGAGTTTATTCTCGGTAAGATGAGAGCGGACTTTAGGAGGCTTCGTCTCAACGTCTACGACACTTGCAGGCTGACCAAGATATTGACTAGACCTAGAATCAGTTCACTTAAAGATATAATCACTGGAGCACTAACTCAGGACAGAAGAGCCTCCAATAGCAACAGGTGGACCCATTGTGCGATAAACACCATCAATACATTCGATATAACAAACACAGTCACTGAGAAGGGTGTCGACGAAATACATGCAGACTTTGTTAGGCCTTGAAGCCCCTTGGGAATCTCTGACAGCAGATTTTAAGATTATGGCTATTGAAGGAAAAAAGAACCAGACAAATCCTCATCTGCTACATAACATTGCACAGATGCATATAGAAGCAAACTTGGCATCCGACAGCTTCACTTACTTCACAGATGGATCAGTAGACCAGCAGGGACAAAAACCGGAGCTGCAGTTAAAGCAGGAAACTCTGTAAATAGTTGGAGGCTCTCAAATTGAAATTGAAATAAGTTTATTGAGGTAAAATACACACAAAGGGATGAGGTAGCTCAAGCTATTCTCACCCCATTCAGTACAACGTGTTAATATATACATAGACACACATCACAAATAAACATATTACCAAACATTCTGAGAGGTAAACATATACATTTCCTCCTTCACAAGTAGTATGGTATCAGACGTACACACAAATACTTTTATGACCTAGGTATACTGTATAGACAATTTGCAAGACACCTGCAGATAATTCAACAAAATATTACAATCTTGGTGCAAAATTCTTATATCTCTCAAGAATATCATCAACCTTTCCGTTGTAACACATCCAGGCTATTTGTTCAGGAACAGTCCTTATCTCAGTGTTTCTATATACATTAATCAACGGACAATCAAGAGCATAATGGGCCAGGGTGTGAGACCTTAACATACCACATAGTTTACACTTCGTGTCATTATCATGAACATCTATCCCATATTCCCAGTAATATTTGTACCCAAGCCTGAGCCGCATGTACACAGAGTCACTCCAAGCATTTCTCCTTTTACCATAAGTGAAATGGGTGTTTTGACTCACATACATGTAGTGTTGCATGGTTTGACTACTCTCATACATTATCTCTCTCCTCTCCACTCCCGCCTGTGCCTGAATATTTCTGATTTTGCTTCTTATTTGTCTCATTGTGAATTCACATTCAATGTCAACTTGTGGTTTTGATGTGGCACGTTTGGCCAAGTCATCCGCCACCTCGTTGAGCACTATTCCAACATGAGATGGAATCCACATGAATTTCACACTATGACCTTTCAGCTGTATCTCAGTTATTCTTCTCTTACAATCCTCAACTATAGACATGAAGACTGGGTTTCGACTGTTTAAGGACTCCAGTGCTCCTCGGCTATCGACAAATACAAAAACATTTTTGTCGTCATGACGTACTTCCTCCAAACACGCCAGAATGGCCTGCAGTTCAGTTTGTGTGGATGATATATAATTACTAAGCCGGAGTTCAATTATCCTGTCCACAGTCCCAAACTCCGTATATTCCCTTATTAGGACACCACACCCTGCCCTGCCATCCTCCGCCACCGACCCGTCGCAATATACATGTAAACTGTTGCCTCTTGGTAATCGAGATATCATGCTTCCATACAAACACCGTAATTGTCCCGGTTCATGATGAATCTTTTTCACCTTGAGGGGTACAATTTCGACGTCTATTTTCTGTACTTTCCAGGGAGCAGACATATTACACTGTCGAGAGGGTTTACAGCAGTCAAGTACATCGTATTCCCTGAGGTCATGAGCTAATCCCCTCGTGTAGCATGTCTCCCTCAGTTTCCTGGAAGTGTGTACGTCACTCAAGCAGGTCTGAACGCTCTCAAACAGCTTATCCCCTCCTTTTCTCCGCATGAAACGAATAGCTACTCTAGTGTTAATGTCACGGACTCTATCACACACACTCTGTAAATTTAATTCCATTCTCATTATTTCAATCATTGCATTTCTTTGACATCCAAGAATAATCCTCATAGCCTCGTTCTGTATCAGCTCTATTTTTTTAATTCTGCCTTGGCCTGTGTAAGACAAAACGGGTGCTGCGTAGTCTATCAGGGACCGAACAGTGCTTATGTATAACATCCGTAAGATAGGTACCCCAACACCTTTACCAGAAAAAGCCACTTTTAGAGGATGCAGACGGGCTTTACATAAGGTTGAAGGCTTTAATAATATGATTTATTTCAGCATTTTTACTCTCACATGTGTATCCAACATACATGCCCAGATACTTGTACTTCTGAACACGGCTCAGTTCCACACCATTTAGAGTAAGTGTTATATTTCTTCGTTTCCTATACTCATATTTGGTTTTATCTGCATTTATAACTAAGCCTAACTTGTGACAGGTTGTACCAAGTATGTTAAGAGCCGTTTGAATTTTGTTCCCGGAAGTGCCTTATTGTATAAGAATGTCATCAGCATATAAATAAATAATAAAATAAATAAATATGTTTATTCAGGTAAGGTATATACATACAAGTGATGTTACATTAATGGATTGATATATAGATAGAGCTAGTACATACAATGCCTAAAGCCACTATTACGCAATGCGTTTCGGGCAAGAAAAACATTAATATCTAGAACTTAATACTAATTGAGCATAAAGAATAAAAAGTGTTGAGAACAAATACAAATAAAGATAAAAAAAAAGGGGGAACATGACTGAAAAAGCAGCACAAATACATTAGGTTGACAGTGTTGATTAAACAAAAAAAAATTAGACATGGGTTGACAATAGAGGAGTGAGGTAGGTTACAGGGAATTTATTAGGTAGTGTTTAGTTTTTATCTTAAACTGGTTGAGAGAGGTACAGTCTTTAACATGGTTGGGAAGGTCATTCCACATTCTGGGCCCCTTGATTTGTAGAGCATTTCTAGTTTGATTAAGTCGTACTCTAGGAATATCAAAACTGTATTTATTTCTGGTGTGGTGCTCATGGGTTCTGTTACAACCTTCTATGAAGCTTTTGAGATCAGGATTGGCATTATAGTTTAGCGTTTTATATATGTATAATACACATGAGAGAATGTGCAGTGACTTAATGTCTAACATATTCAGAGATTTGAGTAGGGGTACCGAGTGATGTCTGGGGCCAGAGTTGGATATTGTCCTAATAGCAGCTTTGTGTTGGGTAATTAGAGGACGTAAGTGATTTTGGGTAGTAGAACCCCAAGCACAAATACCATAGTTGAGATATGAATAGATAAGGGAGTAATAGAGAGTCACCAGGGCAGGGCGTGGTACATAATATCTGATCTTAGAAAGAATGCCCACAGTTTTTGAAACTTTTTTTGATATATTTAGAATGTGTCCCTGGAAATTCAGCTTGTGGTCAATGAGAATGCCAAGGAATTTGCCATCTAATTTGTTACAAATTTGGGTATTGTTTATTTTGAGATTTATTTGACTAGAGGATTTATTGCCAAACAGAATATAGAAAGTTTTGTCAATGTTAAGGGTGAGTTTGTTGGCAGTTAACCAAAGATGGACTTTATTTAGCTCAGTATTTACTGTGGCATTTAGAGCAAGGGGGTCAGGACTGGAGTAAATGAAGGTTGTGACGTCAGCAAATAGAATTGGTTTGAGGTGTTGGGAGGCATTTGGAAGGTCATTAATGTAGATGAGAAAGAGGAGAGGGCCAAGTATGCTGCCCTGAGGAACACCAATGTTGATGGGTAGGGTGGGAGAAATTGTATTATTCACAGAAACATATTGGAGCCTATCAGTAAGGTAGGATTTGAGGTATTGTAGGGAGTGTCCTCTGACTCCATAATGATGTAATTTAAGAAGAAGGTTTTGGTGGTTGACAGTATCAAAAGCTTTACGCAGGTCCACAAATAACCCAATATATATAACCCAATATAATAACCATATATGATCGTCGTGACCCCTGGAGGATACATCTCTGATGCTAATCTGTTCATTAATACATTAAATAAGGTGGGACTTAATACTCCCCCTTGTGGGGTACCTAACTGAAACCTCCGTTCCTCAGACATGTATCCCTGATAATACACCTGACCTTTTCTGCCTTGTAGATAATCCCTTATCCAGTGTAGCAATCTCCCTGTTATTCCCAGATTGGCTAATTCGTATAAGATTACTTCCCCATTGGCTTTATCAAATGCTCCTTGTAGATCAACAAAAACTCTACAATTGTCATCCATATTAGACAAACACTTTAAGAGACAATCCGCAGTACTTTTGCCTTTGATAAAACCAAAGAGATTACTGGACATGTTATCACCTACAAGGTAGAGTAGCCTATTTAACAAAATCCTTTCCATCATTTTACAAAAGCAGGATATTAAGGCTGTAGCCTCCGTTTGACTTAGGGATAGGAATGATGACAGCCTCTTTCCATTTTCTTGGTAACTTTCCCTCTCTATAACTCATATTAAACAAATCAAGTAAGGGACTAGGTTTCATACCGGCTAAATAATTAAGAATGTCATACGTTACTCCATCTTTCCCAGGAGCAGTAGAGCTGCCACTTTTTATAGCATCCAGTAGCTCATCGTGAGTTATCTCAGTGCACGCTATAGATCTTGTATTTAAGGCACATAAAGTTACTCCATTTCTAATATTTTCCCATGACTCAATGGTGACTGTCGTGTCTGCAGGTAAGGACTCCATACCAGCAGCACTAGCCCATTTATCTACTAACTCATTAGCAACCTTCCCTGGGTCTGAGTGAGCAATGAATTTGGTCTTACAACCCCTGACTTTATTTACTGCTCTCCATATGTCTTTAAGGTTCTTAGTATTACCAATGGACTGAGCAAAGTCTTGCCAGTATCTGTCCCGCGCCTCCTTCCTCACCTGACTGCATTCCCTAGCCACTTCCAACATTGTATTTTCTCTTCATCCCTCATTCCATTTTTTAACCATTCTTTATGTGCACTCCGTAGCATTCTCTCCCACCCCTTGACTTGCTGATCATTGGAATATTTAAATTTCTTAGGTCCATGCGTCTTGCTTCCCCTGCCCCCGTTATGTTTCTGAAGAGGGGGACAAAGAAACAGTTGCGCAGTGCGCCCTGCGCAGATGCGCGGGAAGTCTGGGGGCATATAAATTCTGGGGTAGAGAGGGGCTCACCATAGCCCGTGCTACTTGGAACTTTATGTTCCAGGTAGCGAATCTTTAACAACAACAACAGGGGCTCTCCCTCACTTCCACCCGACCGTCGCAGTACTCGAAACTGCTAGGCTTAGGCTTGGCTACAAGTACCTCTGGGAGTTTGTATAACATCTGCTGATGTAGATTTGACTAAATGTAAACTCTGTCAGCAGAACTACTCGCATACTTTGCGTCATTATATAATGGAATGTGAAAAAATCGCGGAATTTAGAGATAACACATTCAATAGTGTCCAAGAAATGTGTAAGTACTTCATTCATAATGATGTGCTGCCCGAAATTTTAGCGAAGTATCCAAAATTTGCTTACTGTAGGTAATGCATGCACATGACTGTAAAGCTGCCGCCCAGTTGGGTGGGTGTGGAGCACATGACTGTAAAGCTGCCGCCCAGTTGGGTGGGTGTGGAGCACATGACTGTAAAGCTGCCGCCCAGTTGGGTGGGTGTGGAGCACATGACTGTAAAGCTGCCGCCCAGTTGGGTGGGTGTGGAGCACATGACTGTAAGCTGCCGCCCAGTTGGGTGGGTGTGGAGCACATGACTGTAAAGCTGCCGCCCCGTTGGGTGGGTGTGGAGTACATGACTAAAGCTGCCGCCCAGTTGGGTGGGTGTGGAGCACATGACTGTAAAGCTGCCGCCCCGTTGGGTGGGTGTGGAGTACATGACTGTAAAGCTGCCGCCCAGTTGGGTGGGTGTGGAGCACATGACTGTAAAGCTGCCGCCCCGTTGGGTGGGTGTGGAGTACATGACTGTAAAGCTGCAGCCCAGTTGGGTGGGTGTGGAGTACATGACTGTAAAGCTGCCGCCCAGTTGGGTGGGTGTGGAGCACATGACTGTAAAGCTGCCGCCCAGTTGGGTGGGTGTGGAGCACATGACTGTAAAGCTGCTGCCCAGTTGGGTGGGTGTGGAGCACATGACTGTAAAGCTGCCGCCCAGTTGGGTGGGTGTGGAGCAAGACTAGTAACTGTGTGACTCACCATAGATGTAAAGTGCCTTGTATAGTGACTGTTGTGAGCCTCTTGTTGAATCACTTGACACAAAAGATTATTGATGTGTGTATTTGTGTGGGCGATTAGATATGTATGTGTATGTATATATGTATACGTATATATATATATATATATATATATATATATATATATATATATATATATATATATATATATATATATATATATATATATATATATATTAGTATATTTTGGTGGCAGTCTTTCCTGTAGACATATATTATTAAATATGACCGAAAAAGTAAGATTAATAATTCTAACACGAATTTTCTCAATCTTTCGTACATTTCTTTTCACTGTTGGAGGTAAATAAAAAATCAATTCTCCAAAATTCATTTTTATTTCTAGTCTAACGCGACACGAGCGCGTTTCGTAAAACTTATTACATTTTCAAAGACTTTTAGTTTACAAATACACAACTGAATAGAACTTACGCATCTCCGATTTTATATCTACATTTGAGTGAGGTGGATGGGGTGAGGTGGCATTAATAGGGTATTAATTTCATCAACACAAGACAGAACAAGAGGTGGCATTAATAGGGTATTAATTTCATCAACACAAGACAGAACACGAAACAATGGGTATTGAATAGAAGTGTTTGTAGAAAGCCTATTGGTCCATATTTCTTGATGCTTCTATATTGGAGCGGAGTCTTGAGGTGGGTAGAATATAGTTGTGCATTAATTGGCTGTTGATTGCTGGTGTTGACTTCTTGATGTGTAGTGCCTCGCAAACGTCAAGCCGCCTGCTATCGCTGTATCTATCGATGATTTCTGTGTTGTTTACTAGGATTTCTCTGGCGATGGTTTGGTTGTGGGAAGAGATTATATGTTCCTTAATGGAGCCCTGTTGCTTATGCATCGTTAAACGCCTAGAGAGAGATGTTGTTGTCTTGCCTATATACTGGATTTTTTGGAGCTTACAGTCCCCAAGAGGGCATTTGAAGGCATAGACCACGTTAGTCTCTTTTAAAGCGTTCTGTTTTGTGTCTGGAGAGTTTCTCATGAGTAGGCTGGCCGTTTTTCTGGTTTTATAGTAAATCGTCAGTTGTATCCTCTGATTTTTGTCTGTAGGGATAACGTTTCTATTAACAATATCTTTCAGGACCCTTTCCTCCGTTTTATGAGCTGTGGAAAAGAAGTTCCTGTAAAATAGTCTAATAGGGGGTATAGGTGTTGTGTTATTTGTCTCTTCAGAGGTTGCATGGCGTTTCACTTTCCTTCTTATGATGTCTTCGACGAAACCATTGGAGAAGCCGTTGTTGACTAGGACCTGCCTTACCCTACAGAGTTCTTCGTCGACTTGCTTCCATTCTGAGCTGTGGCTTAGTGCACGGTCGACATATGCGTTAACAACACTCCTCTTGTACCTGTCTGGGCAGTCGTTGTTGGCATTTAGGCACATTCCTATGTTCGTTTCCTTAGTGTAGACCGGATGGGCACATGTATAAGCAAGTAGATGGGGTCGCCATGGGTTCTCCCCTAGGTGTCCTGTTTGCAAACTTCTACATGGGTACCATCGAGCAAAAAGTCTTAGTCGACATGAACTTGAAACCGGCCATATACTGCAGGTATGTTGACGACATTTTTACACAGGTACCTGATGTCAGGCATCTGCAGGAGCTGAAGGAGGCATTTGAGCAGAGTTCCGTGCTGCGTTTCACTTTCGAGATGGAAAAGGATGGGAAGCTGCCCTTTCTAGATGTAACAGTCATGGAAAAGAGCGGAGGTTTCCACACTGCAGTCTACACTAAGGAAACGAACATAGGAATGTGCCTAAATGCCAACAGCGACTGCCCAGACAGGTACAAGAGGAGTGTTGTTAACGCATATGTCGACTGTGCTCTCAGCCACAGCTCAGAATGGAAGCAAGTCGACGAAGAACTCTGTAGGGTAAGGCAGGTCCTAGTCAACAACGGCTTCTCCAATGGTTTCGTCGAAGACATCATAAGAAGGAAAGTGAAACGCCATGCAACCTCTGAAGAGACAAATAACACAACACCTATACCCCCTATCAGACTATTTTACAGGAACTTCTTTTCCACAGCTCATAAAACGGAGGAAAGGGTCCTGAAAGATATTGTTAATAGAAACGTTATCCCTACAGACAAAAATCAGAGGATACAACTGACGATTTACTATAAAACCAGAAAAACGGCCAGCCTACTCATGAGAAACTCTCCAGACACAAAACAGAACGCTTTAAAAGAGACTAACGTCGTCTATGCCTTCAAATGCCCTCTTGGGGACTGTAAGCTCCAAAAAACCCAGTATATAGGCAAGACAACAACATCTCTTTCTAGGCGTTTAACGATGCATAAGCAACAGGGCTCCATTAAGGAACATATAATCTCTTCCCACAACCAAACCATCGCCAGAGAAATCCTAGTAAACAACACAGAAATCATCGATAGATACAGCGATAGCAGGCGGCTTGACGTTTGCGAGGCACTACACATCAAGAAGTCAACACCAGCAATCAACAGCCAATTAATGCACAACTATATTCTACCCACCTCAAGACTCCGCTCCAATATAGAAGCATCAAGAAATATGGACCAATAGGCTTTCTACAAACACTTCTATTCAATACCCATTGTTTCGTGTTCTGTCTTGTGTTGATGAAATTAATACCCTATTAATGCCACCTCTTGTTCTGTCTTGTGTTGATGAAATTAATACCCTATTAATACCACATCTTGTTCTGTCTTGTGTTAATGCCACATCACCCCTTCCACCTCACTCAAATGTAGATATAAAATCGGAGATGTGTAAGTTCTATTCAGTTGTGTATTTGTGAACTAAAGTCTTTGAAAATGTAATAAGTTTTACGAAACGCGCTCGTGTCACGTCAGACTAGAAATAAAAATGAATTTTGGAGAATTGATTTTTGATTTACCTCCAACAGTGAAAAGAAATGTACGAAAGATTGAGAAAATTCGTGTTAGAATTATTAATCTTACTTTTTTGGTCATATTTCAGATTCAGATTCAGATTCAGATGTTTATTCAGGTAAGGTATATACATACAAGTGATGTTACATTAATGGATTGATATATAGATAGAGCTAGTACATACAATGCCTAAAGCCACTATTACGCAATGCGTTTCGGGCAAGAAAAACATTAATATCTAGAACTTAATACTAATTGAGCATAAAGAATAAAAGATGTTGAGAACAAATACAAATAAAGATAAAAAAAAAAGGGGGAACATGACTGAAAAAGCAGCACAAATACAATAGGTTGACAAACAGTGTTGATTACAAAAAAGAAAAAAAAAAAAAAAAGAAAATAACAGACATGGGTTGACAATAGAGGAGTGAGGTAGATTACAGGGAATTTATTAGGTAGTGTTTAGTTTTTATCTTAAACTGGTTGAGAGAGGGACAGTCTTTAACATGGTTGGGAAGGTCATTCCACATTCTGGGCCCCTTGATTTGCAGAGCATTTCTAGTTTGATTAAGACGTACTCTAGGAATATCAAAACTGTATTTATTTCTGGTGTGGTGCTCATGGGTTCTGTTACAACCTTCTATGAAGCTTTTAAGATCAGGATTGGCATTATAGTTTAGCGTTTTATATATGTATAATACACATGAGAGAATGTGCAGTGACTTAATATCTAACATATTAAGAGATTTGAGTAGGGGTACCGAGTGATGTCTGGGGCCAGAGTTGGATATTGTTCTAATAGCGGCTTTGTGTTGGGTAATTAGAGGACGTAAGTGATTTTGGGTAGTAGAACCCCAAGCACAAATACCATAGTTGAGATAAGGATAGATAAGGGAGTAATAGAGAGTCACCAGAGCAGGGCGTGGTACATAATATCTGATCTTAGAAAGAATGCCCACAGTTTTTGAAACTTTTTTTGATATATTTAGAATGTGTCCCTGGAAATTCAGCTTGTTGTCAATGAGAATGCCAAGGAATTTGCCATCTAATTTGTTACAAATTTGGGTATTGTTTATTTTGAGATTTATAAGACTAGAGGATTTATTGCCAAACAGAATATAGAAGGTTTTGTCAATGTTAAGGGTGAGTTTGTTGGCAGTTAGCCAATGATGGACTTTATTTAGCTCAGTATTTACTGTGGCATTTAGAGCAAGAGGGTCAGGACTGGAGTAAATGAAGGTTGTGTCGTCAGCAAATAGAATTGGTTTGAGGTGTTGGGAGGCATTAGGAAGGTCATTAATGTAGATGAGAAAGAGGAGAGGGCCAAGTATGCTGCCCTGAGGAACACCAATGTTGATGGGTAGGGTGGGAGAAATTGTATTATTCACAGAAACATATTGGAGCCTGTCAGTAAGGTAGGACTCGAGGTATTGTAGGGAGTGCCCTCTGACTCCATAATGATGTAATTTAAGAAGAAGGTTATGGTGGTTGACAGTATCAAAAGCTTTACGCAGGTCCACAAATAACCCAACAGGGAGCTCCTTTTTATCAAGGGCTGTATGAATCGAGTTAAGCATACTAATGAGTGCATCGTTAGTGCTTTTTTTGGGTCTGAAGCCATATTGGCAAGGGCTAAGTATATTGAGTTTGGCTAGATATGAGTAAAGCTGCTTGTATATAAGTTTTTCAAAAATTTTTGACAAGTTTGGCAGGATTGATATAGGTCTGTAGTTGTTAACATCTGTGGGATCACCACATTTGTGGACAGGCGTTACTCTCGCTTTTTTTAGAATATCTGGAAAGGTTTGGAGTTCAAGTGACTTGTTGAAGAGCAAAGCAATAGCAGGGGCTAAAGATCTGGAGGCTTTTTTGTATATTAAAGTTGGTATCTCCTCAAGGGCACTAGACTTGGTTTTAAGGGAAAGGATTATCTCATTGACGTCAGTGGAATTAATAGGCTTTAGGTACAGAGACTGTGGATAGTTACCTGTAAGATAGTCCTTAATGTCAGTACTGGAAGATGGAATATCATTTGCAAGGGATGAACCAATGGAAGAGAAGAACCTATTGAACTCAATAGCAGAATCAGAGGCTGAAAGCTGACCATCGTTATTAGACAGGAGAGTCGGTTTGTTATTTAAAGATTTCTTTGATCCCAATATTTGTGAAATTGTGCTCCAAGTTTGTTTAATGTTGCTCTTTATTTGAGTAAATTTATCTTCGTAGTAATTAGTTTTGGCTCGTCTAATTATCTTAGTTAGCAATAATGAGTAATTCTTTGAGAATTCTTTGGAGACAATTCCTAACCTATACTTCTTCTCAAGGTCGTGTTTTTTGTTAATGGATTTCAGTATTCCCTTTGTAAGCCAAGGATTGTTAAGCCTTTTGCTTGTGACTTGTTTTGTAAGCCTAGGACAGTGGGTGTCATAAAGGCTAAGAGTTGTTTGTAGAAAAGATTGCACTGCTAGGTTGATGTCCCCTATGTTACCTAACTCGGACTCCCAGTTGACATTATCAGCAGCAGTTATAAAATTGTTTATAGCAGTTTCATTGTGCAGCCTAAAGCTTAACTCCCTTGTTTCTAGAGGTGGTTTGCTAATGTTAGTTAAGAGAAATGTGGGGTAGTGGTCTGTAGTGCTATCGGTGATTATACCTGAAGTAAGCGGAGAGGTTATGTTGGTCCAGATGTGATCTAGAGTCGTGGCAGTGCTATCAGTGATTCTAGTAGGTCTAGTGATTAAGGGTATGAGGAGGCAGGAATTCATACAGTTGAGGAAGCTAACAGCAGTAGGGTGTTCTGGCTCGCAGAGGTCAATATTAAAGTCCCCTGCGATAATTAGGTGGTTTTTGTTCAGTCTGTTATCAAGTATTAGATTTCTAAGGTTTGAGTTGAATACAGACACATCAGTGTTGGGAATTCTATAGACTGCACCCACAGACAGGACAGACTCAGCACCCTTGACTCTGAAGCTGGCGAAGATATACTCCCCATAGCAGTCTCTAGTTCTAATTTCTTTTAAGCATGTTAGTTCTTGGTGGTAGTAAAGAGCAGTGCCACCACCTCTCTGAAGTTGACGACAGTTGTGAATTGCTGAGTAGTTAGGCATGTTAAAGAGTTGAGTAGTATCCTCTTTCAACCATGTTTCAGTAAGTATAATAAAAGAGAATTTGTTGCCAATAGTTTCAATCAAGGCACTAACATCATCGAAGTGTTTACCTAGGGATCTAACGTTCAAATTGATTACAGAGATATTGTGATTATGAGTTAATACATTGTTTACATCATGTGCTGCAAAATATCTGCAATTTAGATCATTAAAGTGATTATTGTCATAGATAGTGGATAAGAGGTTAAGTTCTGGGTCTATACTTGACTGCATAAAAGAAGCTGATTGTAGAATCAGAAATAAGTAGAAAAAAGCTATAAAATAGGGAAAAAAATATACACAATACTGTACAAAACAAACACAAAAGGGGCTTACAGGGGTACAATGGAGTAAGGGAGTATGGCTAGGCTAGGCAACCTAGGCAATTAATGAGATTAAAGAAAAAACATGTAAACATGGACTATACAAAACACAAGATATGGAAATACAAAACAAAAATATAAGCAAGACTAAGCAATACAAAAAAAAGAACAAAAAAACAAATTGAGCAAAAAAGAGGTAGATTGCTTACGAGTACTCACAGGTACACTGTAAGTAACAATTTGCAATTTGAGATGCAGGCAAAGCCAGGGGTACAATGGAGTAAGGGAGCATGGCAAGGCTAGGCAACCTAGGTAAAAAATGAAATCAAAGAAAAGTTGAATAATAAACATAGGCAAATTTGAGCTAATGATTAATAACTATAGATAGTTCAGTAATGACTGTATAATTAAAAAGACCTGAAGAACTACTTTAATAACTCAATTAAATAATTTCGGTAAATGACTAGGTAAGAGTAAGTTAAAAATTAAGTCAGAAAATGAACCAAGGAGACTTAGGATACCTAGCCCCACTAGTTGACAGGGGGTTAATTAAGTTAATTCATTGGGAGTGATAGGGTGAGACAAACCACATTGGGAGAGGAAAGTGTTGAGGTTTTCTTCTCTAGTAATAGTAAACATTTTGCCCTCTGCGGTTTTTCTCACCTTTATCAGACCATCTCTAACGAAGCACTGATGAATAGCATCTGGGTTTTGTTGTATATTTAATAATATATGTCTACAGGAAAGACTGCTACCAAAATATACTAATATTAAAGCGCACGACCCAGCAGCAAGGAATCAAGCCTTCACGATAAAATATCGCCAGGATCTGATTCGTGATCAGATATACAAGGCAGAGAATGAAATCAAAGACAACAAAACGCAACTACTTCATGCTACAAACGAGTGGAGAAATAGCAACATCGACGATAGTATCCGTACCTGCATTGAACAACACCTCGACATCCTCACAGACCAACATCACCTCAGCACTGAAACAAGGATTATCAAGAAACTAACAACATTATATGGAGGACCTATGGCAATTCCACGACCAAGAGATGGCTTCCTGAACCTTGCAGGAATTAACCTCACTGAGGACCAAGTCACTCTCCTAAATCTGGGCATAAACTGTCATGTTATGTCCAGACCGAGTGAGATGGCCCGGAAAGTAGAGTTGGAAATTCTGTTGCACGACATATTCGACCTCGAGACACAAAAGAAGGTCACTACCAAAGATACCTTACAAGCAGAACTTATTGCAGAAGGAGGAAAGAATCGAGGCAATTACTGAAGCACCATACTGTCCCCCGAGCTTAAAGCGGCAGCTAAAAGCCTTCGTGAGAACTAGGAGATAGTTGTCAGCAGAGGTGACAAGTCGCCAATATATGTCATTCTTAAAAAAGACGAATATCTGGCGAAAATGAACATCATACTCTCTGACCAAACTAAGTTCCAAAGGGTAACGAAGGACACTACAGCCGAATTAAAAGCAAAGGTCAACAAACTGATCGAAACTGTGAACGCCAAGAAATCCGGACTCCACCTGCCAAAGATCATTGGGGAATATAAACCTGGATATGCGTATGGAAATGTCAAGACGCACAAGCCTGGAAACCCACTTCGGCCAATCATTAGCCAGATACCCACACCCACGTACAGACTGGCGAAGCGACTCAACGGCCTGCTGACTCCTTATGTTCCTTGCGCCTTCAGCCTGAAGTCTCCAAAGGAATTTGTTGACTTACTGCGGGGCACACGGGCCACAGGGATAAGAGCCTCGTTGGACGTAGAATCGCTGTTTACCAACGTACCTGTGGACGAGACAATCGGAATGATAGCCGACAGAGTGTATCGTTATCCAGCCTGTACTCCTCTTGACATACCAGAAAATATTCTGAGGAAACTACTCCAAGCTTGTACTAAAGAGGCACCCTTCTTGAGCCCGGATGGGCACATGTATAAGCAAGTAGATGGGGTCGCCATGGGTTCTCCCCTAGGTGTCCTGTTTGCAAACTTCTACATGGGTACCATCGAGCAAAAAGTCTTAGTCGACATGAACTTGAAACCGGCCATATACTGCAGGTATGTTGACGACATTTTTACACAGGTACCTGATGTCAGACATCTGCAGGAGCTGAAGGAGGCATTTGAGCAGAGTTCCGTGCTGCGTTTCACTTACGAGGTGGAAAAGGATGGGAAGCTGCCCTTTCTAGATGTAACAGTCATGGAAAAGGGCGGAGGTTTCCACACTGCAGTCTACACTAAGGAATCAAACATAGGAATGTGCCTAAATGCCAACAGCGACTGCCCAGACAGGTACAAGAGGAGTGTTGTTAACGCATATGTCGACCGTGCTCTCAGCCACAGCTCAGAATGGAAGCAAGTCGACGAAGAACTCTGTAGGGTAAGGCAGGTCCTAGTCAATAACGGCTTCTCCAATGGTTTCGTCGAAGACATCATAAGAAGGAAAGTGAAAAGCCATGCAACCTCTGAAGAGACAACTAACACAACACCTATACCCCCTATTAGACTATTTTACAGGAACTTCTTTTCCACAGCTCATAAAACAGAGGAAAGGGTCCTGAAAGATATTGTTAATAGAAACGTTATCCCTACAGACAAAAATCAGAGGATACAACTGACGATTTACTATAAAACCAGAAAAACGGCCAGCCTACTCATGAGAAACTCTCCAGACACAAAACAGAACGCTTTAAAAGAGACTAACGTCGTCTATGCCTTCAAATGCCCTCTTGGGGACTGTAAGCTCCAAAAAACCCAGTATATAGGCAAGACAACAACATCTCTTTCTAGGCGTTTAACGATGCATAAGCAACAGGGCTCCATTAAGGAACATATAATCTCTTCCCACAACCAAACCATCGCCAGAGAAATCCTAGTAAACAACACAGAAATCATCGATAGATACAGCGATAGCAGGCGGCTTGACGTTTGCGAGGCACTACACATCAAGAAGTCAACACCAGCAATCAACAGCCAATTAATGCACAACTATATTCTACCCACCTCAAGACTCCGCTCCAATATAGAAGCATCAAGAAATATGGACCAATAGGCTTTCTACAAACACTTCTATTCAATACCCATTGTTTCGTGTTCTGTCTTGTGTTGATGAAATTAATACCCTATTAATACTCTTGTTCTGTCTTGTGTTGATGAAATTAATACCCTATTAATACCACATTTTGTTCTGTCTTGTGTTAATGCCACATCACCCCTTCCACCTCACTCAAATGTAGATATAAAATCGGAGATGCGTAAGTTCTATTCAGTTGTGTATTTGTGAACTAAAGTCTTTGAAAATGTAATAAGTTTTACGAAACGCGCTCGTGTCGCGTCAGACTAGAAATAAAAATGAATTTTGGAGAATTGATTTTTGATTTACCTCCAACAGTGAAAAGAAATGTACGAAAGATTGAGAAAATTCGTTAGAATTATTAATCTTACTTTTTCGGTCATATTTAATATATATATATATATATATATATATATATATATATATATATATATATATATATATATATATGTGTACATGTATAACTAAGAACTCCATGGGTTAGGTACATATATTAGAGGATTATGCACTCACTGCAATGAGTGGTCTTGCCGCTCTAGTGTCTTTATTTCATGTGTAGCCTTCTGGCTATTTTCCTCATGCTGTGCCTTGCGGAGTTTGTGGGAAAATAAAGTATACCTCGGATATATGCAGCATTTGACCATTACCCAGGATGCGGGCCACAATAGTCAATTTAGGAAATGTAGATGTTTATCTCTCAGAACCTACCTACCTACCTAGGTAGGTAGGTAGGTACCTACCTACCTACCCTGTAACCTACCTTACCTCTCTATTGTCAACCCATGTATGTTTTTTTTTTGTTTTTTTTTTGTTTTACAAATCAACGCTGTTTTAATGTAATTTTCTGTAATAATTTGTAATTGTATTTGTGCTGTTTTTTCAACAATGTCCCCCCTCTTTTACCTCTATTTTTATTTGTACTCAACGCATTTTTTTCTTTTTACCCATTAGTTTTAAGCTTTAGTCAGTAGTGTTTTTTCCTGCCCGAAACGCTTTGCGTAATAGTGGCTTTAGGCATTGTATGTACTAGCTCTTATCTATAAAGCCAACAAACTTTAAAATCTCTTTATGTATGTACCTTTGCCTAAATAAAAATTATTATTATTATTATTATAGAATGTTTCGTAATATGTTTATTGTGATGTGTTTATATGTATGTATTAACACGATGTACTGAACGGGGTGAGAATAGCTTGAGCTACCTCATCCCTTTGTGTGTATTTTACCTCAATAAACTTATTTCAATTTCAATAGTCGATTTGGGATGGGACGGAGGAATGGTTCCCAACCACTATGACGGTCGGGAATTGAACGCCGACCTGCATGAAGAGACTCTTGCTCGACCGTCCAGTCAAAGTGGCTGGATGTCTCACATGAAAGGTCTTCAATTTATCGACATTAAAAAGCATTTATCAGTCTTCTGACCATTTATGTACTGTATATCTCTTTGTAAGGTCTAAATATAATTTTCACTCCCCACTTTACCTTAGATTTTAGCGTCATCCGCAAATTTGATGAAGTAGTTTACAATATTCTTATTTAGGTCACTCATGTATATAGACAAAAAGGGTTGGCTCCCTTTTGGGAGCCAACCAAAAGGTTGGCTTGGTTTGGTTGAGTTTATCTTTGTCCACCCTGTCAATTCCCCGGAGAATTCTGTAGGTGGTTATCATGTCTTCCCTCACTCTTCTGTTTTCCAGGGACGTGAAGTTCAGCTCCTTTAGCCTTTCCTCGTAGCTCACCTCTCAGTTTTGGGACGAGCCTGGTGGCATGCCGCTGAATCTTCTCTAACTTTGTCTTGTGTTTAACTAGGTATGGACTCCAGGCTGGAGCTGCATATTCCAGGATTGGGTTGACATAAGTGGTATACAGGGTCCTGAACGATTCCTTACACAAGTTTCTAAAGGCAGTTCTTATGTTGGCCAGTCTAGCATATGCCACAGATATCCTTTTGGGTGAAGCCTTTACAGCGCTGTGGTTCAAACAAAAGCAGTCAGCGGAGCACTTGTTCTGGAAGTGATTGGATGTCATCAGCCGAGAGTTGTGTAAACTGTTTTTCATTTATAAGCAGGGGGTTTGGCAGTTGCATGGACTGGATTTTGGCCTTTGTTTATGAGGATATTCTGCCTGAAGGCCATCAGAGGTGCTTCTAAAACTGACACTCCTAGCTTCTGACTATTTATACTCTTATTTCATAGTCTGTCGAGTCTAGTCCATCCAAGGCTCGATAAAAGCCCTACTTCCATGAGGTGACACTAATGGGAGGGGAGAGGGAATGCAAACAAATTATTGTCTGCTTCAACGGAGTTTCCAGTCTCACCTGCAGTGAATGACCAGTTGTCCTGACAATTGGCTTTAGAAGCAAATTCTGAAGGCTGATTTGCTATTGTTAGGAGTTCTTGTGTCACACTTAAATACACTGAAGATTGATAACCCAAATGAATTCTGTATGAATGTGATACCAACATCAACTCATATATCAGATGTCACTTTTAACTCCACTTTATTTTGAAGAAGCCATAGACAGTATGCCTATTCACTGCACCAGGCTCCCAATTCCTGGAACTCCATATTCATCAAGAACTGTAAAAGAAACACTATTGAAGGTCCTAAACATTTTTTGGAGACGGAGCTTAAATACTGGTGTTATCCCCGATATACTAAAAACAGCACCACTCCGTAAAGGAGGGAATAAAGCAGAGGCAAAAAACTATACGCTGATAGCACTAACATGCGACATCATAAAAATCTTTGAAAGTGACAAGTAGTAAGATCACAAACCACATGGACTTACATCGTCTACATAACCCCAGAGAACAGTTTCAGAACATTGCGCCCTTGCCTATCACAATTGCTAGACCACTATGACATGGCCTTAGATGCCATGGAAGACAGACAACATGCAGATTTCACAAAATCCTTCAACAAATGTGAGCATGGTGTTATTGCACAAAAAATGCGTTCAAAAGGAATCGCTAGTAAAATAGGCATGTGGATCTACAATTTCAAAACTAACAGAACCCAGCATGTAATAAGTCAACAAAGCAAAATCTGGACCATCAACTGAGAAGAGCTCAGTCCCCCAGGGTACTGTGCTTGCTCCTGTACTCTCATTCTATCGGACATGGACACAAACCACAGAACAATGTCCTCCTTTGCAGATGACAAAGATTTTTATGAGAACAGACAACATAGAGGACACAGCAAACTTCCAAACTCATGTAAATCAGGTTTTTCAATGGGCCACAGAAAATAATATGGTACTTAATATAGATAAGTTCTAGCTCCTGCACCATAGAGAAAATTAAAATATAAAAAACTACATACAAAATGCAGTCAAATCATACTATAAAATGTGAAATGTAAAGCATTTAGGTGTAATAATGTCAGATCTTGCCTTTAAAAAATACAATAAAGTCAGTCACAACTACAAGAAAAATGACAAGTTGGATAACAAGACGCTTTCAAGCAAGAGATGCCGTACCAATGATAATTTTCAAGACATCAGTGCTCTCTAGAATGGAATATTGTTGCACAGTAACAGCCCCATTCAAATCTAGTGCTTGCATAGATCCTTTACTGCTAAAATCCACTCATAAACCATCTAAATTACTGGGACTGACTAAAATGCCTAAATCTGTATTGTCTAGAGCGCAGGTGGGAAAGCTACATAATTTACACATGGAAAATACTAGAGGGACTTGTCCCAAAACTGCACACAGAAATAACATCACCAGAAACCAGAAGGTATGGCAGGATGTCCATAATACCTTTGTTGAAAAGCAGAGATGCAGTAAGTATGCTGAGAGAGAGAGAAAACTCTATTATCAGAGGCCCAAGGCTGTTTAGCACGCTTCCACTACACATAAGAGGTATAACTGGCTGACCCCTCGCAGCATTCAAGACAGAACTTGATAGACACCTTCAAATAATACCTATCAACCAGGCTGTGAGCAGCTGCATCCAACATTCTGGTTGACCAGACCATTAACCAAGAGGCCTGGTCAGAACTGGGCAGCAGGAACCTGACACCCAGAATCAATGCAAGGTAACTGCCCCCATCTCCACACCATACAAGTGTTACTTCCCAACCCCCCCCCACCCAGGGACACAACCATTGGGTAGGCTTAACTCTCAAATGTAAGAACATAAGAGCATACGCAGGTCTCCATACACGGCCATCATGTATTTTGAACGTGCACTGCCACAGTACACAGGAGTTACCCCCCAAATTGCGGGCGGCACATAAGCGCCACCCCTCACTGCGTCAACGCACCTTCCACTGAAGATAAGCATGCAATTAAGTAATTATCAAAAGAAGGCACCAAGCCAGGAAGGCTATGTAGCACCATCAAAGTGCTGAATAATCAGAGGGCGCTAAATATCACCAAAGATGCCAATACGAGAACAAAAACGCATAAGGCAAACGATATCAAAAGTATCCGAGTCACCAAGAATTCTATTGAGGGACAGGTGACCGCGTGAAGATAAGCAAACCATAAATTATGTAGATAATGCACATAAAAGTAAAATTCCCAGGTTTAGAATGTTATGTGAAGGATAATTACAGGCACTAAAGGGTAACAATATTTTTATCTTTTTTTTTCCAAAGCTGTGCTGGCATTTTGAAAAATGAGGAATGACCATCAAAGCTGGTCAGTGATACAAGAATAACATTTATCTATAGACACTAATTTACAGCTTGTAGATATTAAACTCTATACACAGATGTAATCAATGTAACACTGAGCAGAATATATATGCCATATTACCATGAAGCAATGAATGTGATTTTAGAAAATTAATAAAAATCTATATAAATGACAGTTTCATTGTTTTGTAGATATTCCTAACCAAAAGTCTTATAGACAATAGGCAAGTATTAGTTTTTTAATTGGAAGCAATGTTATTACTTTGTATTTTAGCATTTGATAACTGTGCCAATATAATTGTCCCTTAAAATTTTGTAGAGGTACTGTATTTACAATTAATTACCAACTGATTTTGGTCATATTTGTGCTATATATGCATTATTGTTTTTTAAGGAACCCTAAAATAAATGAATTTGACCAAAAATGGCTTCCAAACTATGTAAGACGCAAGTCATTGAAATGAATTTGTCTCGGTTTCACCAAGGATATATTGCACAGATTGCGCCACAGCACAACTTTATGGGAGCCAGTCGGCCGAGCGAACAGCACGTTGGACTTGTGATCCTGTGGTCCTGGGTTTGATCCCAGGCGCCAGCGAGAAACAATGGGCAGAGTTTCTTTCACCCTATGCCCCTGTTACCTAGCAGTAAAACAGGTACCCGGGTGTTAGTCAGCTGTCACGGGCTGCTTCCTGGGGGTGGAGGCCTGGTCGAGGACCGGGCCGCGGGGACACTAAGAAAAGCCCCAAAATCATCTCAAGATAATCTCAAGAAGATACATCCACAATGCTGGACCAACATTATCAATGTCGGCTCAACCTCACTTACACATCATTATCCATCTTCTACACATCCATTATCCACTTATTAATTTATTCTTTAGTATTTACAGGAAGTGGGTCATCAGTTTCCTCGCCATCACCTTCCATGACATTTTCAGGAGGCAACTCTGTCACAATAAAGCTGTGACTCTCAGAGAGATCAATAATCTCCTGGGGTCCAGGAGGGGGCAGCTGACTAGCACAACTCTGAATACTGAGCTCTTCTGCACCCGTGTCTACACTGCTGCTCTCAGTGTCCTCCACCGCTGCTAAGCTCACTGCCTGTAAAAGATCAACTATTATCATCAGAATATCAACTTTAGCACGTGCGTGTGTGTATGTCTATACACACGGCCTATAAAATATGGTGTTTAGAACTCTAATAAAGAACGAGCCCTAGGGGTGGTTTTGTATAGTAAGTGTTCCTTTGTGTTCCTCTGTCGCCAGAGGGACACAAAGAACATTGTAAGAGGAGTGTATGCATCGCTTTCCAACTTCACACTTGCTTTTAATTATATGGATGGTGAAACACTAAAGAAACTGTTCATGACTTTTTTAAGACCAAAACTGGAATATGCAGCAGTTGTAGAGTTCCCAAATCTTAAGCACAAAGAAACTGGAAAAGATGCAGCAGTATGCTACAGGAGAGGCTACAGACATTAAACACACCAAAACTAGAAGATAGAAAAAAATAGATGATATGATCACCACATATAAAATTCTTACAGGAAATGACCAAATTGACAAGCAAGAATTCCTGAAACAAGCAACATTCACGAACAAGAGGACAGATTCAAGCTAAGAAGGAAACAAAGGTGCCAAAAAAACATTAAAACATTTTCTTTTGCAAACATAGTAGATGGTTGGAACAAGGTAAGTGAGGTGGTGGTGGAGGCCAAAACCGCCAGTAGTTTCAAAGTGTTATACGACAAAGAGTACTGAGAAGACGGGACACCACGAGCATAGCTCACATCCTGTAACTCCACCTAGGTAATTACACACACATACACACACAAGGCTAACGTGTATTGTAGAGGCTAACTCCATTCATAACTTTAAAAACAGGTACTGTATGATAGAGAAATAGGCCAGTAGTCATTGCATTAGACAACCAATGGCTAGAAAAGCAGAGTCCATGAGCTAGAGCGCGATCCTGCAGGCACAAATAGGCGAGTACACACACACACACACAAATGGGTAGTTTCTTTCACCCTAATGCTCCTGTTCACTCAACAATAAATAGGTACCTGGGAGTTAGACAGCTGCTATGGGCTGCTTCCTGGGAATGTGTACTCACTTATTTGTACTGGCAGGATCGAGCATTGACACTAGGATCCCACCTATCTAACCATCGGTTGTTTACAGCAATGACTCCTGTCCCATGTGTGTGCGTGTGCACATGTGTATAAGAGAAATATATATACTTAGACATAATACAGGAAAATTCAATTGGTTAGAAAGGCGGGGGTCCAAGAGCTAATAGCTCAATTCTGCCGATACAAATAGTAAATACACACAATCAAAATATAAATATATATATATAAATAAAATTTTTGGTGAGAGAGATTGAGAATGTTGATACTAACCAAAGGATCTGGTATGGGAGTATGATAGATACAAGTGGTTGTATAAGGCAGGCACATCACTGGCACAGAACACTGGTCGTCGCCACATCTCCTCACACCACACGCTCCAAACAACACTTGATTAGGATCCTGCAAGATTAAAATCCCCATAAAGTACTCCATGAAACTGCATCCTAATAATGCGTTAACTCATAAAATGCAGATCTTGCCATTTTTATCTTCCATATCATAAATATGCTCCAATAGTTCTTATAAAATGCCTAATATAAAATTAGAAAAATATTAAATATAAAGTAAAATTATAAATTTCAGCAAAACAAATGAATGCTTGTTCATTACATAATGTTTGCACACACATTTATTTTTACATATATACACACACATTTATTCATGTTTGTTTATTTACACACACACACACATCCACGCAGAGAAAAAAAAAGTATGAAAATGATATAGCAAATGTCACTTTCTTCTCAATCATCAATCACTTCTGTGATTGATGTGGTGACTTTTAGTATGAATAATCTTGACAAGATAGCTTTAGGGAGCCAATCATCCCCCCACAGAATATAGGTTATAGATGTTAATAAAACATTTCATGAGGCATCATGAAATGCCTCATCAGTCACAACCCACTACTTCATTAGACTAGATATACACTGTGCTTTTTGTGAACGGCAATTCATTGCACACCACTTCCAACCAGCCTTGTCCCTCATGGTATCATGTGCGATATCTATACTCTGCTTCCTCACCGACCATGTCCATCTACTGTCTACACTCCAACTTACTCGAGTAATCTCTCTGCCAGTCTACCATCATCCATTCTTTCAAGCTGCCCAAACCACTTATTACAGTGTGCTGTAGTGAACTTATGGTAGTGGGAATAATAATGATACACCTGCCCATCTCCGTATCTATAGGTGTCTATAATTTCTAGTGCACTAGGTGCAGGGGTGAAAAACAATGATGGCAAAATCTTTTTACACATATATGCTGCCGATATATATTCAATATAACAGGTCAAACTTGAAGAATTTGCTCAGATTGTTTGCATAGAATATAGGAAAAACAACTGTATAAATGGTATCTTCTGCAGTTTTGCTTAATGAAATTTGGAGATGCCCCTATATTTTCAAGAGCAAGACTAAAATTTCTACAATTTACAGTAGCCAATGAAACTGAAGGTGGCCCACCAATTTTTGCCATTCATGAATCATCATTATCATCTACTGCCTCTTTCTCTAGTAATTAGACTTCTTCACTCTTCATAAAGTCAGATAAGCTGGATAATTTGTATTTCCCATTATTCAATGTAAATACAAAGTCTATTAATGTAACTGTCCACCTATATTTTTGTTACGTTCTTTTTTGGTGGTTCAGGTACACAATTGCCCTCCATTCACAGCATGGGAGCCGGTCGGCAGAGCGGACAGCACACTGGACTTGTGATCCTGTGGGCCTGGGTTTGATCCCAGGCGCCGGCGAGAAACAATGGGCAGAGTTTCTTTCACCCTATGCCCCTGTTACCTAGCAGTAAAATAGGTACCTGGGTGTTAGTCAGCTGTCACGGGCTGCTTCCTGGGGGTGGAAGCCTGGTCGAGGACCGGGCCGCGGGGACACTAAAAAGCCCCAAAATCATCTCAAATCAAAATCATCTCAAGATAACATCTGGATCCAATTTACAAATGACCAATCTGCAAACATGTTTCTCAAAATGCAACCCATTTTAAAAGTTTGGGACACTGTATCTTCGAACTGTGTCAATGTATACATAAACACTTTGTGTGATACTGTATATACGATCAGTGTTTCCTTGAAAGTATTATTTATATTTTTAAATCTGATTTGAGCACCAATAACTTGCATTAAAAGGCCAGATACTGGCAACTTTACCCTACCAAATGTACAGTGCAGTAGTAGGCATCCTTCAGTCTCGGGAGACTATGGAGTTGCGCCCTAGTTGTCAATCCTGGTGCAGCGTCTGGTGTGACTGATGAGGCCAATCCGAGAGTGGCAGTCCATCCCACACCGAGCACAAACGAAGTCCGATTCTGGTCTGTCTTCCTGGTTACCGGCTTTCCTTCTCTGTCTCTTTGCCTCCGATTCCTTGGCAAGTGACTCCTCGAACTTGGAGAGACCTCGTTGAACAGACTGCCTCCAGGCTGAACGGTCTGCAGCCAGTGTCTCCCATATAGCAAGATCGACGTCCATGGCTTTCAGGTCCCTTTTGCATACGTCTTTGTACCGTAGCTGGGGCTTGCCTACTGGACGCTTTCCCTGCCTCAGCTCTCCATACAGGAGATCCTTGGGGATCCTGCCGTCGCCCATTCGCACAACGTGCCCGAGCCAGCGCATTCGTCTCTGTTTCAGCATTGTGTACATGCTGGTGATTCTTGCTCTCCCCAAGACGTTGTTGTTTGTCACCTTGTCCTGCCAGGTGATGTCCAAGATGTGTCGAAGGCAGCGCATGTGGTAGGCATTCAGCCGTCTTTCCTGACGGGCGCGGAGTGTCCAAGACTCACTGCCATAAAGGAGAGTGCTCAGGACACAGGCTCTGTAAACCTGAATCTTAGTATACTCAGTTAGCCTATTGTTGGCCCACACTCTCTTTGTCAGTTTGGACATGGTAGTAGATGCCTTACCGATGCGTTTGTTTAGCTCCGTATCAAGAGAGAGGGAGTCAGAGATTGTGGAGCCCAGGTACACGAAGTCGTGAACAACTTCCAGTTTGGAATCAGAGATGCCGATGTCAGGTGGGGAGTCCACTCCTTGTCCCATGACTTGTGTTTTCTTCAGACTGATGGTGAGTCCGAAAGCCTGAGAGGCCTCGCTGAAGCGGGTTATGAGCCATTGGAGGTCTTCAGCTGAGTGGGCAGTGACTGCTGCGTCGTCGGCAAAGAGGAAGTCGCGCAGACACCTCAGCCGAACCTTTGTCTTGGCTCTCAGCCTGGCGAGGTTAAAGAGCTTTCCATCTGACCTGGTCCGGAGGTAAATGCCTTCCGTGACAGATCCGAAGGCGTGCCGCAGCATAACTGCGAAGAAAATCCCGAATAGGGTTGGAGCCAGTACGCAGCCCTGCTTTACTCCACTTCGGATGTCAAAGGCGCCTGATGTTAGGCCATCAAAGACCACGGTGCCCCTCATGTTCTCAGGGAAAGATCTGATGATGCTGAGGAGCCTGGGTGGGCATCCGATCTTGGGGAGGATCTTGAACAGGCCATCCCTGCTGACGAGGTCGAAGGCCTTCGTCAGATCTATGAAGGCTACAAAGAGTGGCTGCTTCTGTTCCCTGCATTTCTCCTGCAGTTGTCTGAGGGAAAAGACCATGTCGATGGTGGACCTGCCAGCTCTGAATCCACATTGTGATTCTGGATAAACTCTCTCTGCAAGTACTTGGAGCCTCTTCAATGCGACTCGAGCAAACAGCTTTCCGACAATACTGAGGAGGGAGATTCCACGGTAGTTGTTGCAGTCGCCCCTGTCACCTTTATTCTTATACAGTGTGACGATGTTGGCATCCCTCATGTCCTGTGGCACCTCTCCTTCTTCCCAGCAGAGGCAGAGAATTTCGTGCAGCTCCATGAGCAGGCTACCTCTGCAGCACTTCAAGGTCTCAGCAGGAATGCCATCTTTGCCAGGAGCTTTACCAGAAGCAAGGGAGTCTAGGGCATCGCTGAGTTCTTCCAGGGTCGGTTCACTGTCGAGCTCCATTAACACAGGCAGACACTCAATGGCGCTCAGGGCATCTTCGGTGACCACATTGTCCCTGGCGTATAGCTCAGAGTAGTGCTCGACCCAGCGCTTCAGCTGCAGTGTCTGGTCCTGAATCACCTCGCCAGTGGCAGATTTCAGAGGAGCGGTCTTCCTCTGGATTGGGCTGAGGGCCTGCTTGATGCCGTCATACATTCCCCTTACATTGCCTGTATCCGCTGCAGTCTGTATCTGGGAGCAGAGCTGGAGCCAATAGTTGTTGGCACATCGCCTGGCGCTCTGCTGCACTTTGCAGCGGACGGCCCGAAGGATCTGTAAGTTGCGCCGACTTGGGCAGGCTTTGTAGGCTGCCAAGGCGTTTCTCTTCTCTTCGATTACAGGTGTCATCTCTTCCGAGTGAGCCTCGAACCAGTCTGCCGACCTGCTGGTCTTCTTGCCAAAGGTGGAAATGGCAGCGTTGAACACAGCGTCTCTGAAGTGCTCCCATCTTTTACAGGCAGTGACCCCAGCTGGGCCAGGGAGAGCTTCCTCGAGCACGTGTGCAAAATCTTCCACCTTGTCCTGGTTGCGGGTCTTGGTGGTGTCGATGCGAGGTCTGCCCGCCTTTTTCGAGTGATAAATCTTCTTTGGTTGCATCTTGACCCTGCTACATACCAGGGAGTGGTCGGTGTCACAGACAGCACTCTGGTAGCTACGCGTAATCTTGACGCTGGGTAGACTTGCACGCCTGGTAAGAATCAGGTCAAGCTGGTGCCAGTGCTTGGATCTGGGGTGTCTCCAAGATACTCGGTGTTGAGGCTTTGTGCCGAAGAACAAAGCCTCATACTGTAATTACATTACAGTATGTAAATTACATACTGTAATTTATACATTCTTTCTTTTTGCTAATCAGAAACTACTATTATGTATAGACTTACATGTAAAATATGTTTTGAACAATACTTTGACAGAGGAACAGATTTTTCCCCACAACGCCATGATCCCTCACTGTACACACATTTAACGCAGCCAACACTTGCTCCTGGCTTGTAGTTCACTCCCTCGGTCACCTGAAAAGAGATAATGAGAAAAAAAATAACAAAAAGATCACCTCAGAATTTATTTGACAGTAATGAGTACACCAGTACCATTGTTGAACAGAAAACATGAGACAAAATATTCCAAGGGCGTTCCGCGAACGCTTTGTCATGGGTTCGTATCCTGGCCAGGGAGGATTTACTGGGCGCAAATTCTTAACTGTAGCCTCTGTTTAACTCGACAGTAAAATGTGTACTTGGTTGTAACAAGGATTCTTCGCGGCGGGGATCATATTCCAGGGACCTGCCCAAAACGCTACGCGTACTAGTGGCTGTACAAGAATGTAACAACTCTTTTGTGTGTGTGTGTGTGTGTGTGTGTGTGTGTGTGTGTGTGTGTGTGTGTGTGTCTCTCTCTCTCTCTATATATATATATATATATATATATATATATATATATATATATATATATATATATATATATATAGAGACACACACACACACACACACACACACACACACACACACACACACACACACACACACACACACACACACACACACACACACACACACACACACACACACACATATATATATATATATATATATATATATATATATATATATATATATATATATATCTCAAAAGAGCATTCCAGTGGTTGCATATTCCTAAAAAGGGATAGAACCTATCACCATTATTCCATTATGTCTACACAAATTAATTACTAATGCTGAATGTGGCATCTAGCACATGCAGGATTTGTACGGAAGATTAATATATTCCCCAGTCAGTCTTTCAAAATATTAACAGGGTGAAGTTATGGGTTGAAACCTATTTCTACTTAAGAAAACTTAAACCTATTTCTACTTTGCTGCAGGTAGCGCGCCTGTTTATTTGTATCTTATATGCATATATCCCTTCAGAGAATTCTATTGCAAACAATTTGATACCAAAATGAGCGATGTAACACAATAAATTGACATAAGAAAACTGAAAAAAAAGAGTACCGTACACTCATTTTAGTGCGGGTTAAGTGCTCATGGGTAATGGTTGGCCGATTTTCGGGTCTGCTGCGGGTGGCAAGCGGGGTTTTTTGACCTTATATGGATATATCCTTTTAGAGAATTCTACTGCGAGCAATTTGATATCAAAATGAATGATGTAACACGAACATTGATAAGAGAAAACTGAAAAGAGTATACATATTTTAGTGTGGGTGGACACTCACTTGAAATGCTTGGCCCACCCCAAGGGGCGCGCACGCCGGAGACGCGAAAGTGTTAAAAGCGATTCTGAAGTTGGACAGTACAGCTCTTGCAGCCCTTCACAGCTCCCTTAACCAGTAGAAATGTACACATCTATATGTTTTTGTTTTCTTACATTTAAAAAAAAAAAATTAATAATCACGTAACAAAAATGTTGGGATTTTGTTAATTTTTGTGTGTGCATGACCTCCTTCCTTTGAGAGTGAGGTTTTGAGGCTAGGGCAAGGGAAATATGCTAGATGTGGTGTAAGCGCATTGCAGACAGGTTCTCTTGGTAGATTCTTTCATATGATTTGTTGAAATTACAATTTTGCTCACTGAAATTAGCCCATAGAGCATGGAAAATATTAAGATATGAAGGGTAACTCCCTTAATATGGCTCCAATCATATTTTTAATGATTTTTTGTAGATGGGAGCCAGATTAGACGAAAGAAAAACTAAGGAAGCAATGTATTTTTATCTTGACAAAATAAGCTTTCTCACAACACTTGATTAGAAAGGCTAATCATTATTGAATGCTTGTCCATTAACCTAAAGTGGGCTAATGGAAGCCCTTCTGGAGATGCTCCAGAAGGCATTTCTGGTTGCAACGAATCCCTAACTCCAATAAATCACGTTTAATGCAGCATAGTTTACCAAATTAACGTTCCAAACGTACTAGCATAGCTAGAGGTATCTGTATAATTAACTAAAATGGTTAATTTTTTATCTGAACCCCCAGCAAATCTTTTAACTCACAACTAGCACCAGAACAATTCTTGACACCCATGCTCCTACCTTTCACCAGGATGTATGTTGCATAAGTAGGTCAGAACTACCCACGACAGAAACAAGGTAAAGTTACACACCTGGAGACGACGTTCGAGCTGCTGCCGATAAAGGAGCGAATGTGTCCCGAGGTGCTTGTGATACCGATTCATAGCTCTCAGCTGATTATATGCTGCTCTCTCTTCTGGGGTAGTTTTAGGCTGAGCATGTATACTAACTGAGGATTGACAAAAACAAATTGCCTTAGAATGTAATTCACTTCAATTTCTTAATATTCTCAATTCTGCTAGAGGTAAAATGTTTATAATTAGCACCTATTACATATTTAGCTATTGCAAAATATGCTAAAATAGCAACTAAATGACATTAACACATTATGAGTTTAAAAACGACACTACTGTATTTAAATTTCCATATGCCATGCAATTGTCAATGTTTATTCCAGACAAATCCACAGAAAATTTAAAATTAAATTTAAAGTTTTTGTAATGCATGTGAGGATAATAAGTAATGTATTTTTAACCACAAGTCAGACACTGAAACTGAGGTTACTTATTACAGTATTTAGATTTAAACAAATCTAACAGGTAAATATAATTCTAGTTTATTAAAAATCCCATTAGCTGGAAGTAAAACTTCATAATCTTGTATGGTAAATCATGGTGCGTGTTCGTGGCATACTGGCCGACCCCTCACAGTGTTCAAGAGAACTTGATAAGCACCCCCATAGGATACCTGATCAATCAGGTTGTGATTCATATGTCAGGCTGTGAGCAGCCACATCCAACAGCCTGGTTGACCAGTCCAGCAACCAGGAGGCCTGGCTGACCAGTCCAACAACCAGGAGGCCTGGTTGACCAGTCCAACAACCAGGAGGCCAGGCTGACCAGTTCAACAACCAGGAGGCCAGGCTGACCAGTCCAGCAACCAGGAGGCCTGGTCGAGTACCGGTCCTCGGGAATGTTGAGCCCCAAAATCATTGCCAGGAAAGATAAGGCAAGGTGGCTGAGCTGGCTGACTAGGTCCTCCCCAACAATACAAATGGCTGCTTATTGCCAATTGGTGGGTCAAGTGTAGGGATGCATTATTTGTTGGGGTTGTGCTACATTTGAGCAGCCTAAAGCATATGGCATCTATGATGAGGTTCTCAGAATATACTAATGTGTCACAAGGGCTTTATGAAATACCACCCCTTGCTGTATCTTGAGGTTATCTTGAGATGATTTCGGGGCATTTTAGTGTCCCCGTGGCCCGGTCCTCGACCAGGCCTCCACCCCCAGGAAGCAGCCCGTGACAGCTAACTAACACCCAGGCACCTATTTTACTGCTAGGTAACAGGGGCATAGGGTGAAAGAAACTCTGCCCATTGTTTCTCGCCGGCACCTGGGATCGAACCCGGGACCACAGGATCACAAGTCCAGCGTGCTGTCCGCTCGGCCAACCGGCTATGGTTAGTTAACCCTCATGTACCAGGATTGTACCTAGAGTGGGTTCTTGGAGTAGTAGTTCTCCCAAAGCCCAGCCTGGAGTCAGGCTTGACTAATGAGAGATTGCTCCAACAGATTTGCTTAGTGACCCACAGGCCCACATGTCCACTACGGGGCCTCGTAGCCTGGTGGATGGGGCCTCGTAGCCTGGTGGATAGCGCGCAGGACTCGTAATTCTGTGGCACGGGTTCGATTCCCGCACGAGGCAGAAACAAATGGGCAAAGTTTCTTTCACCCTGAATGCCCCTGTTACCTAGCAGTAAATAGGTACCTGGGAGTTAGTCAGCTGTCACGGGCTGCTTCCTGGGGGTGGAGGCCTGGTCGAGGACCGGGCCGCGGGGACACTAAAGCCCCGAAATCATCTCAAGATAACTACAATCCAGTTGGTTTGGCACTTCTTGCACGACAATATTTTGATCTTAAAGAAGTGCAATATTGTTCCAGGATATTTCTAATACTTGCTGGTCAGTTAACTCCTATGCTAATTTGATGATTCAACAATTAGGCAAGTCATGAATAATTCTTGATAACTTTTTAATTTAGTAAACCATACTCTTTAATTAAACAAAAAAAAAAACCTACCCCAAAACCATATAGCTACAACGTATGATAGGAGCGGAACACAACGATAAAAACTTACCCATGCTTTCCTTCTCTAAACGTATTGCCTGTAGATATTTTCTCCTGCTCTCTCGTAAGATGTGGGCAAGCCTTTTATACTCTCCTATATACATGGACTGCAGAAGAAGAAAATTGTGTAAGTATATAAATAACAAATATACTAAATAAACACATTAGCAAAAAGACAGAACACCTATTATTAGTCATTCTTGAATTTGCGGGTTGGTTTCGTGGCTTTGTTCACCTTACTTGGATTTATTCTTCACTAGTGACATTATTAACAAAATAAATATTAAACAATGTAGGCACATTTGCACCTAATAAGGGATAGAAGTTGTTAAATGTACTGTACAGTTTACTATTAAACAAAAAACATTACTTCAGACCAATTCTGACAAACATATTGACCTAAAACTTGACCTTACTCCACATACGTCATTGTGATGCTCAAACTTATTTTAACCATACTTAAAAAACAAATTTTGGGGACCCTCATGCACCAGGAAGCTGTCTCGTGTAAACAGGGGGCACAGCCATTGAATCTAGCTCCCCCCCCCCTCTCCCAACCACTTGGGCTGGACGGTAGAGCGACGGTCTCGCTTCATGCAGATCGGCGTTCAATCCCGACCGTCCAAGTGGTTGGGGGCACCATTCCTTCCCTGCCCCGTCCCATCCCATCCCATCCCAAATCCTTATCCTGACCCCTTCCCAGTGCTATATAGTCGTAATGGCTTGGCACTTTCCCTTGATAATTCCTTCCTTCCTCCCCCCCCCCTCACTTTCAACCACAACTCGGCAGGCTTTACAATTTACACCGAGAATATTCATAATTTTTTAAATACTGTATATTATTGGAAAGAAAAAACTTTTATTACAGTATACAGGCAATGATACAACTTTCACTGATGTTTCCTTGATTTACTGCTCGTATTGGGGCTATAGTTTGCAAAGTCATTTACTCAGAAATGATGAACACACTTTGTTGTTTGACTGCTCAGTCTTTGGTCAGGCAGACGCTGAAGACCAATAATGTAGCTGCTGGATTGGATGCCTAGAAGCACAAGTGTGGTGGTGATGGTGTTTATACTGGCTTGGTAACAGTTCGTTGACTCCCATCCACACCTTGAGTACAGTATATTAAAAGAAAGTTTTCTTTTCCAAACAAAGTGGTAGACAGTTGGAACAAGCTAAGTGAGGTGGCGGTGGTCAAAACTGTTAGTAGTTTCAAAACTTTATATGACAATGCTGGGAAGACGGGACACAGCGAGTGTAGCTCTCATCCTGTAACTACACTTAGGTTATCTTGAGATGATTTCGGGGCTTTTTAGTGTCCCCACGGCCCAGTCCTCGACCAGGCCTCCACCCCCAGGTACCTATTTTACTGCTAGATAACAGGGGCATAGGGTGAAAGAAACTCTGCCCATTGTTTCTCTCCGGCGCCTGGGATCGAACCCAGGACCTCAGGATCACAAGTCCAGCGTGCTGTCCGCTCAGCCAACCGGCTAGGTAATTACACTATTTCATCAACAGCATTCTGCAATGTTCTTTCAAAACACCAGGGATGTCTCGAAAAGGCCTTCAACTTCAACATGTTTCACAGCAAAAAAATCTACGTGTTTATATTTTTAGTGCACATCGTAGGAAGCCAGATGGGCGAGTCGTTGGGTCTGGACTGCCGGAGAAGCAATTTGCTGACTAGTCATGCAGGTATAAGAGCTGTGATGTTCAAGTTTAAGGAATTACATGCTCACTTTCACTTGAGTTTACACAATACAGTATACAGAATTACTCTATGTAAACATAAATGACAAAAACAGTAATGGAGTACTGTATATAGGCATACAATGTAAAATATACATCCACATTGAAATTAAATCTGTTGCCAGCCCAGCTCAAAGGAAGATGCTTGCCATTATGTCTGGGAATGTCATCCAGAAATGTGGAGATTCAAACACTGGCAGAAACAACCAAATTGTGATTTGATGATAATTGCAGGCCACTAGTATATAACCTCATTCCATTATAAGCAATTAAAAACAATAGGCATACTTTTTCATGAGTCTAGGTTAACGCTCTTACATCAACATAGATGTATTATAACTATATATATATATATATATATAATTTCTATAAAAAATGGGGAATAATAACCTAGATATAAAAACTGCAATACCCCTGGGGGATCAACATATGATGATACCTGCACTTTAAGCCTTCAACTGCACATAGCGATAATGGTTGCTTCATCACATGCACACAGCAACCAGGGGACAGTTTCAGGAACAACCGTGGACATCTTCAAGAGAACACTAGATAGTTTTCTTCAAGAAGTGTCGGACCAACCGGGCTGTGGTGGATATGTGGGCCTGCGGGCCGCTCCAAGCAACAGCCTGGTGGACCAAGCTCTCACAGGTTAAATATGGCCTCGGGCCGGGCTTGGAGAGTAGAACTCACAGAACCCCATCAAGCAGGCCAGATTTAAAGTTCCTGCAGGTACACAGTCTCACATCCTCTTCATCAGGTGTTCAGTAAACAGATGCCTCCTTGGTGTGAGGGCCTCAGTACTAACACAGCAACATTGGGTAGCAAGCGATGAGTCACAATAACGTGGCTAAAGTATGATGACCAGACCACACACTAGAATGTGAAGGGACGACGACGTTTCGGTCCGTCCTGGACCATTCTCAAGTCGAACATCGACTTGAGAATGGTCCAGGACGGACCGAAACGTCGTTGTCCCTTTACATTTTAGATCCTGCCATTTCAAAAGTGAGAAACAGCCACAACACAAAGTTGCAGTTTCTCACCTCTGCACATCATGCAATGGGTCATATGTTCATTTAGAAAATGAATGTGAACCTTATTCATATTCAGGATTTAGTGACCACGATCATGATGAGTGATCATAAACCAGTGACATCACGATATTCTCTCTCTCCACCATAGCCAAAACTACATACAATTTTTTTTTAGTTTCCTGTGATCAGGGAACATATATTCTGATATGTGCAGGTGTCCAAATGATACTTCCTTTTGATCTCTTCTTCTCCATTCCATCTTCACTATCATACACTTGCCATGGTGAATATCAAACATTCATATGACCACACACAACATATTAAGGAAGTTCTAAAACACGGGTGGTGATGGTGGTGTCAGTAGTGGTGATGGTATTGGGGGTGAAAGAGTAAGTAACTGTATGTGTGTCATGATGTAATGACTGGCCAATACAGAGTAAGCAGGAAGAAACATTACTGAAAGGCAGTCAACTGGTGGATGTTTCATGCCTGCACACTTCAGTTTTATATAAAATACTTAAAATACTATTTTGTCCGTTTTCAACATTATTTCAAACCAAAATTATTGTTAAGCAATTTATTGAATGAGCTTCACTGCTGAGCCCTTAGATCTCTATTATTAAAGGTTGTGCTCGGCAACCTAACCCCCTTTTACAGTGGGCCAGAGAGTGAAACAATCAACAGAACTCCATACCCACCCTGCACACAAGGCTTGGTCAACCAGATTCATGAAGCACACAGCCTTCCTCTGGAAGTGGCCAACTATATACACAACCAGAAGTGGGGTGCTCCAAGGTGTACTAAGATATTCCATAAATAAAATGAAAACACATCGAGGAATATCATTTTCCCGTGTACCTTACAGTTACCCAAATAATACAAGCCAGCCTCCACAAGAAGCCTACCTCAACAAGCAATGCCTTGTTCTGCAACCTTTCCCGCTCCTCGTCACTCTCTCAAGCCAGGTACCAAGCTACTGCTTCCTGCTGTCCATCTTGTGTATAATGCCCTCTTCATAGCAACCAACCCATCACCTCTATGCTAACAGCCTGCAACATAACAGCACTGAAGCATCAGCACCACCAGTGTTACCTAGCCCTTCACAACACCTTGTGTGTAGCATCACACCAGCTATTAACCTAATGTGGACTAGTATTAGTATTAGACCTAATGTGGACTAGTATTAGTATTAGACCTAATGTGGACTAGTATTAGTATTAGACCTAATGTGGACTAGTATTAGTATTAGACCTAATGTGGACTAGTATTGGACCTTGCTTGCCAGTTTTACCAGTCAGGCTGCGAGCAGCCGCGTCTAACAGCCTGGTTGATTAGTCCAGCAACCAGGAGGCCTGGTCGACGACCGGGCCGCGGGGACGCTAAGCCCCGGAAGCACCTCAAGGTAACCTCAAGGTAGTACTGTCCTGTCAGATTGCACCTTCATCACTTAAACAAATTGATTCACAAATGTTGAGTGCGTATGGCATTCACAATGGTATAAATGGAGCTACGCTTTCCAGATAAACAAAACAGAATTACATCAGGGTTAATGCACTTCTGGACAATACAGTATTATAACATTTGTCTCTCAGTGCTACAGACTAACCATTTTAATCATTCAAATTAATTCCAAGGCAGATCACATGGTGCCACAGAACCAACCTTGCTTGCTAGTTTTACCAGCAATTATTCAAAATTAATGGTTATCTTGCATTTTTCAGTCATACGTTTTTACAGGTAGCAGATTGAGAAAGGTTTAAAAAAAACAGGTGAAACTGTCTTCCATGTCAATACATAAAAATGACAGTACTGTACTTTATTTCTCTAAAACTCCAATTTTATCATAAATACAGGTAATATTGGTTTTTCAACTGTGCTTTAGCAAACTACTGACAGAAATGAACATGTAACTACCTGTTCAAGCCAAATTCTTTCCAAGGTGGAAAATACTGAACAGAACATGAAGCCTTAGCTAAGTATGGGAAGTCAAAGATATCAAAGACATCTCTACAACTTCCTAGCTGTTATCTCCTTGTTCAAAGGTAAGAATCTTGTTATGCATTCAATGTGTTCGAAATATCAGAGCAATCTCACACGTAGGACTTCACTGAATGCTTCTCATGGGACCGAAGAGATTCAGCCAACCCTACCATTTCTCTGGCACAATCTGGGATCATTATAATTATAGAAAGTTCAAGAGCCATGGTCTTGCTGCCATAAAAACAAAATTTATGCAACCCACTTAAAAATAAAAAAAAATTACTTATAGCAACTATTGGTGGAATGCACAAAAATATACTGTTTTACACAAACAAAATCACATTTCATACTACTGGAATACCACAAAAGGCATGCAAGCACTGGAACATTACCTATACAACCTAACCTATCCTGGGCATAGGTAAGTAACCCTAAGCGTAAAACATACCATCTGAGGCTAATTCAGTACATGTAATATAATCTAGGTCTAATAAAATTTAGATTTAGTTGCCGTTTTCTTTCTCGTGTCTTATGAAATTAACAGTACAAATCGTGATTTTTTGGGGGGCAGTACAACAATCCATTTTTGTATGTTCTACCCATACAAAAATAGAGGAACATACAAAATTGTAGGGAGCCGGTCGGCCGAGCGGACAGCACGCTGGACTTGTGATCCTGTGGTCCTGGGTTCGATCCCAGGCGCCGGCGAGAAACAATGGGCAGAGTTTCTTTCACCCTATGCCCCTGTTACCTAGCAGTAAATAGGTACCTGGGTGTTAGTCAGCTGTCACGGGCTGCTTCCTGGGGGTGGAGGCCTGGTCGAGGACCGGGCCGCGGGGACACTAAAGCCCCGAAATCATCTCGATATATAACCCATAGCTGTAGTAAGTACTAGAATTTTTGGATGACAGGTTGAATTGTTATAGCGTTCCTTCAATAATTTTCCACTATTTAGTTTTGTTGCCTTTAAAAGTATTTTGGCTACTACACTGGTCAATAAAGGCAGTATATAATTTAGTGCTTCTTCTCTGTTGGATGTTTTTATAAATATGAATGAAATATGTCATTTTCCATGAGACTGCTAGTGTTCTTGTTTGCAAACATTCTTAAATAAACCTTAATGGATAGCTTTAAGTCATGAGCACATTCTCTCAGCACCAATGGTGATACATTATCTGGTCCTACAGTCTGGTTTCTGCCGAAATCCATGAGCAATTTTTTGGTGTCGTCTATTAAATCTAAATATTACTGTTATGCTCCAAAATCCATGGTATATCTGGCGCTGTTAATCCAATACTTTGCATAAGCTTTGAAATTGATCATTCAATGCTTGATACATTTCCTCCTCATGTTACCACAGAACTGTTATCCACTCATAATTTACAGAATAACCTGAGTTGTTACTGAAACATTTTAGACAGCTTCCTCCTCCTATCAGTCATTATTGAGGGTAGAGGTTAATTAAAATGACACCCCCATTGCAAATGACATAAGTGGGAAAGATGTATGTACCAGTATTATATAACCTTTCAAGCTCGCATCAAATAGTATTTTGAGAAATATTAATTGATGTGCTTTACTTATACTGTAATAGCTTAATGGCAATTATTACAAGCTGTAAAAGGTGAAATTTGGAGACCATTCTGACTGTGCCATGACTGCTTTAATAAGGGGCATCACACCTTCATTTACAGTAAATGTGCAGAAAGCACACATTTTACATCAGTAAATCTTCAGAGCACACCCACCTTTAATCTCTGAAGTTTCTCCAGATATATTCTTGTTATTTCCTCAGTAGTAAACACTTGTGCATGTTCAAGGGGGTCGGCATCAGAATCTGCAGAGTCTAACTCGCTATCAGCCTCACGTCGAGGAAGGGAGTCGTGGGGAAGTGCGGCTAATTCCTCTTCACTGTCCGTCTCGCTTGCATATTCCAGGGAGGCCGAGGCAACACCAGTCACACTTGCAGGGTCAGGAATGGCTGTAAATAGTAACATACATAAATGATGTCATTTCCTGTAATATTCTATGCAATACTGATGTTACATGAAATCAACGGGAGCTCTAATGGAAAATACGAAACAACGGAATCAAAGAATAAAATACTAATCTTATACAATGTATTACAGTAATTGAAGGACTAAATACATTATCCTTAAACAGTGTAGTTAGTAATGTACTCAATCTGTTTTTGTAATTTACATGTACATAAATCTAGCTATTCAATACAAATATGATTGTGAATGAGCTAGAAAGTGAAGAAACAATCATAGAAACAGCCAAGGTCAACTCTGGAGTCCTCTGCTACACATTGCAGTACTAGTACGACACCAGATTTAGTGCTTACAGATTCAGCTTGGCGCATCACCCACCAACCTTCTACAGCTCAACAAGTAATTATGTAGATATTTACATTTAAACTTTTCCTTACATTTTACATCCAAATTTATCATTCTACAAAGAAAATATATATATTTTTTTTACACGTTTTGTATACCTGGGCATACGTGGGTGAATATCCATATCCATATCTAAGGGTTAAGCAAGAGGTTTTTATGAGTACAAAGTTAAGCAGCAAGTTTAATTACCATTTTGACCAGCAGTTTGTGTATCCATCTGATGGTGACTTAATTGATTGAGAAGTGTCTCTGGGGTTTCCCGGGGTTGACTCCTGCGTGCTGCTCTCTGTCTTGAGACCAGAGATTGCCTCGAGTGATCGCCACAGTACCTGCTAGACGCAAAACAATACGCTTCAAACTTCACCTTGGTATAATGTTAATTTTCATTCAAAACTATATTAAACATTCTATTACTGCCACCTAACTACAAGCTTAGAGAACATTATCCTTAATTGTTTTGTAGAACAGCAAGTGCAATACGTTCCTTTGTATTCACTTAGTGCTTGTGGGGGTTGAGCTCTGCTCTTTCGGCCTGCCTCTCAACTGTCAATCAACCGTTACTAACTACAAATATTTTTTAACCCCCCCCCCCCCCAGGAAGCAGCCCGTAACAGCTGTCTAACCCCCAGAGTTAGACAGCTATTATGGGCTGTCTATTTACTGTTACGGGCTACTATTTACTGCCAGATCACAGGGAAATCGAACCTCGGACCACAGGATTACGTGTTCAGCGTGCTGTCCACTCAGCCACTGGCCCCACCGGTGTCATAGTGGACAATTTTGTTGTTTTGGATGCCGTTTTGCACTCCACTGTGCTCTCTGCCCCAATACAGTAATACTTAACAATATCTTTTTAGAAGTTACTTTTATCAGTGGGGTTCACTTAAGTAATGTGCTCTCTTGCTGCATCAATACTCACATCACTACTCAGTCAATGATAAACCGAGATGATGGGACTCATGACAAGGAGCAAGCAACACAGCACATCATATCTCAAGAAGGAAGTGGATGAAAGGAGAACAGCACTCATGGTTCAACAATGTAAGGAGGAAGAATATGAAGACTATCAGTATTAAAGCAACACAGGTCACCAAGATGGGCACACATCACCTTAACACCTACCACGCTACCTCCCACCCTCTGGGGATAGAATCCTAGCCTAGCGAGTCCTCTGGGAGGTTGCCGAGGTCCCTGTGTTTTGACTGGTACACATGGGGGTAAAGTGCTGACTTCAGTACAAAAGTAGAGGAGTGCAGGGAAGAGAAAAGGATTCCCTGGTGAGCAGCGAGTGTGCGTGTCTCAAGTAGATACTGTTCCTCCTCTTCCCCCGTAAGTCTGCCACCTTGATAAATATGGATTTATACTGTTCTTTACGTATTATCTGCATTCTGATCAAAGATGGATCTTTATCTTTTCTCAATGAAAGGTACACATTTATGCATATTTTGCATACTTCTAACACTGATGTCAAAACAATGTTGGAGCCAGAGCTCAGTGCAGTTTTCCAAGGTACACAATTCCTGCTCATTTCAACCAAGTCAATACTGTACATATGCTACCGCTTGTTGTGTGTATGCTTAAGTCATAAATTAGAGAAAAGCTTTTTAAAATTGCAGATGATTCACAATAACATGGCTGAAGAATGTTGACAAAACCCGGGGGGGGGGGGGGGGGGGGGGGGAGCCAGTCGGCCGAGCGGACAGCACGCTGGACTTGTGATCCTGTGGTCCTGGGTTCGATCCCAGGCGCCGGCGAGAAACAATGGGCAGAGTTTCTTTCACCCTATGCCCCTGTTACCTAGCTATAAAATAGGTACCTGGGTGTTAGTCAGCTGTCATGGGCTGCTTCCTAGGGGTGGAGGCCTGGTCGAGGATCGGGCCGCGGGGACACTGAAAAGCCCCGAAATCATCTCAAGATAACCACACACACATCTGTTGTCAATAAGATTGTATAATTGCCTTAACTCACCCCTCTTTCCTATCACTGGTTGGTGCTGGACGCAGGCACCGCTTGCCAGTGCTTGCATATATGTAATTGCATTGTCGAAATGGCGCTCCTTTGTCCTCAAGAATATGTCGGCTACAATACTCAAAACCATCCAATCTTGTCTGAAGGAAATAAATCAAATCAATCTTTTAAATTACCAACTATTGTAGAACTTAAATATTACACAGTTGTAAAAAATAACTGTATACCCTATACACACACAATAATAATACCCATAATGATAAACTTGTATAAACAACATGCATAAGACCATGACTGCCAGTGATCTTTTTTTAATTAGCACAGTACAGTTTAATTAATTGGCTTACACAGAAAATTTGCATTAAAAGGGCCACTAATATGCAAAGCGTTTTCGGCATTGTGAACAAACCCCCACGTACCATTGAACAATTATAGGTGGAGCAGGCACAAGCTGCCTCATTGGATGGCCGGCTGAGAGTCCTCACCGTCTTGACCACACGACCACTGCGAACCGACATCTTTACTACAATTTCTAGGTCCTTATGTAATTTCTCATTCTGAAATCAAACATTTAACAATTAGTGTGAAACAAAATTATGCATAATCAGGCCCCCCTCCTAATTTTTTTGTTTTAAAAGGCATAAGTCAAAGTAAATGTGATTGCATGAGGGTATTCAACCATCCTGGGCTATCAGAATATGAACAGGCGGGAGAAAGTACAGAAAAGGGCAGACACATCCGAAATGGTGCAGGTGATGGTCAATGTGATTCAAGAGATGGTTGAGGAGCTGCATTGAGCAGCCATAAGCTGTCAATATGGCAGAAAATGAAGTATAGAGCCAGTAAAGAGTAGAGGTGCCACAGGCTCATTCAGAGAACACTGTAGGAACATCAGAGGTAAAAAAAAAAAAAAAAAAAAAGTTCCTTATCCTCCAAGCTAATGTAAATATACACAAGTTTGCAAGAACAAGAGTACACACCTAGTTGTGCTTGCAGGGGTTGAGCTTCAGCTCTTTGGTTCTACCTCTCAACTGGTAATTACCTAAGTGTAATTGTAAATGTGTAATGTGTAAATGTGTAAAACCTAAAGTGTAATTGGTGTACAGGTTTCTGAGCCTATTGGGCTCTATCATATCTATATTTGAAACTGTGTGTGGAGTCTGCCTTCAACATATCACTTCTTAGTAGATTCCATTTGGTAACTACCCTGACACAAAAAAATTATTTCTAATGTATCTGTGGCTCATTTAAGAACCAAGTTTCCTTCAGTGACCCCTTGTTCGTGTTCTGCCCATGCTAAATACTTTGACTTCAATTGAAAAAAGTGCTGGACCAACCAGGTTGCAGTGGATATGTGGGCCTGCACATTACCCCAAGCAACAACATGTTTAATAAAACTAATAAACCAAGTCTGGTACTGGACAGAGCTTAGGGAGTAGAACTCCCAGAAACTTATCTAGGTACAATCCAGGTACATATAGATACTCATCCAAATCAAACAATCAAATGCCCACCTACACGAGACCTTGCAAAGGAAGATAGAGAAGCTAAACAATGTCTAAATGGGAGTAGGAATGGAAAAGAAATATTTTTTCTACAAGGTGATAATCAAAGCCTGTGAAATGTTACTTAAAAACCAACAAAATTATAAGTGAAAGGAGGAGTAAAGGACAGAGGCAACATGTTCCTGAAAATTGTATTGTACAGTATATACTATTTATTTATTTATTTATATACAAGGAACATTGGGTTTGTGAGAATACATAGCATAGTACAGTATTTACAATCTTGTAAAGCCACTAGTACGCACAGCGTTTCGGGCAGGTCCTTAATCTAACAGATAATTTTAAGTAGGTAAATTCTATCAGAATTAATAAAATGATAAATACATTGCAAGAAAAAAAATAAGATGAGAGAGATTATTAAGTATATTAAAGCACATTGGTATATTAAAGTTCTGATTGATTACATTGACAGCTTGATTGGTAATTTAAACAAGATTAATAGACACCATACAGCAGATTGACAGCACATATAAGAAGACAGCAATGATCACAATGATAAAGATGTTCAGATTGGGTACATAAAGATTGGGAGATTGGGTAGCAATAGATACAGTACAATTTTAAAGCAAAAGGTAAAAAACTATGAAGATGAAATTAGGTACTTTTTAGTATTGTTTTTGAATGACGCAAAAGTTGGACAGCTTTTCAATTCAATAGGCAGCGAGTTCCATAAACTGGGTCCCTTTATTTGCATAGTGTGTTTACACAGATTAAGTTTGACTCTGGGGATATCAAAGAGAGATTTATTTCTGGTGTGGTAATAATGGGTCCTGTTATATCTGTCCAGGAAGAGTTTCAGACAAGGATTTGCATTTAAGAACAGGGTTTTGTAAATGTAATTGACAAGAAAATTTGTGGAGTGAGATTATGTTTAGCATGTTTAGGGAGTTAAACAAGGGGACTGAGTGTTGTCTGAAAGCAGAATTTATTATTCTGATAGCAGATTTTTGCTGGGTAATGATGGACTTGAGGTGGTTTGCAGTGGTTGAACACCCATGCACAGATACCATAGTTGAGATAGGGATAGATTAGTGCATAATATAGAGAGATGAGAGCAGAGTTAGGTACATAATATCTGATTTTGGAGAGTATACCAACTGTTTTAGAGACTTTCTTAGTTATGTGTTGTATGTGGGTACTGAAGTTAAGTCTTTTGTCTAGGAATATGCCAAGAAACTTTCCATCATTTTTATTGCTAATGTTTACATTATCTTTCTGAAGCTGAATTGCATTTGTAGATTCGCTTCCAAATAAGATGTAGTAGGTCTTTTCTATGTTAAGTGTTAGTTTGTTGGTTGACATCCATAACTGGACTATTTTTTTAGTTCATTATTAACAACATTATTTAGTGTATGTGAGTTGGGGTTATAGTAGATGAGGGTAGTATCATCAGCAAACAAAATAGGTTTCAGAATGTTAGACACATTAGGCAGATCATTGATGTATATAAGAAATAGAAGAGGTCCCAAGATGCTGCCCTGTGGCACTCCAACGGTTACTGGTAGTGGGGGAGAGGTTATATTATTGATGACTACACATTGGTGTATCACTAAGATAGGATTGGATATAGTCCAGTGTATGGCCTCGGATTCCATAATGATGGAGTTTACGTAAGAGGTAATTGTGATTAACAGTATCAAAGGCCTTTCTCAGGTCAATGAAGAGTCCAATCGGAAACTCATTTTTGTCAAGGGCTGAGTAAATTATATCAAGGAGACTAATAATTGCATAGTTGGTACTCTTATGGGAGCGGAAGCCAAACTGACAGGGGCTAAGAATGTCGAATTTTACGAGGTAGGAGTAGATTTAGATTTAGGAAAGACTTGGGTAAATACTGGTTCAGTAACAGTGGTTGATTAGTGGAACCAATTACCACGTATGGGTCAATAGGCCTTCTGCAGTTACCTTTATTCTTATGTTCTCATTTAATGGAGTATTAAAAGTCTCAACACAAGACAGAACACGAAACAATGGGTATGAATTGGACAAGTTTAGATTTAGGAAAGACCTGGGTAAATACTGGTTCAGTAACAGGGTTGTTGATTAGTGGAACAAATTACCAGGTATGAGCCAATAGGCCTTTTGCAGTTACCTTTATTCTTATTTAATGGAGTATTAAAAGTATCAACACAAGACAACACGAAACAATGGGTATAAATTGGACAAGTTTAGATTTAAGAAAGACCTGGGTAAATACTGGTTCAGTAACAGAGTGATTGATTTGTGGAACCAATTACAAGGTATGAGCCAATAGGCCTTTTGCAGTTACCTTTATTCTAATGTTCTTATGTTAAGACAGCCAGCTTGGCTGCCAGACATGATGAGCCGCCGCTCAGCTAGAAGCCATTACAAGCCAACATTAACACCAGCTGCCTTACACAACACCTCCCACTGACAGTATACCCGCAGCTCCTCACTCCCCACACACTCCTCGTCACCTTAATACACTTCTCTCCCAACGCCAGCACTTGACATCTCGTGTCCAGTGAAGCCAATACTGTGAGGGGGAGGCGAGAGGCGGCGACACAGTCCTCACGTCACGACACTTAGGAGTAAACTGTCGCAATTCTTTCCAGGAAGGTGAGTGTCTTGCCTTCACCCAACGCTGAGGTCTTCTTTTAAAATATATATAACAATCCCTTTTTTCAAATATATAGCAATATATTGGAGTGTAGGGAAAGATATAGCATTTATATGATGTAGATTATAGTTGATAGAGAATTATTGTGGCTAAAAATCAGCATTATCTTTTTTCCTACTGCTAAATATGGGAAAAGGCCATAGTATTTGTGCTTTAATATATACTTGTAAAATATGTTTAGTTTGACAACAAACTTCTCATTTTATCTTTGTATCACATCATATTACCAAACTCATATTTAAAAATACTAATACCAACATTTCAAGCTAAATAAATAGCTTAGAAGGTGAAATTAAGTGAAATACTCAAGTCAGAGTCAAATTTTGTTAGAAAAGTTTTTGGAACCCTGGAGTTTCCGGCGTGACGTCACAGCAGTCCGGTGTTGTGCTCATGGCGGCGGAGGAAAGATGGTATTTTACCAAGGAAGAATTAAACAATTCACCCAGCAGGAGATGTGGAATCGACGCGGAAAAAGAATTATCGTATCGACAGCAAGGCGCAAATCTCATCCAGGATATGGGCCAGCGGTTACAAGTGTATCCTTTCGTACTAAAGTCTTGAGGTGTTTGTCGGCCTTGGCCAAGGTACTCCGTCATGTTAAGTAGAATATTGATTTAATCGCGGGTTTGGCTGGTGTATCTGGCATGCAGTGAGGACCACTAGAGTCTAAAGACAAGCTTGGCCGTAATTAAAGGTTACTGTGGCGTGCGTGGTGACTTAAAAAGAGGAATGTTGTTGTGGTTCATCTCGAGGATGTCAGGGGCATGGCAGCCATGTTGGTTCACATGACCTCTTAATCGTCAAGTATTTAGCCTTATTACGCTGCTATTAACACCTCTGAAGTGTCTGGAGCTACTTATCTTGCACGATAGCTGCTGTGGTTCACACGTTGGGTTGGAATTCGTGCTCAGAGGTCTGGTTGGTGAGAAATGGGATGGAACATGCGTGGCTCTCGTCCAAGCAACATGTTCAATATGCAGGATGGATGCGATTCGAGTGCAATATTTAATTATTGGCTACATAATAACGGTCTAACTGATGTTAACACATGTATGTCAAGTCAATCATGCTTGTATTAAACTTTGGCAGGAGTGGAATACTTATTCCTGTTTGAGTTTGATGTTACTATTTGCAACCTTGATTGCATGATATAATGTTAATTGAAATTGAAATTGAAATAAGTTTATTGAGGTAAAATATACACAAAGGGATGAGGTAGTTCAAGCTATTCTCACCCCGTTCAGTACATCGTGTTAATACATACATATACACACATCACAAGCAATAAACATATTACCAAACATTCCAAGAGAATGTTAATTGTATCTGTTTGTGAAGCTCAGAATTGTTTCCAGTAGATATATTGACTGCTAGGAACTATTTTTATTTGGTTAATTGGGTTCAGTATGTGTAAGCTAACATAACTTGAACAGTTTGTTGTGTAAACAAGAAATATGGATTGCAGAATTTGTATGGCTTTATCAGTGATGTTAATAATTCCCAGTCAGATATCTGGCACTAGGCCGGTCGGATCTGGCGTGGGGAGCCGGTCAGCCGAGCGGACAGCACGCGGGACTTGTGATCCTGTGGTCCTGGGTTCAATCCCAGGTGCCAGCGAGAAACAATGGGCAGAGTTTCTTTCACCCTATACCCCTGTTACCTAGCAGTAAAATAGGTACCTGGGTGTTATTCAGCTGTCACGGGCTGCTTCCTGGTGGTGGAGGCCTGGTCGAGGACCGGGCCGCGGGGACACTAAAAGCCCCGAAATCATCTCAAGATAACTTCAAGAAGGCATTTGCCATTCCTAAGGAACACTTGCAAATGGATAACCTGCTTGTGAGCAGTTAATCCATAGTTAGTTCCTATGAAATTATATTTTTCTTTGAATGATATAATCGTATGGTTTTACTTTTTAATCTTGCTAAGAAAAGGCTTTAATAATCCTTTTGTCATATTCTCTTCAAAAGTATGTAAATATAGAAGAAAGGAATACTTTAAGAAGGACCAATTTGTGGAACCAATTACCACAATATTATAGAAGTAGGATCCCTTGATTGTTTCAAGCATAGGTTAGACACACACATATGAGATTGGGTGTATATTAATGGGAGCTGCCTCGTATGGACCAATAGGCCTTCTGCAGTTACTGTCATTCATATGTTCTTAATGCAGGGTATGGTCAAATCGTACATTAGTAGGTGTTCAGGTTCGTTCATATTTCCCTGTAAGAGGAGGACTCGGAGGATGGCATCTGTTCTAGCTGCTCAGGCTTTGGCTCTGTTACCTCACAAGAGGTAACTCCCCCATAAGAAAAATACCAACCCAGAAGGGAAATACTAAGGATAGTCAATGAAATTGCTTGAATAATTATGTCATATCATGCTCACACACACAGGGTGATGCACATGATCAATGTGGATGCAGATCTTTGGCTACAGGAATGTTCACAAATTAACTTATTTTTACAGTTGCAGTTCATGTAGGAGCTCGGCACACAACTGAAAATGTGGGAGACCTACAGGTCGTCTGATAATCCACACTAAATGTTTGTAATGTTGACATTTTCCCACTCAAGAATATGGCATTAAGGTCCTAACCTGAATACCACAGAATTTGACTTATTTTTATACTATTTTCTTTTTCATTATACAATAGTACAATAAGATAATTACCTGTTCTTTCCAGTGGTATAATTAAACAGAATGTTTTTGAGTTCATTTATTTGTTGACTTTGCTGTTCTCATAACTCAACACCAAACCATAAGTATTCCCTAGAAATAAAATGTTGATATGTAATATAATTTTTGTCCCTGGGCAGTAAGTGTTATTTTCTAATTGCTTTGCCTCCAAATTACAGTACATATATAAAATATTTACCTGTATTTTCCCCTCAAATTTTACTTATACCTTTACCCTAGACAGCTCAAGAAATATGTTTTGGAGGTTACAGAGCTTCTGTAACTGGAAGGCTGCTGACTCCTTATCTGGAGCTGTGACAAGTTGTCACAGATAAGAAGTTGCCAATCTTCAAGACATCTTCCCTTAGCCGTCTAAGGCACAAGTAAAAAAGAAGCAAAGTTTGAGAGAGAATAATAATAGAATAATAAAAGGGCTGGTTCCTTTCTCCCCAATGCTTGGAGACATTGTGGTGGTGGGCTCTGGCCCTCCTTTATCTTTGAGATTGAGTGGAGCCATGTGTGGCGCCTGGATTTGGGAGACTATAGGTGGGTAGCTCAAAGATATTGAGGGAACCCGCTAGAGAGAGATGATTCATATTGTTGAGTGCTAGGTTTTACACTAGAAAAATTGCTCCAAATACATTGAATACCATCATACATAGATGAAAGGAGCTTACCTGGAACCACAAGCCAGAACCTGGCCCCCTCAGAGGCACAAGGAGCAATGGCCTACAGAAACCCCCGTGTGGTTGGAACATTTTATGTCTGCCATGTACTGTGTTATGCACCCAGAAAGGTAGGCGTCTCAAAACAGACTCCAACTGGTGAAAATTGCTACCAAAAACCGAACTATCAAGCACATGGGGGTTTCTATAGGCCATTACTCCTCGTGTCCATTTTATGTCTGCCATCTACTGTGTTATGCACCCAGAAAGGTAGGCATCTCAAAACAGACTCCAACTGGTGAAAATTGCTACCAAAAACTGAACTATCAAGCACATGGGGGTTTCTATAGGCCATTACTCCTCGTGTCTCTGAGGGATCCAGGTTCTGGCTCAAGGTCCCTGGTAGGCTAGAACTCTAATCGAATTGACTGATGCCACGGTCTAATATATGCATATCAGCCCGTTATAGCTCCGAGGAGCTGGAGGGGAATCTCCACAGAAAATGGCATTTTAAAACATTCACTGCTGGTTTTTTCCTTATTAATTTGTTTTTTCCGGTTTATTTTGAATAAGAAAATGATTATGAATATTAATTAGGGGCAAGCCATTGTGCCCTAAACCTTGGTTCATTTTATTGTATTATTAACCTTTGTCTTGTGTTTGCTGGTATGCATGTTGTGTGTAAGTTTTATATATATATGTTAGTTTTAAAATACAGTTTAATTCAGTATATTCCTTAACCATACATCAGTAACCAACTAGCAATCAATACCGCCATCGTATATATGCATCGTTTCTACATGTTTCATCCCTTCACTCGTTTTCATCGTAATTCTATAGCACCCGCTGCCCTCTTTCTGGCTGCCAAAGTGGAAGAGCAGCCAAGAAAGTTGGAGCATGTAATTAAAGTCGCCTACCATTGCCTATTTCGTGACCAACCTGCCTTGGACACTCAGTCGGAGGTCAGTATGTTTAATTTAATGTCTTTTAAGTCTGAAATATCATGTTCTAAATCTTATTATTTTAACACATGAAGATCCATTTAGTAGCAATATGAATTCTTGTCTAATTTTTATTTAGATATTATTCAACATCTTCAGGGCTATTTGGAACGTGCACAGGAATTGGTTGTAAATGAAAATATCTTACTCCAAACTCTGGGATTTGATGTTGCCATAGACCATCCTCATACGCACGTGGTCAAGTGTTGCCAGCTCGTCCGCGGTGAGTACACATAACCAATCTAAAGAGTATTTTCGGAAACGGAAGGATCTCCACCACCCGTTGTCACTGCAAAGACTGTAAACTTATTTTAGAAATGTATATTTTCCTCTCATTGTTCATTATTGTCCATTGAGTTTGGTTTTGAAATGTTAGCTATATTGATTTTGAATACAAATAACTGATGTACATTTGAAGTCTGTCACCATGACCTCATTATTTGTATAAGAATTATTTCATATGGTTGAACCTCAATGATTATTACTTAGTCATTCCTTGGTATAACTGCCTCCTCAGGTTTAAACAAAAAAGTGGCTTGAAACTAAGCGAGATCAGTTGTAAAGGCTTCTTCAAAAGATGATAATAGGTTCATTTGGGTAGGACTTTTGACCAACTTGTAACATAAATACAACCTGTTCTCGCAAAATTCGTAAAGTAAATATTGACTTATTAACTACGTGCATAGGTGATATACTAAACATAATAGATACCCTTAAAAAGATTCATAGAAAACACCGACCTTACCTAACCTTGTTAGTATCTTAAGATAAGCATCTTATTGCTTCGTAATTACAATTATTACTTAACCTATACCTATTATAGGTTAGGTAATAATTGTAATTACGAAGCAATAAGATGCTTATCTTAAGATACTAACAAGGTTAGGTAAGGTCGGTGTTTTCTATGAATCTTTTTAAGGGTATCTATTATGTTTAGTATATCACCTATGCACGTAGTTAATAAGTCAATATTGACTTTACCAATTTGCGAGAACGGGTTGCATAAATACCATATGGAGAAAGAGCATGCATCTGGTGTCAGGGTACTGGCAGGCATCCCCCTAATCACTTAATTTTATACCTGGCTTCATTTCTCATTAAATAACCCCAAGTAATGAATTCTCTAAGTGATCAATTTATGTACACTGCAGTAAATAATATTTATTATTCACCCAACAAATTTGATACTTAATGTTCCTATGTGTTTTATTTATTTTATTCAGGTTATAGCAGTATTTATCTTTTGTTAAAAAACTTTGAATCACATTTTATATTTTAACCTGTCATTCAAATGCTTTGTTTGCAAGGGGTACTGCATGTGTAATTTTCATGTGATGTGGTAATTATGGTTCTTACCAAAATGCTAAACTTAATTCACAACACTATGTTAACGTATATATTTATTTAAACTCGTAGTCCCTCTCATGCCCTCCCCAGTAGCATGACCATTATTAGTGAGTTTGTACTTTTGTCCTCTTTAATATTTGGGTTCCTGCAGTGCACTTTCCTCTATTGAGTACCCCTTTGGCTGCACTCACTTGGTAATGCCACTTTGTGGTCTCCTACGTTTTCTTCACTTCCACATATAATTGTACGCTATTAACTCGTTCTTTGTCTACTCTTTTTCCATTACCTTCTCCGGGATTATTCTAGGATGTCCATTGGATACGTCATGGATAATTATTGGTGTGCCCAGTATTTTTATTTAGCTAATTACCGTATACAGCATCTTGGAAGTGTTAAAATAATTAATAATTCCAAGCTCTTTACTATTTTTTTAGAAATAATTTTCAAGGCAATCAAAAATTATATTTGTATAAATGTACAAATTAAACTATGGGTTGATAAAATTTTAAGTCGCTAAAACCACTGGTCGTTAAGCAAAACTACTTGACGTAAAGCACATTTGCAACCACCTTTTACTCGCATAATATATTGAGCCCAGGAGCTTAGTACTTAGTACACAAGTACTAGGTAATTACATAGGTTATACAGGTACTTCTATAATTACAAGCGCACACGCGTGCACACATTCATTCAGTCATTCACTTTAGGAAATTCCATTTAGATAGAGTATGCCATCATAGGCAGAATACTTCATATCGTGATGGTTGTGGCCATCACTGGTGGCTATCTTCTTGAGTTATCTTGAGATGATTTTGAGGCTTAGCGTAATTACTTAGACTTAGCGGCTAGTTTAATGCTGTATTGTGCTCCCGATACTCTTCCTGTGAGCAATAGCGCCAAAAATTTTTTGAGCATAAACGTTCTTAGCCACTGCACTGCGCCGTATTAAAATAGGACAACACTGTGGTGTGCCGGAAAAAATTATTTAAAAAATGTATATATTTTCTTGCATTGTTAAAATGCGTTCTCTGATCACAGGAAATTTGAAAAAAAAAGTATTGTATGTGACATACTGTAGTAATGATGGAGCAGAGAAGTTGAGCAATTTATGAGCACTGGGTGATTAGGTACAATACTCAGAGACACTTAGCCCCAGTGACCCCCGTGTGGCGGTAGTTGCCACGAATATTATATCTAGTTCGATAGTGTGTAATTTGTGGAATTTATAGTTAAAAAATGTGGAAGATTGCTTTAGCACCTTTAGGCACTATGCACATAGGGTCTTTAGGTACTATATGCACCAGTTGAGCGGCTTTAGGCATTATATGCACAGGTCGCGCGCCTTTAGGCACTTACTATATGCACCAGTCGAGCGCCTTTAGGCACTATATGCACCCGTCGAGCGTCTTCAGGCATTATGCGCAGTGCAGTGGTTAATCAGACCTTAGTTGATGTTATTGGACATTGAAACAGTTTTCATATACATTTCACATATATTTAATCATAATGTTCTTGCTATGCTTATCACCATTTGGTAAAATATTGTAAATTGTGATGAGATAATACTAAAATTTTGAACAATTCGGATACCGATGCTAATTTCACCAAAAAAAAAGTCTTCTGATGTGATTATTGATTCCAGTTCTTTAAAAAATTATATAGTTGGATACTTATTTTTCTTAAAATGTTGTATTTTACTTTTGAAAAGTTATTTATATTTTGAGCATGGAAAATTATTATTTATAATTGATTTAAGAATAGAAAACAATTTGGTAAATTCAGCTTAATCTTATGACATAAACCGGAGAAGTGAGAACATCTCATTATCATGTGGATATCTATTTGAAATAAAGTTAATATTGCAGCACTAGGGCAATTAAAGCATGGATTTATATACTTTTTATTGAAAAAGTAATCCTTAATCTTCAAAGTACACAATAAGAATCACTGGAAACATTCCACTACCCATCACAAGTGCATATCTTATACAGGTATACAGTTTCCAATACAATAAAAAAAATTATTTTATTTAACTATAAAGAATTACCGTGCAAGTAATTCAAGTAAAACAAAATTCATTTTTAACTTGTACTGAAAAAGCCATGTTTAACCTATATAATGCATACACTGTACAGTACAAGTGAATAAGAAAAAATTATACATATATGAACCCTAAGACTTAAATTGTAATGTACAAAGTTAGCATCTCCTGTTTCTTTTTGGTGAATATATTTGTTATTAAATGTTAAAGAATCCTTTTAAGAATCGGAATAGTGATAAAATCAATTCGCGATAACGATTCAGATTAGTTCCGTCACCAATTGTAGTATAAACGATTTTTCCTGGTGAGGATTAGTTTCTTCAAACTAAAAATATAACAAGACAGGTTTTACCAGTGTACTCTACTTCCTTAGCCATCCTTGAGGTTATCTTGAGATCCTCTTTTTATAAAAATCATCGGTAAAATGATTTAAATTTGAGTGAGTCATATGCTGTACAGTATTTATTTCCATAAAAGTTCATTCATATACAAATCACTATACAGTACTGACATGGGTAGATTCCACAGTGAATTTTCACTTAAAAATAATTATTCTAAATTAACTATATATGTGGGTTAAGCAATTACTTCATTGCCATAACTGCTAGAATACTACAGTGGTAGTTATATATGTATTATGTTTTATAGTGCTTCCCTGATCACAAACAGATGATAACATTAAATTCTTTGATGTAAAGCAGCAGTGTAAGATGACCTGGTACTTGAATATTAAAATATTCGGTGTAATGTTCATTAAATGACAGGTGTCCAGTCATATACAGGTTTCAATGGGTGGGAAAACGCACCAGCTGGTGACAGGCTCTCATCGGAGACTGAAACAAACTCGGTTTTAAAATATTATATTAGTGTGTGTGTATGCGCCACGTACAGAAATAAGTAAATAATGAATGTACAGTAATGTACATTTTTCTTGGTAATGGTGTGTTTAAATTGTATAATACATTTGGTTGTATAGTGACACTAAATTGATTGTCCCAGTGTGAGATGTACTAGATAAAGTTATGTATTCACCAAAAGAGAAACACAGGTGCCAGTGATACAATGGCACAACCTCGAATTATCCCTTTTGAAAGATGTACACATTCTTGCTTCTCATTGGAATCACTTGACTGCTAGTCAACAAGCAGGTAGAATTCTTTGACACTTTTATGCTCATTGGCTTTATGGTATTTTTTCCTTCCCTCACTTTTATTATATTTTAGCACAATATATAAGATGTCTTAAGAAGGTTCAGCCAGCACTTATTTACTTGTTCAGCACTTTGTTAAGAGTTTTGTTAAGGAAGTAGTATTACATATGATTAAGAAGTTCTACCGTAATAATCTTGTGATGAAAGAAAGATACCTGGATCCATTTCTGTTTTGAAACGTGAAGTTTCTTGGCAGCATTGGAGGGAGGTGACATATCTTTAGCTATAATGGTATTTCATGCACAGTCCTCGTGTTGAGAGGCTCCATGTTGCTATGTAGAGTTATGGTTATAATTGGGAGTCTGTACAGTTGTTGGACCATTTTGCAAGATTAATTAACACTAATAATGTGTTAATTGTCTTTATAATATGGTTATTCATCCCTCAGCTCAGCACTAATATCATTAATTTGACAGTCTTAAGATTGCTGTCTTACAATATACTGTAGTAAGCTTTTTGTATAATTTTATAATTTCATTTCTTTCTGCTGTGTCTTATTTTGTAGTGGTGGCTAATGAAATGCAAACAGTTTTTTGCTGTTCTAAATATAGTTTTTAATTTGTGTTGTATAACTGTTGCTTAAAGTGGAGTATAGTATCTCTTAGTTTTCACTTGGTACAGTTGTTATCCTCTTAACTATGTAGAATCACTTGCAACATGTTTTAAGTTTATGTGGCGATATATGTTCGCTACTATAATTATTCAATCTTGAGTGATTATTTGTTTTAATTACAAAAGACAAACAATGTGTAACTGCATAGCCACTAAATATTGAGTACAATCCTAAACCTTACTCACTGGATATCTAAAATAATGAGCTAAAAGTTTACAGTATTTGGTTGAGAACAACTCACGAGTGTCCGAAAGTGGTGTAGTTTTTGTTATAGTCGAAGCTTTTTCTTGAATTTTAAGGCGGTCACTGTGTGTACTGGACTTACAAAATGTAATGGCTAGGCTCCAGTATCATTTTAATATTGGATATATTAGGTTATCTCTGGCCATTCTCAAAATTGACCAGTTTTGTAACGTGAGATAGGTTTTGCAGATGACAAAAAAATATGTAACTTGCTCTTATCAGTCTTAGTGATCAGCCTTTACCCTTTTGGAATATACCTTATATGTAAATGATTTACATGTATTTATATCATCATGTGGAATATTGGCCAAACATCAGGTCACTTGGGGTTACAATGTTGGTTGTAGCTGCGGATTTTCTTATGTATTACTGGTTATTCTGGAATGTTTCTTTTTCCTTTCATGTTCATATCATTGAAATGTTAAGCTTTAAATCCAGTGTGGCTTCAAGGATGGGTTGCATTTTAAAGTGAATTTAGTAAGATATTATGTAGTTTTAGATAAATATGTTTTAAATCATTTGATTAGATTTAATAATTGTGTGCAATGAATGGATGAACCTTAATTATGCATTTGCATCAAGTTTTATAATAATCTTTGATTTTCACGCTGTCATTATGACATTTTAAACATGAGCGCTTTTCTTAAATCAGATCTTGTAATTTATCGTAAACTGTTGCAATTAAGATTCATCCTAAGGTCAAGTAAGTACAGTATATTTATGGTGCTAAAGTTTGTTAGTTATTAATATAACTAACTAAACATTGTTAAATAATAGAGGTAATTATGATACCAATATATTGTCAGTGTTGCTATGTGCCATGATGAGATGTGAGGTGGGTAACATTTGTAAGTATGCATATTTAGATAAGTACGTTTAATGCTGATATTTAATCGTTGGCTGTATAACGCACTCGGTAAGTAAGGAGTGAAGATCCTGGTCAGGTGTTGTAAGGCAAAAAAACACACGAGGTAATGCAACATTATTCTAAAAATGTTTGTCTTTTCTTTTCCCGGTGGTTGGCTGCCCTGGTGGGGCGGTCGGCTGCGGGTCACCCACTACCTGTGCTGTGGTGCTACTGTCCTGGCGTGCGCCCCAACAACAGCCACCAAAGATTTGGCCCAAACCTCGTATTTCATGGCTACTAGCAGGTTATTATCACTGGCTGACTGTTTGTCACTACTGCCAGTAACAAGTTTCAGTGGGCCCCTCCTAAATTTAATAACTGTCCAATAACAAGATGGCGGACCACCAAATGTGCTGCGCTATGGTCTACTGCTGTTACTTGTAATGGTAGCTCTGTTATTGGTGATTGTAGCTGTTACTGGTGATGGTAGCTCTGTTATTGGTGATTGTAGCTGTCACTAGTGATGGTAGCCCTGTTACTGGTGATAGTACCTCTGTTACTGGTGATTGTAGCTCTGTTACTGGTGATGGTAGCTCCGTTATTGGTGATTGTAGCTCTTACTGGTGATGGTAGCTCTGTTACTGGTGATGGTAGCTCCGTTATTGGTGATTGTAGCTCTTACTGGTGATGGTAGCTGTTGCTGGTAGCCCTATTACTGGTGATAATAGCTCTGTTACTGGTGATGGTAGCCCCAGTTACTAGTGATAGCTCTGTTACTAGTGATGGTAGCTGTTGCTGGTAGCCCTATTACTGGTGATAGTAGCCACAGTTACTGGCAATAGTAGCTCTGTTACTGGCGATGGTAGCTGTGTTACTGGTAATAATAGCTGTTACTGGTGATGGTAGCTGTGTTACTTGTAATAACAGCTGTTACTGGTGATGGTAGCTGTGTTACTTGTAATAACAGCTGTTACTGGTGATGGTAGCTGTGTTACTTGTAATAATAGCTGTTACTGGTAATAATAGCTCTGTTACTGGTGATGGTAGCTCTGTTACTTGTAACAATAGTTCTGTTACTGGTGATGGTAACTGTTACTGGTAATAATAGCTCTGTTACTGGTGATGGTAGCTCTGTTACTGGTAATAATAGCTCTGTTACTGGTGATGGTAGCTGTGTTACTGGTAATAATAGCTGTTACTGGTGATGGTAGCTGTGTTACTGGTAATAATAGCTGTGTTACTGGTAATAATAGCTCTGTTACTGGTGATGGTAGCTCTGTTACTGGTAATAATAGCTCTGTTACTGGTGATGGTAGCTGTGTTACTGGTAATAATAGCTGTTACTGGTGATGGTAGCTCTGTTACTGGTAATAATAGCTCTGTTACTGGTGATGGTAGCTCTGTTACTGGTAATAATAGCTCTGTTACTGGTGATGGTAGCTCTGTTACTGGTGATGGTAGCTGTGTTACTGGTAATAATAGCTCTGTTACTGGTGATGGTAGCTGTGTTACTGGTAATAATAGCTCTGTTACTGGTAATAATAGCTCTGTTACTGGTGATGGTAGCTCTGTTACTGGTAATAATAGCTCTGTTACTGGTGATGGTAGCTCTGTTACTGGTAATAATAGCTCTGTTACTGGTGATGGCAGCTCTGTTACTTGTAACAATAGTTCTGTTACTGGTAATGGTAACTGTTGCTTCAGGATAGTAGTTCTCTTACCTATTAATTAATAGACTACCATGCATACCTAATTTTGATAAGCTGTACACACATCCTGTTTAATTTTGTTTATATTTTTGGCCATTTTCTGTTATTCCTGTTAATGTGCACACAATAACCTTAAGTTTTAGTTGTAAACTCTTAACACATTGACACTTTAGTGATTCAAAAAGGTGAGATAGAAATATGTATTATTTGAATATTGTTTTTATTACTATATATATATATATATATATACATATATATATATATATATAGAATACATTTGACTGGGTAAGCCCATTTTACCTTGTTTTATTGGGAATAGAGAAGGGCTAAGGAATTTCTTGGCTAAAGGCATAACATGGACTGACTTGGTAATTTGTAATTCTATTATTATTACGCATTCATTTAGCCCTTTCGCTGATAATTACGTAAGTGTAGTTACAAGATGATTGCTACACTCGTGATATTCTGTCGTCCCGGGACTCTGTCATATGATGCTTTGAAATTTACTGGCGGTTTTGGCGTCCACCGCCTCCTCACTTAACTTGTTCGAACCATGGACCGCTCTGTTTACAAAAGAGATCTTTTTAGTATTTTTCAGCACCTTCGTTTCCTTTATTTGAATTCGTGTGTCCATTGATCTGCATTCCAGTGATTTATCCCAGTAGGATAGTACCGGGTCCCAGTAGTACAGTCGGGTTCATTCTCGACTCGGAATCAAGAATTTCGGGTTCGGGCGGGACAGAAATGGTTGGGCACATTTCCTTTCACCTAATGCACCTGATCACCTAGCAGTAAGTAGGTAATCAGGAGCCAGCCAGCTTGCTGTGGGGTTGTATCCTGGGCGGGATCAGTAATTTGACCTGGGGGTGGGGAGGGGACGCTTGAAATAAGCCTAATGTGTATGAATACACTCTGGCTCCCTGTCCCCCAACATAATGAATTATTCATAATTATGATCACTGACAACTTTTGTATATCGTCAACTAATTGTTTCCGCTATAAATAAAATTTGGACTTGTAAGGGCTCGGTAATACGAATAAATTTATGTTCGTCGTTTTTGAGCAAACAGCATAAGTAAGCAGATATGCCATGGAATGAGCGGGTAAATGGCTGTAATAACCAGTTAAAGTGCTAAAATGAAGCAGGTAAACAGTGAAAAGGTGAGAGTAAATAGTGGGAATAGCCAGGTTGTGACCGGAAAAAAATATAAATGTTAATTTTTAGGATTTTCCTGGTAAGAAATTTGAATGTTCGGATTATTGAACTTCGACAGCATTTCAGTTCACCCTACAAATTCATAATTTATTTGGAAACCATGTAATTTATATAAAAAAAATGCTCTGATATCTAAGAAGTTTGCCAGTAGGTTTCTGATTTGTGAGAATTTCACAATTTCAATTCAAATGTATAGTGAGTTATCATTCATGTGACAGGTATTTAGTTTTAAATGTCTAGGAATAGAGTACAGTATGGTTATTATTTCAGTTCTGCAAATCTTAAAGTATTATGCTTTTGGCTGGAGTTGAATTGTTTCCATCTCATAATGGAAACTTAAGATTTTTTTGCCTCTTATTTCCATTTCAAATAGATGCACCATTAAAATTGTACCCTTTTTACCACAAGAAGGCCATGGAATACATAAGCATTGCCTGTGATGGTCACACACCCACGGGTGCCGGTCGGCCGAGCGGACAGCACGCTGGACTTGTGATCCTGTGGTCCTGGGTTCGATCCCAGGCGCCGGCGAGAAACGATGGGCAGAGTTTCTTTCACCCTATGCCCCTGTTACCTAGCAGTAAAATAGGTACCTGGGTGTTAGTCAGCTGTCACGGGCTGCTTCCTGGGGGTGGAGGCCTGGTCAAGGACCGGGCCGCGGGGACACTAAAAGCCCCGAAATCATCTCAAGATGACTGCTTTAGAGGAAAAATTATTATAAATACAGTACAGTACTGTATTTCTAGAAATTTAGTTACAATGATAGGAATATAGATACAGTATTGCAATTTATTTGCTTGTATTTGTTGGCCATTCTGGTACAGTATAAATTTCTCACTTGCAAATAAGAGTTAACAATCTGGAGAATTTTAAGAAAAAATATACTGTACTGTACAACAAAATTCGTATACAATTACGTATCGAGAATTAAAATGTTCCTTAATTCTGATTATGGTCTTGATGGAGAGTTGCGCCTTAATTGTACCTTTTTCTTTTTTATAGGATTCATGGAAAATATAAAATATTTATAGATGAATGAACAAAAGTATCAAAAGTGACGTCAAATTTATTTTCCACAATAAGTGTTTTTGGGTACAACGGTGCCACATGCTCCAACGGTGCCACATGCTCCAAAGAGAGTTCTTTTGATTAATGGTTTTATGTATAATAACAAGGTTATAATTTGATCAGGTAATAATAGCCAGAAAGATGTCAACTCTTGGTAAATATAGGGATTGATAAGCTAAACCCAATATCCTTAAATATCTATAATAAAAAATTATAAGAAAGCCGCGTGTAGCGTGGGCGATTAGTTATTACTGTACATTCTTTGAACAATAAAACATAGTTTGTTCTGTTATTACACTATATACTCTCACAATATATACCTATCTACATTTTTATGCACCATAACTAACGACAAGACACACTTTATGGGTGTGGTAATGAAATCTGCACACAGCATTGAGCCACATGCTACAAGCCGATGATATCAGCTGATGCATCAAAATGCCTCCAGTACACTACGCACAACGCCATGTCTAGCTACAACAGTGTTTTTACCATCAGATACCTGTTATTAAATCATGAATACAAATCATTTTCCTCAACTTGATTTTCTAAAGGAACATGAGGTCCCATTGGATGATACATAGATTCCTGAAACAATGGCTGTGTGCTGCGAATGTGTGGTTCCTGCTGTAAACATCATAGCCTGTGTTCACTGATATCTTAATCTTGTACATGGTTTTTATCACAGAATCTTCTATGATACTATTGTCGCAAAATAATTGCAGTTACGTATTTTATTTCGTTGTTATCAAGTGATACTGTGAGCATAAGTTTTACAGTGATGCTGTGACTGCTGCGGCATGTGCTACTAGTGGTCACCCTCACAATACTGGCACACTCACCCAGGAGGGGTGCCTACAATTTTTCTTTTTATGGCATTTGTTTACTGGAAACCTGAGGAAGTGGATGAGAGCCCCATGTACCGATGGAAGTTTTAAATCTAAAGCTAGACCTGATTGCCAAGTGCAGTTGAAGGTTAAGGCATACTGATCATTCACTTTATCTGGAAATTTTATATTATCTTCAATGTTAATTGCAGGCGATGAGTCACAATAACGTGGCTGAAGTATGTTGACCAATCCACACACTAGAAAATGAAGAAACGACGACGTTTCAGTTCGTCCTGGACCATTCTCAAGTCGATGAGTCACAGTCGACTTGAGAATGGTCCAGGACGGACCGAAACGTCATCGTCCCTTTATTTTCTAGTGTGTGGATTGATCTTCAATGTTAAGTCTGTGTTAATATTTTAGTTAGTAAAGGTAAAAACTTTATTGGATTAGATTTGGCCAAGATACATAAATAATTTGTTATTTGTCTATCTTTAATACTGTGTTCCATCTGGAATCTATCCTTTATTGTGAGTGTGGGTCATGTGTAGAATATTTTCTAGACATCTTGTCAACAGACAGACAACTGACTTCAGGTGTTAGGGGGATTTGAAGAAACACTGGAAACAAATGGAGGAATTCAACATGCTTGTTTGGCTGTCATATGTTTGAAACAGTCATTAACTGTACAGAGAAGCAAAAATGTGGTAAAGAACAAATTGAAATTGCCTTAGCAATGATAGGTAAAGAATTGGCAAGCAATGATAAGAGCAAATGGTAAATAATGTAAATTAAGGAAGATGAAGATTAGGAAAATATTGTCCTTTGTAAGGACAGTACAGTAGTTGAGAAGATGTAAGAGACCACTGGGTGTCGGTGAAGTGCGAGTATAACGGAGTGAGTTGTCATGGGTGGTCATTGGCTGCCATTTTCTGACATCTTGATACTTTGAGCAGCAAACTCTTGTAACCAGTATTATTATTATTATTATTCTCTTTTCTGTGCTGCTTATTATTTGTGACAATAGCATAGTATGTAGCTTGCACAATTGAAGTGTTTGATCGCCATACTGCGCACCTGGTTTCGGCAAAGACTTCATAATGCAATTGTCACTGACATATTTTTGTTGTTTTTATAAATGTTCAGGTAAAGTTAATGTCAAGATGTTTCCAAACTCAACCATTTTCATTTCAAAACACAAAGAGTGATGAAAACATTAAAAAACATTAAAATATAGGCTAATTAAAAAATAGCACAACTCTCAGAGCGCCTTAGGGCCTTTAACCACTGCACAGCAGAATGCCTTAGGGCGCTCTGCACAGTACAGTGGTTAAAGGTCCTTACAATTTTACATTTAACAGCATTTGTATACATGACCTCCAATAATTCCATTCTATCTGCTATACAGTATCTGTCTCTATACTTTGTTTTTTAATTTTAACTCACGTGCTTTGCTCATTTCCATTTCCCCTCCTTGCTGGTATTAGAGGTTTAAACAAAAATAATAGATTTTCCCCCACTTTAATCGGTAAAGAGCCAAGTGGGGGAATGATGGTGTCTGTGGACATTTTGATACAGTACATAGTTTTGTGTCTTGTCGTTTAGGGTCGGGCGCTCTGATGTTCCAGTGAAATGGTTTTTCTCTCTTTCACCTCACTTTACTCAGTGTGTGGAATAAATTGATATGTACACACTACCGACAAAAAAGTAAATAAAAGAGTACAAATTGTGTATAGCTCTACAATGTAATATCAAATCAAATTAGACTATTCATAAATGGTTGTACATTTAACATTGGGAAATGATGCTGAGCTTACACTGGGGGAGTGTTATGTAATGAGTAACGATGTCAAACCTTAGCAAATGCTCCGACAAAAGAATCGTTTACGATTCCTTTCTGCAGCCGAGAAAATCGGGCTATTAATTATTTGTTTCAATTTTATTTACTGAAATTTTACCAATATTTATTTGAAATTAGAATTTGCTCAGTTTTGTTGTTTGCAGTAAAGAAAATAAACGTGCCTCAATAAATTCAGTAACATAATGAAATTCAAAATAAACTTTAGTCATCAATAAAGGCCTAATAAAAATAAATTGCACCTTTATCTTGAGGTTATCTTGAGATGATTTTAGGTCTTAGCGTCCCCGCGGCCCGGTCCTCGGCCAGGCCTCCTTTTTGTTACACACCCCCAGGAAGCAGCCCGTAGCAGCTGTCTAACTCCCAGGTACCTATTTACTGCTATGTGAACAAAGGCATCAGGGTGAAAGAAACTCTGTCCATTTGTTTCTGCCTCAGCCGGGGATCAAACCCGGAACCTCAGGACTATGAATCCGAAGCGCTATCCACTCAGCTGTCAGGCCCCTTTATAAAGTACAAGTTCATAAGAAAATATCAGAGATAACCCCAGAACAAAAATATACTAATCTAAAAAATATATTAATTTTTCAAGGGAGATTTGGACAAGGAAAAAGTCACATTTTGTTTAATTGAACATGTCAACTGACCGACCTCGTGGTTGACAGAAAATGAACTGAAATAATTAATTGTATTTTTTAATATACCGAACACTATATTTATAGTTGCTGTAGGCAGGATAAAATCTTGTGGTGGTCTGTGGTTTGGAGACCTTTTCTAGAGTATAATCCCGGTTTGGTGCCTTCTGTTGATAATTTACTTACTTCTAGAATATAAATGTAATAACAGGTGTATTAATAACAGATTGTGTAATGGCACTGAATATCTGAACGTTTATGAATATTTCAGTGTTCTTCATTTATAATTTAATGTAAATCAAAAATGGAAATACCCTGTATGTTCATGTGATCTGTTTATATAGTTATAAAATAAAAATAACTCAAATATTTCCATCAGTTAATTTGCAAATCCAGAAATAAAATATGCACGGACAGAGTAATGAATGATTTGGGTGATGGGGTAGGTGGTGTCTGATCAGCTGGCTGCACACTCCTTGTGGTTCAAGAGTTCCCCAGGAAAGTGCAAAAAAAATTCTTAAGTAATTTTTGGAAACTTAGCACTAATGCTAATCTAGGTTAATTTTTGTATTTAACGTAATTTACAGCAGCTTTTTAACAAGTTGTTTAGAGAATTTTATTGGAAAGACATTCTTAAACAAGGAAGTAAATGAGATGCGTGTCAAATTTTTTTAGGTACTGTATATGAAGGCTTTGTGCCTTATTCTTACATACATACATACATACATTCATGTACAGCCACTAGTACGCGTAGCGTTTCGGGCAGGTCCCTGGAATACGATCCCCTGCCGCGAAGAATCGTTTTTTCATCCAAGTACACATTTTACTGTTGCGTTAAACAGAGGCTACAGTTAAGGAACTGCGCCCAGTAAATCCTCCCCGGCCAGGATACGAACCCATGACATAGCGCTCGCGGAACGCCAGGCGAGTGTCTTACCACTACACCACGGAGACTGTGAATTCTATACCAAAACAAATGCAAAACTAGAAAGCAAGATTCATTGAAGAGAATTGCATGAAGGCCATGAAATAAGAGACAAAACAAAATATGGTTTTAGTATAGGAAGAGGCCGAACTCTTTAACATACCAGTAATACAAAAAAACAAGAAACCAAGGGAGCCGAGTGGACAGCACGCTGGACTTGTGATCCTGTGGTCCTGGGTTCGATCCCAGGCGCCGGCGAGAAACAATGGGCAGAGTTTCTTTCATCCTACGCCCTTGTTACCTAGCAGTAAATTAGATACCTGGGTGTTAGTCAGCTGTCACGGGCTGTTTCCTGGGGGGTGGAGGCCTGGTCGAGGATCGGGCCGCGGGGACACTAAAGCCCCGAAATCATCTCAAGATAACCACTACACTGCAGTGAGAAAAGCGGCAGAAAGAAGCTTTGAGAAAGGGGTAGTTAACAAATGTAAAACAGAACTAGGCTTTTTTCTACACATTTATTAAAAGCAAGTTGCATATAAAGGATAAATTCCAGAGAGAATTGTGGACAGATTCACAGATTCTCCAGCTATGAATGGAGTTTGCAATAATCTACCTTAACGCTAGTGTCTTAAAGTATCATCATCGGTATGACATCTCTTGTTTGAAAGGTTCTTGTTATTCAACCTGTCACTTGTAGTTGTGACAGCTACTTTATTGTGTTAATTAAAAGTATGGTCTTCTGGTATGATTACTTCCAAATCTTTTACGTTGCTATTTTTTTTAAATAGTTTGGTTTGACTGTTTTATATGCGTTTTCCATTTGATATTAATTTATTCCATGGTGCTGCAGCTGAAACTTATCCTTATTAAACATTCATATTGTTTTCTGTGACCTATTGAAAGACCTGGTCATTAAGTGTGTGGAGCAACAATTGTCAAATGGAATTCGATGTGAATAAATGTCATGTTATGGAATAAGGAATAGGAGAAAATAGGCCCCCACACAACCTACAAATTATATTGAAAGACATTAAGGAACTTTAACTTTGAAGGAAAAAAAAGGGATATGGGGCTGGTTCTGGAGTAGACTGTCAATAAAGGGTCACATATAGGACATTGTTCCAGTAGTATATACTATGCTTTCCAATTTTATAATCACTTTTAAGTACAGTATATGGATGATGAAATATTAAAGAAACTGTTCTCAACCTTAGTGAAACTTAAGTCGATATCTCAAGAAGAACATAAGTGAACTTTATGAGGTGCAAAGACCTCTAGCTAAATGGCTTCCAGAACTAAAAAGAAAGGAGCTACAAGGAGAGACTAGAAGTGTTAAATATACCAAAGTTAGAAAATAGAAGAACAGAGATATAATCACTACAACAAAGTAGTTACAGGAATTTGCAAAGAATAGTTATTGAAACCTGTAACATCAAGAATAAGAGGTCATAGTTTCATACTAATGAAATTAAGCTAAAGAAAAAATCTAAAAGTTTGCTTTTGCAGAGCGGTAGGCGAAACAGGTTAAGTGAGGTGGTGGTAGAGGTCAAAATTGTCAGTAGTTTCAAAGCGTCATGTGACAGATTACTGGGAAGATGGAACACAACAAGTGTAACTTGTAACTACATTTAGGTAATTGCTCAACACTAATCTTCACACCCATCACCAACTACACACACATTCACACCACAATACTTATCTCAAACCAACAATTGCATACCCCACTCCATTCATACCAGTCATAACCCCAACAGCATTCACACTCGCCCATACCTCATCTGGACGTTTCCCACACACCCACCATCCAGCCACTGCCCACACTTCATACCTAGTCGCTGCCTCCCACACCTACCTACCCTCCCGAAACCCAGCTGCCACTATCAACCACTACCACACCTAACCACCACCACACCTAACCACCACCCACCCTTCCCACATCCATCCCCTGCCACCTACCCACACCCAACCCCAGCCACCGACCCCTCCCGCACCTACCCACACCCAACCCCAGCCATCGACTCCTGCCACATTTACCCACCATTTCCTTAATCTGCTACAATAAAAAAATATATAGTTTGTTTTCTCACCTTTTTTCCGAGATGTATTGATGGTCATAATTGCATCTCTATTGAACAAATAATTATATTGAGAAAATCAGGAGCCATGAGGAGGATTTGAACCCACACATTTGGTTCTCCCGAGCACTCTCTGATACATCACATTAATGTGATTTCATTGTGCAATAATCATACTTCATTTCAATTATTTAAGCTTTATTTTTCAAAGTTGTGTTAATTTTTCCCAGCTTGGGATTCATGATGCTATCTCAACACCATTTAATTTATTTCTATATTTGTGAGAAGATAGTGTTACTCTGCTAGATCTTGCATGTCAGTCAGTTTTTTCTGGATGGAGAGGTACTGTTGACTAGTAGACATGCACAGCCATACTTGTTTAGCTGGACAGATGTGATTGAAAATGTGAAGGGCATGGATGGCTCACTCTAACTTGTTCCTGGTGGCACTGGGCTAGCTAGTGCTCCGCTCCTCTCTCTCTTGCTATACATCTGTTTATTGCACAAGAGCCAACTTCCCTCATTGTTGAACCTCTTGGGTCAACAGATATGGGTTCTTTTTACTGTTAAGTTAACTCAGAGGGAGTGGATGTGCAGCTGCCCTTTGGCTGATGAGTATTCAACAGTGCAACGGCCTGCTCACTACCCGCCCATATAGTGCAAGCTACCAAGCCTTATGGTGATCATCATAGCTGAAGTGGTCAAAGGCACATTACTAGTTATTTGCAATCATAATAACACTATTAGAAATTATTTATGTAAAACTAAAATTTTGACTGTACAGTATTTACTTACATCAATGTCTGTATTTGTTGCAATAACGTTGATAACATTAGCTCATTTTGAAACTTTGATATTCAGGATTTAGAATAAGTATGTTAAAGTATTAAGTTAATATCAATTGCATGAGGTGTCAATAGTGTAGACCAGATACTGGACATATAGCTGGGGTTTATTTCTTTTATTGAAGGTTCCTAACAAGCAGGACTCTTAGTTTATTAGTTAACCAGTTAAGGTTATTGTTAACTTTATTTCAACCCGTGATGAGGATGGGGAATTATGCGCAGCAGCTCTGCACGTTGTCTATAAATTTTCAGGATAATTAACTAATCTTTTCATAGGGGGTTTTAAAACTGAGAATACAATAGTGTTGTATAATATTTGAGTGTTTTAATTATTAGGTGAATTGGGATTTTGATTATTCATTTTATGAATTGATGAAGTGTAATATTACTTATCTGTAAATGTTTTGTAGTGAATGGTTGTGACTATTCATGTCATTACAAATGAGGGTTTCTCTAAAGTAACAGTTTGCTTAATGTAGCTTTATCATAAACCTCATCATTAAGTAATGAAGACTTGAGTGGTATTATGTAGAGGGTAAGGCAAATGGCTGGTAATGTGCTTGTTACCTAATCGGCTGATGATTCCTTCAGTAACTGACTTCCGCACCATAACTCGAGGGCAAACATTTCATGGGGCTCCCACTGTCTTTGGAGGTTAGATCATATGTATATGCTAATCTTTTTTTTTTTATCTGCATATAATCTTCTCTCTTCTAGGTGTTCAGTCATTTTGTGGCTGGAAGGTTTTGCTTTACTATTGACACCTCTTATTGCAGGACTACTACTATCAGATCCTGACCAATGGGGCCATTCACAATTTTGTCACACAATCAAGACAGCTTCCGGGTTCATTCAGTCAAGAATATATATTGTGTTGCTCAGGAAGTTTGTTGATTACCCATTTTCTTTTTCCTCAGTCTTCATATGACGACGATGTGTTTGCAGTACAAGCCCACTGTAGTGGCCTGCGTGTGCATCTACATTGTCTGCACATGGAGTCATTATGAGGTGAGTTTTTGTTACATATTTGGCAAAATGTCGGTGATAATTTAAAAAAAAATAAAATGTTTATTTAGGTAAGGTACATACATACAATAAATTTTTACAAAGATTGGTTGACTTATAGGTAGAGCTAGTACATACAATGCCTAAAGCCACTATTACGCAAAGCGTTTCGGGTTTTTGTTGTGTGATAGAGGAACTGTATCGTCTAGGACCACCAATGTGGGGGAAGTGTAACAGGCACCTATTACCAGGTTGATGGGGCTCTTCCTTGGCTAAACATAAGCCACAATTCTCCTTCATGTTAACTATTTATTAAATATTTAGTTTTTTATAATAATGTTTCTTTTCCACTATTGTTTAATAGTTTAAAGTTTCCATGATTAGCCACTACTTCATCAAGAAATAGTAGTTCTCATATAGAACAAAGCATCAATAGACAGATAAATAATTGTATTATAAATTTATATTGTCAGCTTACTTTTAGGTCCTTTGCCAATTTTTGTAAACGGTTAGTAACATTAATTCTAAATATGTAGAAAAAAAACTTTCATTGAGCACTTTTCATGTATGGTTGCAAAGTTTGGGTCAAAAATTGCAAGAGGGCCAGAGACAGGCAAAAATGAAATCAATATAGGAAGAGGCCAAACACCCAAACATACCAACGATACAAAGATGCGAGAAACAACTACACGGCAGTGGGAAGAGAGGCAGAAAAATTTTGAGAAAGGGATAGTGGACAAATGTAAAACTGAATCCGGCCTATTCTATAAATGTATCGACAACAAATTGCAGGCAAAGGATAATTCTCAGAGGTTGACTATAGGAAAAAGATTCACGGAAAATGAAAAGGAAATGTGTGAAACATTAGGCAAAATGTTCCAAAGTGTGTTTGTACAAAATTAAATCTTCAGGGAACCAGACACATTTAGAATTCCAGAGAACAACAGAGCACATAGGTGCCTAGAGATGAAGTGGAAAAAATGCTCAAGGAGCTAAGTAAGAACAAAGCAGTTGGTCCAGGGGTTTCACCATAGGTTCTGAGAGAATGTGCACCTGAGCTCAGCATTCCACTTCAGCTGATTTTTCAGGCTTCCCTGTGTACAGGAGTCATAACAGATGTGTGTAAAATGTATAACATAGTTTCAATCTACAAAAATGACAGCAGGGAAGACCCTCTCAACCTGTATCATTGACAAGTGTAATAGTCAAAATATAGGAAAAAATAATTCAAATTAATGGGTAGAAAACCTGGAGAAAACTATAATAACACAGTATGGTTTTCAATCTGGAGATCCTGTTTAACAAATTTAATCAGTTTCTATGATTGTGCCACAGAGATATTACAGGAAAGAGATGGTTGGGTTGACTGCATCTATCTGGACCTAAAAAAGGGCTTTGGACAGAGTTCCACATAAGAGGTTGCTCTGGAAACTGGAACATATTGGATGGGTGACAGGTAGGCTTCTAACATGGATGAAAATTTTTCTGACAGAAAAATGAGGGCAGTAATCAGAGGCAATGTATCGGACTGGAGATATGTCACAAGTAGAGTACCACAGGGTTCAGTTCTTGCACCAGTAATGTTCGTTGTCTACATAAACGATCTACAAGATGGAATACAGAATTATATGAACATGTTTGCTGATGATGCTAAGATAATAGGGAAGATAAGAAACTTAGATGATTATCATGCCCTTAAAGAAGACCTGGACAAAATAAGTATATGGAACAGCACTTGGCAATGGAATTTAATGTGAATAAATGCCATGTTATGGAATGTGGAATAGGAGAACATAGCCTCCACACAACCTATAAATTATGTGAGAAATCTTTAAAGAATTCTGATAAAGAAAGAGATCTAGGGGTGGTTCTAGATAGAAAACAATTACCTGAGGATCACTTAAAGAACACTGTGCGAGGAGCCTTTCTTTCTACACTTTCTAACTTCAGAATTGCTTTTACATGCATGATGGCAAAATACTAAAGAAAGTGTTCACGATTTTTGTTAGACCAAAGCTGGAATATGCAGCGGTTGTATGGTATCCATATTTTAAAAAGCACATCAACAAACTGGAAAAGGTGCAAAGGCATGCCACTAAGTAGATAGAAAGGAGACGAGAGAGATACCAAATAATATACACATGGAAGATACTGGAGGGCCAGGTCCCAAATCTGCACAGTAAAATAATATTGTACTGGAGTGAACGATATGGAAGAAAATGCAGAATAGCACCAGTAAAGAGCAGAGGTGCCATAGGCACAATCAGAGAACACTACAGTATAAACATCAGAGGTCCATGGTTGTTCAATGTCCTTCCAGGGACTATAAGAAATATTGCCAGAACAACCGTGGACATCTTCAAGAGGAAACTAGACTTTTCTAAAGAAGTTCCGGACCAACTGGGTTGTGGTGGATATGTGGGCCTGCGGGCCGCTCCAAGCAACAGCCTGGTGAACCAAACTCTCACAAGTCAAGCCTGGCCTCAGACCAGGCTTGGAGAGTAGAAGAACTCCCAGAACCCCATCAAGCACGTAAATGGCTCCCAGAACTGAAGGACAAGAGCTACGAGGAGGCGATATGATCACTATGTACAAAATAGTAACAGGAATCAATAAAATTGATTGATAAGAATTCCCGAGACCTGGAACTTCAAGAACAAGAGTTCATAGATTTAAACTAACTAAACAAAGCTACCGAAGAAATATAAGAAAATTCAGTTTCGCAAACAGAGTGGTAGAGGGTTGGAACAAGTTAGGTGAGAAGGTGGTGGAGGCCAAGACTGTCAGTAATTTCAAAGCGTTATATGGCAGATTGCTGGGAAGACGGGACACCACGAGTGTAGCTCTTGTACTGTAACTACATTTAGGTAATTGCAAAACGTATTTATAGATTTCCCAGCTTGATGTCTTCTTTTGGTAATTACTACTTTCTTTGGAATGGAAAAATATGATGGTACAGATTTGTATTCTTCGCTTAGTAAAAGAGAGTAATTGAAAAGTTTGTATAGTGCAAGTATTTAATGACTGTACTGGGAGAGAGAACGTAACTCCCAAGTTTCTGAAAACAGTCATTGTGTATTGATAGAAAATCAAATGATTTACCTTTGGGGAAAATCATTAACACAGGTTTAGATGTGAAATCAGGTTAACTGATCAGAAGGTTATCTTTCCTTCAAATTGCATCAAGAATTTTGATAGGAAGAATATAAATTTGTGAGAGGGTATGGTTGACTAGGCTGTTGGGGCAGTTACCCTCTCAGAACCATTTACCAAAAGGTAAGTTAAGCAGGGAGGGAGCCGGTGGCTGAGCGGACAGAACACTAGACGCATGATCCTGTGGTCCCGGGTTCGATCCCTGGCTCTGGCGAGAAACGATGGGCAGAGTTTCTATCATCCTGATGCCCCTGTTACCTAGCAGTAAATAGGTACCTGGGTGTTAGTCAGCTGTCACGGGCTGCTTCCTGGGGGTGGAGGCCTGGTCGAGGACCGGGCTGCGGAGACACTAAAGCCCCAAAATCATCTCAAGATAACCTCAAGATAGCAGTACAGTGATAGTCATAGTCTTGAAAAAGATGGAAGACTTTTCTGGAGTGAAATCTTTGGTGAAATATTGTTTGACCTGAAGTGACTCCCCAAGTTTTTGTAATTACTCGTGGTAATCATTTAGAGATAGAATTTTTATTACTTTTATTACAAATCAGCTTTAATATATTTATCAAAACCTTAATTATAATTATGTTTGCTTTCTAAGTGTCTTACAGAAACTGAAGATGAGCCATAAGTGCTTCATAACCAGCATGTTCCAGCTCGTGGCCTTGGCCAAATTCAATTATTCAATTAATTAAGATCAGGCGTGAAGATAAATGTATTTATTATTTGACTTGTAATTGAAGAAGTTTACTGTATTTAGTCACACCTGTATGTACATACACATACACAGTACATGTGTATGACTGTTGGCCATGCATTCTGAGGTCCAAGGTTCCTATGTATATCCAGTAAATCATCTTTCTTTGTCTACCCTTATGTAGTCTCCATGCTTTGCTTCTTGAAAAAATTATCATATTAGATGTAAGTGATTTTGTAAGTTAATTGATAAACTAATATGTTACAAACCCAACAGATTCAGCGGGTAACAGAGGGCAAAGATTGGTTTTGGTATGTTGACAAAACTGTGACCCTTGAGCTACTAGAGACACTGACAGCAGAGTTTCTTGCCATCCTTGATAAATGTCCAAATCGGCTCAAGAAGATCATGAATTCATCACAGCACACAGACGATCGGACCAAAGGCAGCCAGCCAGGATCCTCGTCCACAGTGCCTTCATCACGCTCCATTACAGCAGTGGGATCGTCATCGTCATCGGCCATACCTTCACGTGCTCATGATCACAATTCACACAGTAAAACCGGTAATGTAGTAATACATACAATTATTTTTTCTATTCATTGATTTTGTATAATGTTTTGTGCATTTATGTTTGAATTGGTGATTAGTTTAACAAGGGTATTATATTTTATTCTTGCAAATGTATACTGTTTCTTTTTTCTTAATTACTGTAATAACTAACAGGAACAGTCGTTTATCTTCATCAGCTCGATCATGAGGAAGGGTTTTGAGTGTCGGTAAATCCGTCACAGAAATATTTATATTCTACAGTATTTAATTAAAGTGTCATTTTGTTTCATAATGGGGAGAAGTAGAATTGAGTTTAAATTTATGGCAATATTTGATATCTGTTTTCCTGTGGTTCCTTGTCTCCTAAGTGCCTTAGTCATCCATTACTGTACACAAATGGCTTAATGATGTTCATTCCCTTATGAAAATGCTTGGCCATCTTGCATTTGCTTGTACTACTGTTAAACAGCATTAACAACATTTGTAACTTAAGGCTGGCTGACTGTTTCCTCTTCTGTATTGGTATATCAATCTTGAAGCATAACAAGCATAGGTCTTAGATACTACTAATTTTTTTTACAAAATAATATGGTATAGGGGTGAAATCTTCAATGGTTGCGGAGTGCACAAGAACAACAGTCTTAATTTATATTTTTGGAATGAGAGGAGTAGGTAGGTATATGGTGCTGCAGCCATGTCTTACAGGGCAAATAAGTTGTAGTTATTATCAATTATAGTAACATGAGTCTTCTACATCAGCTCTGGACCTCCCAATTGTTGCGTATTTTTAAATCTACCTCAAAAGTGGGTAAAGAGTTCATGATCAAGTATATTGTATATGTATTTCAGTCGGTGATATTTTAGATAATTTGGACTAAAAGAAATTACTTTTAAAATTTAGATTAACTTAGAAAATTATTAATGTGTGAATTTGATATATCAATAAGTTCCACAGAGGAATCACACTAACATTATATATATATCAACGGGAAAGTCAAGTGAAGCTCGGTGGCGACTCAAACCCGCGACCGGAAGACTCCCAGCCGATGACGCTAATCACTGGACCACCCTGTAACAAGTCAGGGTGGTCCGGTGGTTAGTATCAGCGGCTGGGAGTCTCTTGGTCGCTGGTTCAAGTCACCTCCGAGCTCTAGTTGATTTTCTCATTTCTTATATCAATAAGTCTTTGAAGTTTGAATTAGCCCACTTGATAGTCTACTGTCATTCCCTGTATTCTGATTTGCAGCGCATTAAATTAAAATTGTGATGATTTTTGATAAACAGTATATAATTTTGACCATTTTAAAATGTCTTATTTTATTTTATTTGTGTTTACCAGGTTTGAAGGTGCCTCCATCACAACCTCACCAGCACCAGCAACCACCAAAGCTGAACCTAAAGGAGTATAATGAGAAACGAGAGAAAGAAAGACGCGAGAGGGAGAAAATGAGAGACCGAGATTGTATCGATCCACGTGACAGCAAACAATTCACCATAGTGGCGACGTCTCACTCGTCCCAAAATGTAACTTCTACCGTAGCGTCCATTGCTTCCACTCATGCAGCCTTGCATTCATCTCTCCCCATGCGTGCTAAGAGTGGGAAGAGTAGCAGTGGACGAAGTGCTCACCCCGAGCACGTCAAAACCTCGGCGGTTCATAGCAGCAATCATAAGGCACATGGCCACGGTGCCGCTCAAGTGGCACGCGACTCGCAGCCATCTTTGGAGGCCGTGCGTGTCGGTGCAGAAGCTCCACGTCCGGAGCAGCGGAGGGATATTAGTGCACGTTGTGATAGTGAACGTTATGAGAAGGGTAACAGGACTAGTAGCAGTGTTGTTGATGGCAGGTTGCCAGCAGTGGACATTAAGCCTAGTGTATCTGATATTAGACAACAGCAATTATTAGATGTAAAACCCTCTAGACAGTCTTTAGATTCTTCATTAATAGATAGAAAAAAAGATATTAAAGTTGAACAAAAAACTGCAGATCGTAAACCTCCCGAGGTGAAGCAAGAGCCAGTGAAAGTAAAAACTGAAATAAAAACAGAAGTAAAGACTGAGCCTAAAGAAGAGGTAAAATCACAGTACAACACAATTTATAACAACAGTGAAATGCCTGAGTTTGCACTTGGTGATTTTTTGATGAGTGAAAGTACTTTTCTTAATTTGGGCGATGGTCCCCCAGACGAGCTGTTTGACAACTCTGATACAGAAACTAAACCTGATATTTCTGCCATATTAGAAGGTAATAGTTTATTACCTTCTGCAGCTCATCAAAAGAGCAAGTCTCCTGCATCCTGCCAGCAGCAAGTTGGACACCAGGCTCAACTTACACACAGCAGCAGTAGCCATGTTGCAGCAAATGTTAGTAGTGTAAGTGGGAACGGTGACCAACGGGTTAGTGAAACCGCTGGCTCAACAACAGTACCTAACTACCATAGTGCGCGACACCACCATACCACCACAAATGGTTCAGTACCTGCTCCCCAGCCCGCCCAGATCACTTCTCAGTCTTCAAAGAGCTCCAGTAGTAGAAAGTCTCGTGATAGCGAAAGAAGAAACAGTGAACGTGGCGAGGCTGAGTTGGTTCCTATGGTTACCAAGTTGGAAGACACTAGGTATCGTACTGCTCTTAGTGATCCGGGTACTCCTATCAAAGTGCGCGCTGAAGCGGCCATTGCAACTGCTGCAGTTTCATCCTCCAAACCACCATCTGCTCCATCCTACAATACTACTGCAGTGAATGCTGAGCCAACACAGAAGACTCCTAGTGATCCAGTATTACGTGTGAAGGTGCCTCAGGCAGAGCATCTGAAAGTTCAGGAGCCCCAGACTGAGCCTGCACCTGGTGTTGGTAGTGGTGGCGTTGGTACAGAAAAGAAACACAAACACGACCATCCGCACCACAAGCGCAAAGAGAAAAAGAAGCATAAACATAAAGAAAAAGATAAGCACAAGGATAAGGACCACAAAGAACATAAGGAACACAAGGAACATAAAGAACACAAAGAACACAAAAAGGATAAAAAGCACAAAAAACACAAAGATAAGGATAAAGAAAAAGGACGTAGTAGTGGGGAAGGTGGAACTGGGCCTATTAAAATTACTATTCCTAAAGATAAAATTTTGTTTACACCTGAACAACCATTAGCTCCTTTGCGCCCTAATACAACCGCAGCACCAGCCACTGTTCCTCTACCAGCTGCCACTCCAAATACTACTCCAGGTATCCCAAAGTTTAAGATTACAAAGTCTAAACTTAGCAAAAAGGATCTATTTGGTGGCACTTCCTCCACTTCTCCAGAAAGTAGTCCTGCTGGTGACTTGACTCGCGACAATCCCACTACCTCTTTAAAGATCAAGATCAGCCGGGACCGCCTTCGTCCAGATAAGGAATCCAAGAAACGAGACAGGGACCGCAGCCCAAGTGATGTCCATCCTGCAAAGATCCCACGCAATGGAAGTGAAGCACGGTCCACCCATGCAGCCCCTCAGGTGGGTGGTGGTCAGTACAGACCTCGAGGTGGTGGGGCTGCTGCTCATCGCCTATATCCCCAACAAGAGCAGAGGAAGCACCTACCTCCCCACCACATGAGATCCCAACATCCCCAATATCACAGTGCTCCCCTTCCATCTGGCATGATTCCTATGGTTCAAGCTGGACCTTATCCATACCAACAGTTCTACCCATACCCAATTCCTCCGCCCAATTTTAACTACCCTCCACCTCCATATCATCATCCACTACACCACCCTCATGCACCTCTGCCTTTCATGCCAGCACCACCACCAGTCTACATGCCAGCTCTGCCGCTGCCTTCTCACATGTCTTCAAGCTCGAATCCTCCTCTTCCTACAGAACCACCCCCTCCCACACCTCCCCCGCCTCCCCCTGAATAGTGATAGTTTTTTGTTAGGTGGTGGTAGTTTGTGTACATTATGCACTAATGTAAATTATATCTATATATATATATACATACAAACATACAGTACATATATATGCAACAATGATCACAAAAACACTGATCCAAGTATGCGGAAAAACCACATTTGAAAAATAGATAATGCTTAACGTGTTTTCGGCTAATTTGCCTTCAACGGAGCGAATTAGCCGAAATTAGAATTCGCACTTCATTCTTGTTTGCTCTGGTGAAGGTTAATTAACCGAAAACGCATTAAGCATTCTCTATTTTTCAAATGTGGTTTTTCCGCATATATATATATTTAAAAATATAAATATAAATATAATTTTGCCAGTGTTATAGAGCAAAAAAAAAATTATTTATTTTTTTATTTGCTACTGCTCTTTTTTTCATATTATGTCATACGATAGAATTCCATTCCAACCCCAAGCTCAGGTGTTAACATATAAACCTAAAACGTGCTGCACGCATGCATGGCCACATGCATTACATGTATGTATGTATGCATGCATATATACATACATACACATAGTATATATTTATATATATGAAATGAAACACTAATATGGTAAAGAAATGTTTTATGTAAATACTGTATATAAATCTTGACAATATTGACTCAATATTATACATAAGCTACACTGCACAACGGTGCCATTAATTAAATACATATCCTTACTTAACTGTATCGGGAGTCGAGGGTTAATTTAATATGCTGTGTATGTGGTTTATTACCATATATGTATACCAGCATGCAAATATGTATGCATGCATGCATTTTTTGTACATGTACATAAAACTTATTTAATGCATATATAGGATTCTTGTTAATCTTTTGTGTATTATATAAGATTTCCTTTGCTGTAGCAGAACAATGCTTTTTTTTTTTGTGTGTGTGTGTGTGTGTGTGTGTGTGTGTGTGTGTGTGTGTGTGTGTGTGTGTGTGTGTGTGTGTCTGTGTGTGTTTACTAGTTGTGTTTACTAGTTGTGTTTTTGCGGGGGTTGAGCTTTGCTCTTTCGGCCCGCCTCTCAACTGTCAATCAACTGTTTACTAACTACTTTTTTTTTTTTTTTTTTTTTTTACCGCACCACACACACACCCCAGGAAGCAGCCCGTGACAGCTGCCTAACTCCCAGGTACCTATTTACTGCTAGGTAACAGGGGCACTTAGGGTGAAAGAAACTTTGCCCATTTGTTTCTGCCTCGTGCGGGAATCGAACCCGCGCCACAGAATTACGAGTCCTGCGCGCTATCCACCAGGCTACGAGGCCCCTAAGTGTGTGTGTGTGTGTGTGTCTGTGTGTGTGTGTGTGTGTCTCTGTGTGTGCACTATTCACTATTGAACAAACAGTAGAGTCAATTCCATGCAAACTTAATACTTACTTCATATTACAAGTGCATTTTTCTTGATTTTTTCATTATTTACATCAAATATATCAAAACTCGTGGTATTAATGTTTGGTGTAATTTTGAAAATGTATCTGCGATTCACTTTGTAAGACAACACACAGGTCTTTCTAGTTATTTACATATGCAGTTGAATTTAAATAACAGGTTACTGTTGAGAATTTTTGTGAAAGTGTTGGTCATAGAAGTAATCTTGTGTACAGTATATCATTGTGTGATGGTAGTATTCTCATTTACAGTAAAAAGTTCCTTCTTGCATGCTTCTGCCTCTAATAACGTATACAAGTATAATCAAAATTTATAAAGTTCTTTGAGTTAATAGCCTCTAGTTCTTAACCACTGCACTGCGCATAGCACCTTAAGGTCCTCGACCCATGGTTAAGAATGATTGTTAAGTGTAGGAGTTGAGAGTGATTGTTTTGAAAGTTTAAAGGGAAGTCTTAAGCTTAAAATTTCTCGCCGAATGTTGAACCGACTCTGAATAGCATGGCACATGAAGAAAATTCCATGGAACTCTGTACGTCCACTTATTGTGATAGTATAGCGATGTACTAAACATTTTTGAAAGTCCCAGTTAGATTTTGTTAAGGATCGTAATATTACTGCCAAATAAAAGTACCCGAGAAAAAAAAATAGGTTCACGGGAGCAGGTGCATTAAAACACTTAGAATGCAAAATGCGTTTGAAGTTAAATGCAGTTGACATTGATATGCTCCGTAATTGAAGACAAGCTGATTAATACGTAAAGTATGTATATTTATACAAATCACCCAGTGCTCAGCTTTAAGTTTGTTAAATATAGCATTTAATGCAAAAAAAGTGAGCTTTTCATGTTGATATGGATGTGCCTTTTAGTTTTTGCATGTGTGGCTATGTTTGTGTGTTTTGTACATAAGCTTCAATCTTTTGCCTATGGGAGTGGTGTACCATTTATATATTCTTACTTTTCTTCTCTATATGTATTTTATGTATTTTCTTAAATACTCAGACATTCATATTACACTACTTTCATTGTCATTGTTTCCTAAAATCACATTCCATCTTGTGTGTGATTATATTTATTGAAATTGTTTATATATTTTTATATATATATATATGTACAGTATTGTAATGTGAAGTTGTTCAATAAGCCATCTTAGTCTTCCTAGTGTATTGTAGTAACTGGTGTTTTCTGCATGTGTGTATATATGCTTTCTTATCTACACTGTAGACTTAGTCTCTTGTTATTGCTTTGGTTATGCCTTTATATATAGACATCACTTCTTAGAGGGACACACTCACATGTATTATCTATATAGTATATGTATACATGTTTCTTCTTTGTCCTTGATTGTGGTGTACTAATAAGCTGTTTCCCTGGTGGTTTCTGAGTGGTGTTTGGATGCTTTGCAGGTACCCATAAAGGACTTGGATCCCAGTAGGTGGAGCTCTCAGAGGCAGTAGTACTGGCAAACATTTGTAGGCAACTGACCTGACATGACCTAGCCTCCCTGACCCAACATGAGCTGGTGTTATGTTCCCTTACCTGATCTTGGCCACAAGGCATTTATATCAATGGCACGTACAATTTAGTGCCTGTTATATAGAGTTGTGAAGGGCTAGTAGATATCTTCAAAGTAAACATAATGTTGATTCATTATTAGATATAATTTTGGTACATGAAATGTGTCAATAGTTTTGTGAGCCAGTCGGTGAGAGGGGGAGTGGTGAGGACCAGCTCGGGAGGGTCAGGAGCGTGGGGCTGTGCTGGTGGTGGGTGCAGGTGGTTGGATATGGCCTCACAACACACGTGTAGTGTATTCTGTTGGTGTCTGCTTAGTTTGGGTATGGCTCTTGGCCAGCCTGCACTGGGAAGTCCTTGTTGCAACTCCATGTTTACACACAATCTTTGTTTCTTGTAGCACACTTACGGGTCAATTGGCAGGCAGTTGTGAGTTTCTTAGACAGCTAAGCATTCCATGACTAGTCGAGTCAGTTTTAGCACGTCCCAAAATTAGGGTGCCCCAGACCCTTAGCCCCGCCCATCCTTTGCCACTCGCTCCCCACCACCTGCAACACCAGCTTGGGTAATACCAAAACTCGTCCATGCTTGGTCAGTGTGGCAGCGTGTCAGGCTCAGTGCACATTTACTTGCTAGTACACACAAGAACCCTGAGAGCCACGGGCTGCTGCAGAAACCAACCTTCCTCTGTGGCTGTTCGGGATCTTCCTCAACACTGGAGGACGAGGCGCTGCACAGGTCTTCTGGTCATCGGCTGTGATGAGTCACTACCACGGTCCAATACTGCTACTGCGGCTGTGGTTGTGACATCTTTAACCTCAACATTTTCACTTTATATAGATTCATTTTTCTTTCCCCACAACATGACTTTTTAGAACCAGAAAGTCATCTATACTTAGAAATGTTTAATCTTGAGCCGCTCTTTTTTTTTTTTTTGTATTGTACTTACTACTTATGCATCATAATCATAATCATACTACGCAGAGCTTGTATCATCAGCATGTATGTGTTATGTTGTGAGGGTTTTTTAATTTTGAAAATCATCTTCTCTGTGAGAAGATTTGTTGGAACTCCGTTGTATGTGTAATGGAGTTTCTCCCCCTAGTTTCCGTATGTCCCAGTGACTTTTGGAAGCTAACTTTGGTTCATACGCCTCAGGTACTCTCATGGTAACACCAGCAGTCATATTTACCCTGCATAACATGAAATAACCATTTCTGTTTATATATATTTATTATTTACTATTAATGTTATTCTTGTGTTGTTAGTTTGTGGAGCGAAAAAAAATATTGATGCATCAGGCGAAGGAAACTGTTCAAGTTTTGCTCAATGCTTTTTGTGATGAAACATGGACAAACCACATGCATTAGTTTTTGTATAGCAGTTGTTGTACAAAATGAAACAATGTTTTTGTAAACTGACTTGCTTTTTATTTCCATTTGCCTCATGTTATCAAAAGCATATATGAAACAGCAGTTAGGAACACACATTCTAACTGGTAGTAGAAATGCTGGTATAGTGTTTGTGAAATGACTAATTCATTTTCATTTTTTCAAATACTATTAGACAGTAAATGATTACAATTTTGATTTTTAGTGATATAAGGAAGGTTGTGTGGACCAACATTTCTTCAAAAGATCTATATTTTGCCTTGCAAACCCTAATGCAGTATTGGTATACTCCAAATTGGTAATGAGCCATGAGATGCTTCTGAATTTGATCTTAACTTTAAATTGCTCAAGTATTTTCTATCTTGTATTAATCAGAGATTGTAAATATCATCATGTGATGCATCTGTTGCTGAAAGAGGCACGTTGATTAGAAATAGTCATAGAAATAGAAAATATTCTCTTGAACTATAATTCCAATAAAAGTCATTACTTCATACATAAATGTTTGAGAACCAATCTGTATGTTACATGTTTTTTATTCTAAGTGTCAACTTTAATTACAGTAAAGATGTACATTTTATGGGCATTGATTAAATATTTAATTTTTTATTTTTGTTTGCCTAAAGATCAGGCTAGAAAATACTAGAAAACTATATTTAATTTAAAATGTTAAAAGAAAACAATTTAGGCTCTGAAGACAAGTCTGTCATTTATTGATCTTAGTAGGAAGCTAAAGATGATAATTTTGGTAACTTGGTTGTGGTAGATTAAGGAGCTTAAGGAGGAGTTAAGGAGCGTTGAGGAGGATTGAGGTTACGACCTTGTTATGACCTTGAGCAATACTACAACAAAATATAAATATAACTTTACCAAAATTTGAAGAAGTCCTGATGCCGGGGGAGCCGGTGAGCCGAGCGGACAGCACGCTGGACTTGTGATCCTGTGGTCTTGGGTTCGATCCCGGGCGCCAGCGAGAAGCAATGGGCAGAGTTTCTTTCACCCGATGCACCTGTTACCTAGCAGTAAAATAGGTACCTGGTTGTTAATCAGCTGTCACAGGCTGCTTCCTGGGGGTGGAGGCCTGGTCGAGGACCGGGCCGCGGGGAAACTAAAAAGCCCCGAAATCATCTCTAGATAACCTCTAGATGCCATGGGTTGTTTCCAGACTGGGGCAGGGTTTCAGAGATTTTCTATGCAATATTCTACTTTTGTAAGTTGGTCTTAAACTGCTGAGGATAGGCATCTAGTGATTTATATACAAGGACTAACCAGATTTAGAATGTCTATTTTGATTATCAGCACTTTAACCATATCATTTGTGGTGATTAGCAGCTCTATGCAGCTGACTTACCCCATTTTGCAGCCTGTTTTATATTACATCTGTAAATATTGAATTTCAGTATTCATTCCTCACTCTCATAATGATCTTTTGTGGAAGTTTTAGTTAAAGCTGCAAACATTGCATTTGTCTCATTTAGGAGAACAGTTATAAAGGGGACATTGTTTTGCATGTTTTGATGCCTTATATGTTGCTAGAGCACTTTGTCATGGGTTCGTATCCTGGCCGGGGAGGATATACTGGGCGCAAATCCTTAACTGTAGCCTCTGTTTAACTCAACAGTAAAATGAGTACTTGGTTGTAAAAACGATTCTTCGCGGCGGGGATCATATTCCAGGGACCTGCCCGAAACGCTACGCGCACTAGTGGCTGTACAAGAATATAACAACTCTTGTATATATCTCAAAAAAAAAAAAATACAAAAGATGTTATCGTGTTTGTGGAAGTGTTGGGTATTTTTTCTTGATATTAATATTTGTGGCTCTGGTAGGGGTGCCACTTTGTGTCCTGTCTAGTGTTTGACCAAGTTCATGGTAGAGTTTAGACATTTCTTGGCATATTTTTCCTCTCTCTCTTAAAAATCTCCCTGGTGTGTATGGGTGTTACTGTATTCATAATGGCATTCTTTTGATTTTATTTACTTGGTTCCTTTGATATGAAATGCTGGGCAATCTCTCTTAAAACATTCCTTCTTGTTTAGTGACTTTACAGTTTTGGGTGGAAAAATTTGCAATTTTCAGAGCAACAGGTACCTATATTTTGGATAGTTCTGAAATTTGTTGGGTGTTTATAATTGCATGTTCCATTAGTTCTTCCTGATAACCCATATTTACATACACGCCATGCATAATAGTGGCAGGTTCCAGGTGATGCATTTAATCTTCACTGACTTATTGGATCCATGACCTCAATATTAACATGGGTAACTCTGGGCACTTAATGGATCAGAGATCTGTTTCTTACTGCCAGAGCTACATTCTCCTGCTAACAGTCACAAACCTCTTGGAAATATCCTGATGTTCAGGATCAGCCATTTTGCTTTACTATTTTGATCAAATTGTTAGTGAATCTGATTCCCTTTAACATCACATGTTTATGCCTTTCTGCTCTCTTATTGGCATTCTGAACTTTTGAACAAGCACAGATGATGCTTGGCATTTTCTTTTGATAATTGCTTTGCTCAGTATTAACACATTTGCTCAAGGTAAGGTCGAGTTTGGTGGTATACTAAATGGCTTTTGCACTCTCCTGCCATGTATGGTAGCATAAAAAATGCATAAGGCTGACTGTCCTGTGAAAGGCCGTTCCTATTTAAAACATCCATGAACTGCAACTCTCACTTATACAATTTATGCCTGAAACTTCGTAACTAGTTTGTTTATACTTTCATAGGCAACTCACGCAACATCTGTAACCCTATTTGTGAACAAGTGTTTACCAAAATCCAAACTTAAAAAATTTAAGTAAACCGTGTTGTGTTCTAATTTGGATTAATTATATAGAACTTTATTTATTCCCTTTGTTAAACCTTTTTTTTTTTATCCATTTGTACATTTCAATCATGGTCCATCTTACTCACTCAGCAACTTTAAGGGAATGTAAATTTAATTTTCTTGGACTTGCAATAAGTAATGTTCCTAATGCCTGTGATTGACCTAGTCATAGTCGATTGACCTGTGTATCCTCAAGCATTAAATCCATTTTGTATTACAGTGCCCAAAATTGCATTTTAAAATCCATGTGGTGTCTTACCAAAGCAAGATTAAGTTTATAGTAGGCATCCATCAGTCTCAGGAGACTATGGAGTTGTGCTCTGGTTGTCGGTCTGGAGTGGCCTCACCAGGGCGCAAAGCCTGGGTAGGTTGATATGGAGAAGCTGTTACCCAGGCAGCAGGTCCCCCCTCTCCACGGTACTGAAAGTCTCCAATGGAAAGGCATACACCAATACGATTGGTTCCAGCGCCGTCGCAGAGATTAAGTTTAGGAATATTGTAACATTAAACCTTTTATTATTGTAGAACTTAATATGAATTCCAGTATTCTTTTTGTCTTATTTTGAACATTCGCGCGTTTTCTTCTTGGTTTTAGATCCCTACTAATCATGACTCCGATCCTTCACAATTTACTTGGGGCCATTTCACTGTTGTTTAGTTGATGTCTGGTACTTGCTTCTTATTTTCCTAGGTTTAGAACCCTAATTTATCAGCACTGACTGGACTGAAAATTTTCAGTCTAATCTGAAAGTGTTTAGACCCGGTAACATTTTTTGTCTTTGCATTTATTCCCTGCCCTAATTTAGTGACCACACACATTTGGAAACCACTTGTCAATTTTTAATCAATTCTCTTAATTCTGAGATATACTGTACAGTACAATACAGTATATGATAATCCAACCCATATACAGTATATGAAATGAGAGGACTCTTATGAAGTCGAAACTGCAGTACAGGGAAAGGAAGCCATTAACAAGGCCAGATAATAGGTGAGATTACAGCAGAAGTGTTGAGGTTATCTTGAGATGATTTCAATGCTTAGTGTCCCCGCGGCCCTGTCCTCTACCAGGCCTCCACCCCCAGGAAGCAGCCCGTGACAGCTGACTTAACACCCAGGTACCTATTTACTGCTAGGTAACAGGAGCATAGGGTGAAAGAAACTCTGCCCATTGTTTCTCACTGGCGCCCGGGATCAAACCCGGGACCACAGGATCACAAGTCCAGGTTGACCGGAAAAAGTAAAGTATGAAAAATGCTGCTGAAGATAGCGCCCTAGATGAAAATATCTTAGAGGAGTTTAGTTTCTCTTCATCTAGCCTTTAGCTCCATTTTTTATACCTTACTTTTTTTTTCATTTGCACATCACCTCATCCACTCTGGCTTCCTTCCATTGTATATCTGAGATTTGAATTCATAAGGGACCTCTTTATCTTCTACTTCTTCAATGCCTTTAACCTTTCCTCGTAACACTTGTCTCAGTTTCTGCAGCTATTTAGTTGCATGTCTTCACCTTTTCCAGTTTGTTGATGTGCTGCTTAAGATATGGGCACAACACAACTGCTGCATATACCAAATTTGGTCACACACAGGTTGTGAACAATTTCTTTAGTATCTCACCATTCATGTATTTAAAAGCAATTCTGAAATTGGAAACTGTAGCATAGGCTCCTCACACAATGTTGATTGTGTGGTCCTAAGGTGACAGTTTTCTGTCTAGAAACCACCTATCTTTCTATCAGAAACCGCTCTTTCTATCAGAATTTTGTAAAAAAAAAATTTTCACATAATTTGTATGTTGTGTGGGGTCTATGTTCTATTCCCCATTCTATAAAATGGCATTTATTCACATTAAATTCCATTTGCCAAGTGGTGCTCCATATACTTATTTTGTCCAGGTCTTCTTGAAGGGCATGACAATCATCTAAGTTTCTTATCTTCACTATTATCTTAGCATCATCAGCAAACATGTTCATATAATAATGTATTCCATCTGGTAGATCGTTTAAGTAGACTGTGGTTGTATCAGAAATTAAGTAAATTCGTTACACAGGACCTTCCAAATCGAATACCATACCATTTGCCCCTGTTATTGTATAATTTTGCTCTAGGTTTTCTACCAATTTGGCTTTAATTATTTTTTGCAATATTTCGACTACTACAATTATCAATGATACAGGTCTATAATTAAGGGGAAGGGTCTTCTCTACTGCCACTTGTGTACACTGCAACTATGTTAGCATTTTTCCATACATTTGCCAGGACATAGAGATGCCTGAAAAATCAATTGAAGTAGAATGCCGAGCTCAGGTGTGCATACTCTCAGAACTTAAGGTGAAACTCCATCTGGGCCAAATGCTTTCTAATTAAGCTCTGCTTTGTTCTTGGCGCCTCAAGCATTTCTTCAATTTGGTCTCTAGACACCTCAATGTTGTTTTGACATTTGTCTACTATCCTTTTCTCCAAATTTATTTTTCTTTTCACAATAACATGTAGTTGTTTCGTGCTTCTCTCTATGGCTGGTATTTTTAAAGTATATAAAATCTTATATAGTACGATGGTAATCCTAAAAATCTCATTAGTTTAAGAGATGGCTGTGGCTACTGCTGGATGGCTTCAAGGTGTACATTTAAAGGTGCTATACTTCCATTGCTAGTGACATGACTAAGATAACGCACTTTAGCTTTAGCAAATGTGGACTTATCCAAATTAATGGTGAGGCCAGCCTGGAACAGTTTGCAACTTAGTTGATGCAATCGGAGTAGGTGTTCTTCCCAGGTGTTGGTGGCAACAACGATGTCATCCAGGTAGGCGTAGGTGTCGTCGAGGCCTTGGATGACGACGTTGACAGCTCACTGGAAGGTAGCCGGGGCACTGCAGAGTCCAAAAGGTAAGTGTTCGTACCTAACGTGGCCAAAAGGAGTGGTGAAAGCAGAGATATCCTTAGCACGCTCAGTGGGTCATTTGATAATAGCCCTTTAAGAGGACAATAACTTAGCATTCCTGATTGCATTTAGGATGTCATTGCGTGGCAAGGGGTAAGAGACTTTACCTGTGGCAGAGTTCACTTTTCTATAGTCAGTAGACAGTCTTACCTTGCCATGATGAATGAATACCATCAAGCAAAAATACAATTTGTATTTTGTATTTGTATGAGGGATGGATACCAGGATACAAGGCCAGCCCCAAGGGGGACTCACAGGGTGTAGCTAGTCCATTGTTACAATGTACCTGTTGTTACACACGGAAATTACAGTAGCATGGTGCATCAAATGAACAAATCTACAAGGAGGGTAGGTTCGAACCCTCGTCACGGCCCTTGTGGATTTGTTAATTTACCTGTTGTTGGTCTTGCGGATACATGTCATATCGTACACATGAATCGCTTGTGGATTTTGAGACCTATTTAACTTAACCTAGCTCAACCTAACCTAACCCTCCCTCAACCTGAGCTAACACAGCCTAGCATAACTATATATACGGTTTTAACAAACACAAAACTAGCTTCGAGGAAACGTCTCGTGTACGGAAGGACCAGTTCCCGTTCTTGCGATAAGGTCCTGAATATTTGCTTTGGAAAGGAGAGCTAGAGAAAGGAAAATAGGCAAGTACATAGTCGCCCACTTTATATTTACTTTAGATTGTTTATAAACTTTCATATTATTCTGAGAGGGTAACAAATTAAAGCAAACTTCTGAACTTGTTAAAGCTTATGTCTTTTTAAGAAACTAAGAGACATTGAATGAATCACTGAAGGTGTTAGAGGTTAATGAATCTATAAAAGCCTTACGGGCGAAGAACATCTCATAAGGAGATACTCCAAGGGATTCATTAGGAGTGTTTCTGAAAATAAGCATGATGAGGTCTAATTGAGTATTGCAATCTTTCTCAGTACTGATGCAGAACTTCTTTAGCAATGACTTTATGGTCTGATGACTATGTTCTAAAGTTCCTTTCGACTGTCTGTCACAAGGAATGACAGACTGTCCATGTACGTCTGAACTTCAATTAGGTTGTGATCTGAGTAACATGTATTTGTAATCATTATGTCCCTAATCAGTTTATCATTGTAAAAATAAGATATGAGGTGTTTTCTTCCCTAGATGGTTCTACTCTTTGCTGGTTTAAGGCAAATCTGTCACACAGTTGCCAGAGGTCATCGGGGCGTGTCCCGATGGACAGGTGTGTCTGGCATGGGACAGATGTGCCTGGCATGGGACAGATGTGCCTGGCATGGGACAGATGTGTCTGACATGGGACAGATGTGTCTGGTATGGGACAGATGTGCCTGGCATGGGACAGATGTGCCTGGCATGGGACAGGTGTGCCTGGCATGGGACAGGTGTGCCTGGCATATGGGACAGATGTACCTGGCATGGGACAGATGTGCCTAGCATGGGACAGGTGTACCTAGCATGGGACAGATGTGCCTGGCATGGGACAGATGTGCCTAGCATGGGACAGGTGTACCTAGCATGGGACAGGTGTACCTAGCATGGGACAGATGTGCCTGGCATGGAACAGATGTGCCTGGCATGGGACAGGTGTGCCTGGCATGGGACAGGTGTGCCTAGCATGGGACAGGTGTGCCTGACATGGTAGTGATGTGTCTGGATGAGACAGGTGTGCCTGGCATGGGACAGATGTGCCTGGCATGGGACAGATGTGCCTGGCATGGGACAGATGTGCCTGGCATGGGACAGGTGTCACTGGCATGGGACAGGTGTGCCTAACATGGGACAGATGTGCCTGGCATGGGACAGATGTGCCTGGCATGGGACAGGTGTCACTGGCATGGGACAGGTGTGCCTAACATGGGACAGGTGTGCCTGGCATGGGACAGATGTGCCTGGCATGGGATAAGTGTGCCTGGCATGGGACAGGTGTGCTTGGCATGGGACAGATGTGCCTGGCATGGAACAGGTGTGCCTGGCATGGGACAGGTGTACCTGGCATGGGACAGGTGTACCTGGCATGAGACAGGTGTGCCTAGCATGAGACAGGAATCCCGTCATTGGCACTATTTGTGACTCGGGGAGTAACGATTTTCCTACGTAGCCTCGCCCGCAATGCAGACTGGCGCCTGCCCTTCCCTCTGCCCCCTCCCCACCCTCCCCCTTCCCCTCCCCACGCCTTCCCCTCCCTATTCTCCCCACGCTTCCCCTTCCCTTTGCCCCTCCCCACCCTTCCCTCTTCCCACGCCTTTCCTTCCCTATTCTCCCCATGCCTGCCCTTCCCTCTACCCCTCCCCACGCCTGCCCTTCCCTCTACCCCTCCCCACGCCTGCCCTTCCCTCTACCCCTCCCCACGCCTGCCCTTCCCTCTACCCCTCCCCACGCCTGCCCTTCCCTCTACCCCTCCCCACGCCTGCCCTTCCCTCTGCCCCTCCCCACGCCTGCCCTTCCCTCTACCCCTCCCCACGCCTGCCCTTCCCTCTACCCCTCCCCACGCCTGCCCTTGCCCTCCGTGGTGGACAGTGTCCTGGTGGAGCCTGTAAACAATATGGACAGTGACAGACGCAGGGTTCTTGTGTCAGGGGACGGGGAGTGTGGACAGTTACAGGTAAGGGTGAGAGGTGGCAATGTCTCCAGCAGTGTTGTTCACACCCCGGCCGCTCCCTCTCACCTGATACACAACACATAAGGCTCACGGTAAACTTGTTCCAGACATCTTAGATCTCGGTGGTACAGTCGGGAACACACACTCCAGAATTTCGGGTTCGAATCTAGGACGGGACAGAAATGGTTGGGCATGTTTGTTTTCACCTAATGCCTATGCTCACCAAGCTTGCAGTGAGTAGGTACTCAGGAGTTAGTCAGCTTGCTGTGGGATTGATCCTGGGCTGAGTCAGTAATTCGGCTTTGAAGGGAAGGGACTTCGATATAAGCCAAACGAGTATGAATACACACTGGCTTCCTGTCCCAAGACACAATGAATAATATCGCCTGTCCATCTGTGTCCATCTCTGGTACTCATTTTCCTCCCACCTTCCTTACTCGTAAGGAAAGTATACTTCTTGAATCTCATCCATTGAACTTTCGCATTTTCCTACAGCTGCCCTTTAACGATCTTCTCTGTATGAGAACCCCGGCCTGTCCCGCCCCTCTGGTATTCTACAGAGGTGGGCTCACACGCTCTGTGAGAACCCCGGCCTGTCCCGCCCCTCTGGTGTTCTACAGAGGCGGGCTCACACGCTCTATGAGAACCCCGGCCTGTCCCGCCCCTCTGGTGTTCTACAGAGGCGGGCTCACACGCTCTGTGAGAACCCCGGCCTGTCCCGCCCCTCTGGTGTTCTACAGAGGCGGGCTCACACGCTCTGTGAGAACCCCGGCCTGTCCCGCCCCTCTGGTGTTCTACAGAGGCGGGCTCACACGCTCTATGAGAACCCCGGCCTGTCCTGCCCCTCTGGTGTTCTACAGAGGCGGGCTCACACGCTCTGTGAGAACCTCGGCCTGTCCTGCCCCTCTGGTGCTCTACAGAGGCGGGCTCACACGCTCTGTGAGAACCCCGGCCTGTCCTGCCCCTCTGGTGTTCTACATAGGCAGGCTGACACGCTCTGTGAGAACCTCGGCCTGTCCCGCCCCTCTGGTGCTCTACAGAGGCGGGCTCACACGCTCTGTGAGAACCTCGGCCTGTCCCGCCCCTCTGGTGTTCTACAGAGGCGGGCTCACACGCTCTGTGAGAACCTCGGCCTGTCCCGCCCCTCTGGTGTTCTACAGAGGCAGGCTCACACGGCGTTCACTTCCACATGTTCCCTATGGGTTTCCCCCATTATCCTGGCTTTTTGGACGTATGGTTAATGTACATGTAATGTAAGTCTTAGAACATTATTGCCAGTCTTCCCCTCTTAATTTACCTATCGCAGCTAGAGTATCAGTATGACTGATGTCTTAGCTGCCAAGAACTCCTTGTTGCCCCTCATTTTGATCTGGATAAGTCTCGTGACACCACCTGGAGATACAATATTTTATCCCAATTGTTCAACTTGCCTATTGGTGTCGTGTCGTCCTGTGCCACCAATTACAGCTTCAGGTTCTCTACAACTAGGACTTGTGTTATGACTTATGCAGTAGCTGGTCATTCTTCATCCTCCATTGTTGCTCTATAGCAATTCCCTCCTTTATAAAGATTCTACTAAACATTTGGGGTTCATGTTTGATACTGGTTAGTCTTGGTCGTCCCATATTACTCAGTGAGCCGAATAATCTAAGGTCTTTACCTCACTTAAAGCCTTGTCCAATACTTCGTGATGAGCTGATAGATGCTCCTCTATTTGAACTACACCCTCGTGCTGTCTGAGCTCTTATGGCTGTCTCGCCTACTCCTCCTCCTCTCCTTCGATTCTTCATCACCTTGATGCTCTGCACCACACTAGGTTACACCTCAGCTCTATCTGTCTTTCGTCCCCTACGCAGAGCTTTTATGATGACTCCGGCGTCCTTTATAGAATCGTGGTGATGGTTAATGCCTTCACTACCTCACGATCCCTGCAACATCCTCGCTCTTGTCTATACCACTCATGTTGGCCTTAGTTCTCCTCCATCACCTCCTTCTCTTGTATGGATGTCTCACTTGCACGATTCCCTCTCGGTTCACATTTGTCTCTCCTCGTGTTCTTCTAGCCTTGCCCCCCTTGGAGGACCCCACTTGCAAAATTGTACAAGTCCTTGAGCCGCGTGGTAAAGGCTTCTACCCTCTAATACGGTTATAAACCTTTCCCCTTGAGCTCCTGTCTTCGCACTCCCGCTCCATTGCCCTATTGACTGCTGTAAACCCATCAAAATGTGTCGACGGTGTAGGCTACTCCGTTGTCTTTCCTGGCCATAGCTGTATGTCCTGCTCGCCTCCGGAGACTACGATCTTCACGGCGGAACTTTTCCAAAATAAGCAATTTTGTATGCTATTCGTCAACTGATTCCGCAACGCCAACGTTGTTTTCTTATTGTTATTGAGTCTTGCAGTGCCCTCGTGGCTCTGGAGTCATTTAACTGTTTGCATCCTGTGGTAGTCGTTGTTTGTTATTGACTATTTTAGTTATTGAATCATAAGCCAAGGGATGAAGTACTTAATATCCACCTTAGAATATGCTCTAGTACCCATTACATGAGGCTTCCAAATATCTATTAATGAAACCGCTGCGCTCGACACAATCATACGCCACATTAACTGATTTTTAGATGTTTGCCTGAGCCGTTTTGGGCTCCCAATCCAGCCCTGCAAACAGGCAAACATAAAACAGAGGTGCAATTGCTCTACGCTCACAGCTTTAAGATCAGATTCGATAGAGGACTAGTTGGTGGCAAGACTTGCCCGGTGCAAGTCTAGCTATTACTACAAGTCTAGCTAACTACCAAGTCTAACTAGGAGGTAGAGCCCGAGAGCTAGAGCTCTCGAATCTTAAAACACAGGTACACACACACACACACATACGAGAGTAAGACAGCTGGGCGGACATTCGATATACAATTATAAGTAGCCTATCAACTATTACACTGAGTCATGGTAACGGTATCAACACAGGGTTGCCATAGTCACAAGCAAGAAACACTCGCCATGTGCTATATTATAGCGTATATATCAACTATATATATATATATAGCGTATTGTATGATGTATTCTACTGTTTCCTCTATAGTATTACTTTTTGTCATTGTTGTGCAATGGTCCATTTTATTGTAGTGCAAGGTTTCCGCAGACCCCGTGGTGTAAGGAACATGGGCGTGGGCAGACTCCGGGGTTATCTTGAGATGATTTCGGGGCTTTAGTGTCCCCGCGGCCCGGTCCTCGACCAGGCCTCCACCCCCAGGAAGCAGCCCGTGACAGCTGACTAACACCCAGGTACCTATTTTACTGCTAGGTAACAGGGGCATAGGGTGAAAGAAACTCTGCCCATTGTTTCTCGCCGGCGCCTGGGATCGAACCCAGGACCACAGGATCACAAGTCCAGTGTGCTGTCCGCTCGGCCGACCGGGTCCCAACTCCATGGTCTGAGGACCATGGGCGTGGGCAGACCCCATGGTCTAAGGAGCATGGTCGTGGGCAGACCCCATGGTCTAAGGACCATGGGCGTGGGTAGACCCCATGGTCTAAGGACCATGGGCGTGGGCAGACCCCATGGTCTAAGGACCATGGGCGTGGGCAGACCCCATGGTCTAAGGACCATGGGCGTGGGCAGACCCCATGGTCTAAGGACCATGGGCGTGGGCCATATGACCACTATTACAACCATTGGCTCATCCACCTCATCAACTCACTTCCCGCACTTGTCTTGCGTCTCGTTCCTCCCTCCCGGCTCTGGCTTCCTCTTCATGCTCTCTTATCACCACAATTCTTTTGTTTTTTTTTGGTGTAATTAACGGAAGTTGCTCACCAAAACTGCATTTGGCATACGTTCTGATGTTCCAGAGTTTGGCATATTATGGTAATTGACGGTTTTATAGGCATATGATTGGTTAACAAGGAAGCCATTCCGTTGTTTATAACATCTTGCGACATGACGGAGGAAGATGGCGCGCTAACTGGTAATTTTTAACAACTTTTTCTATGTCATTTGGTAGTTTGGTTTATTGTTCTTACAACTATTTAGACCAGAGGTTGAGTTCCCGGGCAGGGGTAGGCATTAGGGTACGTTTAACATGTGAATCACCGTCTGGGATGCTCCCGGACGCAGGTTCGAATCCTCATCACGGCCGTTGTGGATTTGTTCATGTGATTCACCTAGTATAGTAGATAGATACCCGAGGAGGAAGCCAACTGTTGTGTATTGTATCCTGTGGAGTGTCAACTGTCTCTATAACCTTAACAGGCCTCCTAGTTGTTCCCGACAATACGAAAACATTTAATTTCTTATCGATTTAGAATATCTTTATTATCAATTAGTAAAACAAATGACCACACCAGAAATAATAGATAATAATTAATATAACATCGAGCACACCAGAAATAAATATATCTTTGATACCCCAAGAGTCAAACTAACTCTGTGCAAACATTCCATGCAAATAAATGGACCCAGTCTACAGAACTCACTCCCTAATGACTTAAACAAATTGTCCATCAATTTGTAGAACACAAAAAGTACCTAATTTCATCCTTATAGTTTCCTACCTTGTGCTTCAAGCTCATACGGTATCTTGTACTGACCATTGCCTCAATGTGAGTACTTAAGACATGAAACTTCCCCAGTTTAATCCTCTTCATCAATTTGTATTGTAGTTATTATGTGGAACTCAAATTTTGCTCCACTGCACCTAATTTTACCTTGTCTCTTAGATAAAGGACCTGCCTCCAACGCTATCCATGTTAGTGGCTTTGTAAGAATGTAAAAACACCAGTGTTATGTATTCTCACAAACATAATGTTCATTCTTGTATATAAATAAATAAATAAATACAAATAACTCAACCCATCTACCTAATGTGATAGTACATTATAGAAAGTATTTGGTCAAACGTACAAAAATTAACCATTGCCGCCAATAATGCATTATTGGTATTATTATGTCTGGTATTATTAGTCTTATAGAGGGCACAGAAAAAAGCCAAATCCAAATGTTCCTAGGCTTAATATAGCATATAAGTTAAGGGCCAATAGGCCTTCTGCAGTTGCCTTTGTTCTTATGTTCTTATAAGTTATACGTATACTATATTAGGCTTAAGTATTTGACCAGATAGTCGCTATTAATACTATCATTATTCGCGGATGGGCTTAACTAGTCATGAAGATTAATATCTAGCAAATTAGCAAACTAATTAAATTTTGCGAAAAGTTCATTCTTAAAAACGAGAGAGAGAGAGAGAGAGAGAGAGAGAGAGAGAGAGAGAGAGAGAGAGAGAGAGAGAGAGAGAGAGAGAGAGAGAGAGAGAGAGATAGAGAGAGAGAGAGAGAGAGAGAGAGAGAGAGAGAGAGAGAGAGAGAGAGAGAGAGAGATAGAGAGAGAGAGAGAGAGAGAGAGAGAGAGAGAGAGAGAGAGAGAGAGAGAGAGAGAGAGAAAAGTGATATATATAATATTTTTCAGGCCAGAGGCCAGCCTACTGAGGCGCGCCACACCCAATACACCTCCCGCTTGCTGAATATACATAATTGAGCACTCACACGCCGTCAGTCAATTGGTCAGGTGTGTGTAGCGTGTACCAGTAAGGGCGTGTCCCTGCCTCCTCCTCCCCCAGCAGGGGGGTGAGGTCTGGGGTGAGGGGAGACTGGGCTAAGGGCCTATCTACTACATGTATCCTCTCCCCCTCCCTCCGTCTCCTTCCCTGGTTCTGGAAGGCCCATAATGTCTCCACGTGATCATGAATTTTTTATATAGTATCGGTAATCTATGGAGGAAATCCAGACTAAAATTCAGGCGCTCGGTGTTCATTATTGGAAAGCAGTTTTCGGTCTCCCTGATCGTATTCATTTCCATATGAAAAAATACAGTTTTGGCTTTAAAATCATGCATTAATCTGTTTCCAACAAGGTATTATAATTATAAATTTTGAGTAAATAGTGTAATTGGTTTGGTAAATGGGCTATAGTGTGGATAATGGTAGTTAATGGGGAGGAAGAGTATATGGGAGTGGCGGCGCGCGCACCGCCCACCGGACCACAAAAGCGCCCCACCCTGGAGCCAACGAGCAGTTAAGCCGTGAGTGTTGCGAGGGCTGCTTCTCATAGTTCTTGCAAGCCCAGGGCACTACAGCTCCCTCCCCCCTACACACACACACACATCCTGCTAGTTCTTCCTTTCGTTAACGGGACATTCGTAAAGCTACAAAAATGGTGAGTATAGGGACCCGCAAGTTTCTTTCTGTTGGTGATGTGTGATGGCCCCGCTAGGCTGGTGGGTGTCTGGCCGCCCTCTTCTGGCATCGATCTGCTGAAGGTTCTCTGCAAGAGGAGACCTGTCAAATTTTACCACCATAGGCCTCCTGTCTGCCTGTCCCTTCCTTACCCTCTACCTGCTCTACTATATGCCAACCCGTACCCAAGAGTTAACAGCTCTATACCTATATGGTATATATTAAACTAAACTCTATATACTCAGTATATTTCTGCTCTTCAACCTATCATAGGGGGAAAAAATCCAGTATTGAATCGGGATTTAAATTTTGTATTGGGAACGTCAGCAACAAAATCCGATACGACTGCAAATTCGAGTGATTTAAAGCTTGAGTAATAGATGTTGCAAGGAGCCATAGTGACGGCTTGAGCAATAGATGTTGCAAGGAGCCATAGAGACGGCTTGAGTAATAGATGTTGCAAGGAGCCATAGAGACGGCTTGAGTAATAGATGTTGCAAGGAGCCATAGTGATGGCTTGAGTAATATATGTTGCAAGGAGCCATAGTGACGGCTTGAGTAATATATGTTGCAAGGAGCCATAGTGACGGCTTGAGCAATAGATGTTGCAAGGAGCCATAGTGACGGCTTGAGTAATAGATGTTGCAAGGAGCCATAGAGACGGCTTGAGTAATAGATGTTGCAAGGAGCCATAGAGACGGCTTGAGTAATAGATGTTGCAAGGAGCCATAGAGACGGCTTGAGTAATAGATGTTGCAAGGAGCCATAGTGACGGCTTGAGTAATAGATGTTGCAAGGAGCCATAGTGACGGCTTGAGTAATAGATGTTGCAAGGAGCCATAGTGACGCCTTGAGCAATAGATGTTGCAAGGAGCCATAGAGACGGTTTGAGTAATAGATGTTGCAAGGAGCCATAGTGACGGCTTGAGCAATAGATGTTGCAAGGAGCCATAGAGACGGCTTGAATAATAGATGTTGCAAGGAGCCATAGTGACGGCTTGAGTAATAGATGTTGCAAGGAGCCATAGTGACGGCTTGAGTAATAGATGTTGCAAGGAGCCATAGTGACGCCTTGAGCAATAGATGTTGCAAGGAGCCATAGAGACGGTTTGAGTAATAGATGTTGCAAGGAGCCATAGTGACGGCTTGAGCAATAGATGTTGCAAGGAGCCATAGTGACGGCTTGAGCAATAGATGTTGCAAGGAGCCATAGAGACGGCTTGAATAATAGATGTTGCAAGGAGCCATAGTGACGGCTTGAGTAATAGATGTTGCAAGGAGCCATAGTGACGGCTTGAGTAATAGATGTTGCAAGGAGCCATAGTGACGTAAGGCAGCCCCGCCTACAAAGTCATCCATAGCATATCTCCGGTGACTCACTTTTATATATTTATATATACAAGAGTTGTTACATTCTTGTGAAGCCGCTATAGCACGCGTAGCCTTTCAGGCAAGTCCTTAATCCTAATTTCCCCTGGAATACGACCCGCCAAATTGTTACACAACCAGACCCAATCACTTCTGGGCGATGAGAGGCGTACAGTTCAGGATTGGAGCCCAGTCAATCCTCCCCTGCCAGGATACGAACCCAGGCCAAATCGTTTGCGAAGGGCCGTACGAGTGTCTTACCACTGCGCCACGAGGACTGCCTTCTTATCAAAGCAATTATGATACCTGATAGAGCAGGACCGCCCCGGACTAATTGTTCCCAGTATTGGGAGAAGTGGGTACCCTCTGCCCTCAGTACCCGCTGACCAACCCATCCTCTTGTTTAGATAGTACCTATTGTGACAGTCGTCAATTTGGCTCTTAAACAGTAGTATACCGACTAACAAGTTATTCTTAAAAAAATGAAGCTAAAAACAAACTTAAATATTCCTAGGCCTAGTATAGCACACATATGTACTATATTAGGCCTCAGATATCGCGTATTAGGCCTCAGATATCGTGTATTAGGCCTAGGAAGGCTAAGTTCAGATTGTCAAACCAACACAAGTCAAAATTAGTTTCCCAGCTTGACCAACTCAATAGTTCAGATTTCTAGTTTCTAATTTCGTTGTAGGTTTGTATATATACTATAGTCCTCCTATATATACTATAGTCCTCCTATATATACTATAGTCCTCCTATATATACTATAGTCCTCCTATATATACTATAGTCCTCCTATATATACTATAGTCCTCCTATATATACTATAGTCCTCCTATATATACTATAGTCCTCCTATATATACTATAGTCCTCCTATATATACTATAGTCCTCCTATATATACTATAGTCCTCCTATATATACTATAGTCCTCCTATATATACTATAGTCCTCCTATATATACTATAGTCCTCCTATATATACTATAGTCCTCCTATATATACTATAGTCCTCCTATATATACTATGGTCCTCCTATATATACTATAGTCCTCCTATATATACTATAGTCCTCCTATATATACTATGGTCCTCCTATATATACTATAGTCCTCCTATATATACTATGGTCCTCCTATATATACTATAGTCCTCCTATATATACTATGGTCCTCCTATATATACTATAGTCCTCCTATATATACTATAGTCCTCCTATATATACTATAGTCCTCCTATATATACTATGGTCCTCCTATATATACTATAGTCCTCCTATATATACTATGGTCCTCCTATATATACTATAGTCCTCCTATATATACTATGGTCCTCCTATATATACTATAGTCCTCCTATATATACTATGGGCCTCCTATATATACTATAGTCCTCCTATATATACTATGAGCCTCCTTGTTACTATAAGTACTATCAAGAGAGGAGGATAGGCTGTAATTTCATATACTTAATATTCTGTTCAGTTATTTCACTCAATTGTTTGAGTTAGCTGTAACAACATGGTCCGGTGGTTTGAGTAATTTATGGAAAAAGTCAAGTGATCTGAATGAAAAATGCACATGTAATTGCAGCAATTACTGTTCAGTGATATGTTATTACATAAAGATATTACTGCTGTCGTAATAATTAGGCTATGACTATCATTGCCGCAGTAATTAGGCTACGGCTATCATTGCTGCAATAATTAGGCTACGGCTATCATTGCTGCAATAATTAGGCTACGGCTATCATTGCTGCAATAATTAGGCTACGGCTATCATTGCCGCAGTAATTAGGCTACGGCTATCATTGCTGCAATAATTAGGCTACGGCTATCATTGCTGCAATAATTAGGCTACGGCTATCATTGCCGCAGTAATTAGGCTACGGCTATCATTGCTGCAATAATTAGGCTACGGCTATCATTGCTGCAATAATTAGGCTACGGCTATCATTGCTGCAATAATTAGGCTACGGCTATCATTGCTGCAATAATTAGGCTACGGCTATCATTACCGCAGTAATTGGGCTAATACGACTATCGTTACCGCAGTAACTAGGCTAATACGACTATCATACCGCAGTAACTAGGCTAATACGACTATCATACCACAGTAACTAGGCTAATACGACTATCATACCGCAGTAACTAGGCTAATACGACTATCATACCGCAGTAACTAGGCTAATACGACTATCATACCGCAGTAACTAGGCTAATACGACTATCATACCGCAGTAACTAGGCTAATACGACTATCATACCGCAGTAACTAGGCTAATACGACTATCATACCGCAGTAACTAGGCTAATACGACTATCATTACCGCAGTAACTAGGCTAATACGACTATCATACCACAGTAACTAGGCTAATACGACTATCATACCGCAGTAACTAGGCTAATACGACTATCATACCGCAGTAACTAGGCTAATACGACTATCATACCGCAGTAACTAGGCTAATACGACTATCATACCGCAGTAACTAGGCTAATACGACTATCATACCGCAGTAACTAGGCTAATACGACTATCATACCACAGTAACTAGGCTAATACGACTATCATACCGCAGTAACTAGGCTAATACGACTATCATTGCCGCAGTAACTAGGCTAATACGACTATTTATAATACTAATATTCTAACTACTACTCCTACCACTGCTACTATTAATGTTATTGGTATCACTACTGTCAAAATAGGTTTGTCCGGCCAAGTCACACGTAGTAGAACAGCCCGTTCTCTCCAATGCTCTCAACTTTAAGAAACTGTCGTGCTAAAGTGCCTTAACCTAACCTACCAAAGGACTCACAAACAGAAAATGGAACAAAATCAATTTCGCGAGCCGCAATCATTTTTTTCTAGTATGGCAGTTTCTGGCCTTAGTTAAAGTATGCGTATGTGTATATCTGTATGTGTGGTCTTCCGGGCTAGGCGCCTTCTTTTGATAATTCTGTTACAGTATAGCACTATTGTAACTAGAGCTTTGAGAAGGTAATCAATACCAGACTATTCTAGAAGGTCGGTGAGCTTAGTGGATGCTAATTACTTTAACATACGTGAGTTTACTGATAATTTCCTAGGTTTACTATCTGAATTCACGGATTAATACTTTTTGTAGTAATTCGAGGAACTATAGAATAGCATTTTGATTAATTGGTTTAATTGGGCTACATGGTAATGGGGTGGGGCTGCATGGTAGTAGTTGGGAATTTATGGTAGTAATGAGGCCTCATGGTATGGGTGGAGGTACATGGTAGTGGGTAGGGCTTTGTGACAGTGGGTGGGGTTACATAGTAGTGATTGGATGCTTGGCCTTCATGGTAGTGGGCTGGATTATAGAGCAGTTAGTGAGGCTACATGGTAGTGGGTGGGAGACTGTACTCACCTAATTGTGCTTGCGGGGGTTGAGCTCTGGCTCTTTGGTCCCGCCTCTCAGCCGTCAATCAACTGGTGTACAGATTCCTGAGCGTATTGGGCTCTATCATATCTACATTTGAAACTGTGTATGGAGTCAGCCTCACTGTGAGGGAGATACTGTGAGGATGAGGGCGGCACTGTGAGGTATCCTCCTCCTCCTCCTAGTCATCAACTACAGTGTGTTAAACTCATCAAGTGTCATTTATGTGTTGTGTATATTGAGACTTCCGCTTGAGGGGCGCCTGCTCGCCCACCTCTACACAGTTCGCTTCTGTTGGAAATCTGTCTTGCCCAGATTTCGTTTAGAATTTTGAATTTTATTGTGTTTTCCAACGCTATAGGGAATTACGAAGGGCTCTTTCTTCAAAAAATGTTTCGGTCTCTTCTAAGACAAAAGGAACCACTTTAAATAGGACCTGGAAGTGGGTGGTGAAAGAAGGGAGAACTCGTGAAAGAAGCGATAGCTGGATCTGTGATTGAAATAAGTTTATTGAGGTAAAATACACACAAAGGGATGAGGTAGCTCAAGCTATTCTCACACCGTTCAGTACATCGTGTTAATACATACATACACACATCACAAGCAATAAACATATTATCAAACATTCTGAGAGATAAACATATACAATTCCTCCTTTACACAAGTAGTATGGTATCAGACGTACACATAAATACCATTGAAACAGGAATTTCCTTAAGTACTTTCGTATATTAATACATCTTCAGAAGGAGTGACACTGTCTGACACTGTCACATTTTTTATCACGTGTTTATTTTCGTGATTTACACACATAAATATTCTTATGACCTAGGTATACTGTATAGACAAGGGATCTGTGATGGTGTTGGCAAGTAGCATCATAAGGTGTGGCGGGAATATCGGAGCCCCGAGGCTATGGTAGTCATGGTAGCCTAGCGACCTCAATTCTCCAGTAGCAACGCATGGTATATTATCTGGAGTTTGAGGGTGTTTACTAGGTCAAAGATGCTGCGAAGGGATGTGAGGTATTTGGCTCTTGGGACCCGCTTCTCGTACCTATAAGGTCGCCTCTATGTTGCAATTTAACCTCCAGATTTGGTTTTGTTGGTCTATCATAACTCTTAAAGGTGGGAGTGAAGGTGGCTTCTACCACTTCTGCTTCATTGCACTTGCTTATTTGTTTACTACGTGTGAGTATTGTCCTTGTGACTTAGTTCTCTGAAAACTGTATCTGTTTAAACTTATTTTGTTTCTTCCCGTGTGGAATATTGTTCTACATGATCTATCCCACTCAGTATGTTGTGATCATGTCTCTTTCTGTTTGTTTTTAATAATGTTACTCGTCTCTCTTGTCCATTTCCCCCTCACTCTCTTTCTCTTAATTGTTTTGTCAAGATTTTAACAATTTGAGTAATTTATCATCGTAGCGTAACAGATGAATAAAGACTCGGTAATGGAACTTACTCTTCCAATTACAATATAAATGATGTAGTTATGAGAGTGACCAATAACCCTGGCACTCCCCCCCCCCACACTGGTCGAGACTACAGTAGTTCACTTGGTACAGCGTCTCCTGCCAGTCCGCAGTAACGCAAATATCCTCAGGAATTAATTTTAATAGAACTACGGGCTCACCATAGCCCGTGCTACCTGGAACCAGGTAGTGAATCTTAAACAACAACAATAATAATTTTAATAATAATGTTATTAGTTATTACAAGTTGCCGTATTTGTATATTTGTGAGTTGAGTTTACATATTGTATTATTTGTATCATGCAAATTAAGAGTTGTATTTAAGTTGTAAAAGTATGTGTACGATAACCTATATGCTGCGATAGTAGTGACCACATCCTCTGAGCCAATCAGGGACCAGACGATGCATTGATATCATCTGGTCGTGACACTGTGCTCCCCACAGGGGGGGGGGGCAGCATGCAATTGCAACATGGTCAGGGGGGGGGGGTGCCACCAGAGGTCATGGGCGTGACCATGCATGCTCTGGTCCAGTGACGGGCGGCCCCTCGCTATAAGGAACGCTGGAATAGTCGTACTACTACATTTTATTAAACCAGATTAGAGATATATCGAAATGTTAATAAAAAATAGCCTAGCTTGCATATGGAGAGTTTGAAGGTGTGATGGAATTATATAGTTATCTGTATGGGGGTCCTTCCCGGCTAGCTCCTATGGACTAGAGTGAAGAAGGCCTTGATGGCAGGTTAAGTATTCTAGAAGTTAGAGAAATAAGAATGTTGGAAAAGAACACAGAGAATAATATAATGGAAGAGCAGGGAAAGGGGGAGACGGTGTTAAGGGGAATAGTGGTTAATGGAAGGGGTTGCTGTGGAGGGAGGGAAGGTAGGACTTATGAATGAGTCGTGCTGGAATTTCCCTCCCAATTTCCTCTTTCTTCCTTCATCGTCATTCCTCCCTCACTGGTCTCCTTCCCTCCCTTACTCCTTCTGTCCCTTTTCCCCTCCCTCCATCACTCGCTTCCCTCCTTCCTTATCTTCCATCCCTCCTCTCTGACTCTATCTCTCTCTCTCTCCGGGAGAGAGAACTTTACAATCTCTTGGGCAAAGATCCATAATCCGCCAGAAATCTGAAATGGTTTCACTCGGTGTTTGGCGACTTCTGTTACGGCAAATATTTTCGGGGAAGGTGGCGTCTCATCTCAAGTTTTGCAGTTGGTCACAAGATGGCACTGGACGCGTCTTACCAGGCTGTCATGACCTCATTCAAGATAACATGGCGGAGAATTATGGCGTACATGAATGTGTCCACTGCCCGCGTCGAATTTAGTTCTAGAGTATGTTGGTCTAAGCCACCAAGGTGGCCTCAATAACCCTCCCGAGGGTGATACAGGCTTTAATGGTAATTTCAATTAAATTACAAAGCGCAATAGGCTTAAAGCTCAACAAGCCACAATGTAGGGCAGAAAACTGTAGGTGCTCTTTCACCCACAAGGTTATAACCCCATGGAACCCCCTACCCGCCGTAGCCGTAAATGTCAAGACATTACTTCAGTTCAAAATCAACTTGGAAAACTTGAGAGAATGAGAGAGGGGGGGGGGCTTCGAGTCCCCGTCGAGGCCACTAGGAGGATGATGACGTTCATGTGAATACTTGGAGAGTATTCACCTGAACGGTGAATGGAGTGGAGAATGGAGAACGGTATTGGAGTGGGTAGTGTTGGTGACGGGACTATGATGGTGGTGGGCGTGGTGGGTCAATACAGGTGGCGGCCCTCCGTCTGCTGCCAGCTGTCTACCTCCCCTTCTCTCGCTCTCATAAACCTCTGTGCCTCGACATTTTGCTTATATTCTCACTCATAAGATTTCACAATGCCTCAGTATTCCCACTTGATACCTGGTTGATACCTGCTTGATGGGGTTCTAGGAGTTCTTCTACTCCCAAAGCCCGGCCCGAGGCCAGGCTTGACTTGTGAGAGTTTGGTCCAACAGGCTGTTGCTTGGAGCGGCCCGCAGGCCCACATATACCTGCTTGATGGGGTTCTGGGAGTTCTTCTACTCCCCAAGCCCGGCCCGAGGCCAGGCTTGACTTGTGAGAGTTTGGTCCACTAGGCTGTTGCTTGGAGCGGCCCTCAGGCCCACATATACCTGGTTGATGGGGTTCTGGGAGTTGTTCTACTGCCCAAGCCCGGCCCGAGGCCAGGCTTGACTTGTGAGAGTTTGGTCCACCAGGCTGTTGCTTGGAGCGGCCCTCAGGCCCACATATCCACCATAGCCCGGTTGGTCCGGCACTCCTTGAAGGAAACAATCTTGAAGATGGAGCATAATACAGTTACATGGTCAATATTGAACCCCTACTTTCAATCTTGTCTCCTCTTGAAGATGTCCACGGTTGTTTCTGTAATAAACTTGCACTCACTATATATCTCTTATAATCTATCCCCACAATGTCATTTTCGCTATATCACTCACTATCAAACTTTCAGTTTCACCATCTTATTCCGTCTTAATTTATCAATTATATTCCCTCACTCCATTGTTGTTGCCCCTCACTGTTCTCACACTGAAGAGGAGGTTGTAGAAGCCACCTCCATCCTCCTAAAATAATAATACACCAACTGTTTGGTCAAGCGTGTTAATATGTATTGTTAGACCCAAAAAGTTGACATTTTTGTTTTAATGAATTGGCTCAAATGGCATTTTAGAAGGTTGTAAATGCAGCTTAGGAACCCTAACTGTCCAACCACTCCTAGGCACTCACCATGATAGGTAGTTCCTGACAGGTCAGTACTCACCATGATAGGTAGTTCCTGACAGGTCAGTACTCACCATGATAGGTAGTTCCTGACAGGTCAGTACTCACCATGATAGGTAGTTCCTGACAGGTCAGTACTCACCATGATAGGTAGTTCCTGACAGGTCAGTACTCACCATGATAGGTAGTTCCTGACAGGTCAGTACTCACCATGATAGGTAGTTCCTGACAGGTCAGTACTCACCATGAGAGGTAGTTCCTGACAAGTCAGTACTCACCATGATAGGTAGTTCCTGACAAGTCAGTACTCACCATGATAGGTAGTTCCTGACAGGTCAGTACTCACCATGATAGGTAGTTCCTGACAGGTCAGTACTCACCATGATAGGTAGTTACTGACAAGTCAGTACTCACCATGATAGGTAGTTCCTGACAAGTCAGTACTCACCATGATAGGTAGTTCTTGACAGGTCAGTACTCACCATGATAGGTAGTTCCTGACAGGTCAGTACTCACCATGACAGGTAGTTCCTGACAGGTCAGTACTCACCATGATAGGTAGTTCCTGACAGGTCAGTACTCACCATGACAGGTAGTTACTGACAGGTCAGTACTCACCATGACAGGTAGTTCCTGACAGGTCAGTACTCACCATGACAGGTAGTTACTGACAGGTCAGTACTCACCATGACAGGTAGTTCCTGACAGGTCAGTACTCACCATGAGAGGTAGTTCCTGACAGGTCAGTACTCACCATGACAGGTAGTTACTGACAAGTCAGTACTCGCCATCATTGCCCATATTATATTAATCACAATAAACCACTCGTAAGGTCACGTAAGATTAATAACGGTTAGCCGGCAGTTTACTGTGAATGACTTTGCTTAAGTTACATGACCATGTTAAGATTAGTTTGACCCTTCTGCTGTAAAGGATTAATGGAACACACAAGTAAAGATGAACTTTACAGACAGACAAGTACAGACAGAAAGTAGGGGTTCAATATTGACCATGTAACTGTATTATGCTCCAAACTGTGATACAGAAGAGAGAGAGAGAGAGGAAGAGATAGATAGAATTATAAGAGAGGGGAACTGAGTACTGAACATCTATACCATAAGAGTGTCTGCCTCTCTTGAGTGTCCAAAGTTGGAGGTCAGATGCTTTGGGTTAGTCTCACCCAAATTTAAATTTCAGCCTGGACAGGTCCAAGTTGAATAGCTCCAGCCTGGAGTCAATACCTAGCTAAACACAAGGCAAAGTTAGAGAAGATTCAGAGCTATGTCACCAGACTAGTCCCAGAAGTGAGAGGTATGAGGAGAGAAAAGGTGGAGACATGATCACCACCTACTAAATGCTTGGAATTATTGACAGAGTGGATAAAGACACACTATTTAGCATGGGTGGAACATGAACAAGGGGGGGAGGGGGAGACAGGTGGAAACTTATGATTGTTAACAAATTGAATGCATATGGCAGACTCCATACACAGTTTCAAATGTAGATATAATAAGAGCCCAATAGGCTCAGGAATCTGTACAATAATTGACAGTTGAGAGGCGGGACCAAAGAGCCAGAGCTCAACCCCCGCAAGCACAAGTAGGCGAATACACAGGTACGTACGTAAGTTGCCTGAGCCCAGGTATTGACGTGAATGTCATTATTGACACACACGCAGGTGACACTACCTTCATGCATCTCCTAATCTACCCTGTTTCCTTCCTTTCCTCCTCACCTCCCTGCCTTCACCTCTTCCTTCTTTCCCTGCTTGCCTTCACTTCTTCCTTCCCTGCCTATCTGCCTTCACCTCTCCCCTTCCCTTTTTTTTTTAATTCTCATAATTTTATTATCCATTTTTCTGTGAACAATTATTTTATTGTCCTTTTATTTCATTTTTCTTATTCAAGAAATTATATTGTCAATTACTATACTTTATTACAATAGTAATTTACTGTATTATTATTATTAGTGTTTTACCATAATTATTTTTAATATTAGTACAGTATGTTACTGTAATTATTTGTATATTAGTGTTTTACTGTAATTAGTTTTAAAATTAGAATCTTACTCCAAGCAAAATTACAGTAATTCACTGTACTTGTAATTAGTTTTCTTATATTTAGTATCATCAATAACTTTGCCATTTCACTTCAATCAGTTTTCCAAATGCACTTTAGCATAAACCCTGAATTAAACCTCTTTACTGAGTATTTGTGTGTTAATCACTTTAATGTTCAGAACTACAGGTATCACATGACAAATCATGCAAACAATGTATTGTAACAGTTTTAGTTTTAGTTTAGTTCATTTATTATGCACCTCATGCCCATCTTGTGGGCGGTAGTGGAAAGGGTTACAGAGGCACATAATGGGCTCAGGGACTGAACCCCACAGTTCATTTAGCTAAGCAAGTTACAATCTTGATAAGCTAGTTACCAAATTCAATATAAGTCAATTTTGTAACTAGCTCATCAAGATTGTAACTTGCTTAGCTAAATGAACTGTATCGCCACAATGTTTGTTCTCGACTAAGAGTTGGAAATTCCGGGATCGAATCCCTGGTGGGACAGATATGGTTGACTGCATCTCATATCACCTAATGCACCTATTCACCTAGCAGTAAATAGGTACCCAGGAGCTTGTTGTGTGGTTACATCAGGGTGAAAGAAGCTCTGCCCATTTGTGTCCACCTCTGCCGGGGATCGAACCCAGACCTTTAGGACTACGAACCCCCCCCCCCCCCCAAGTGCTGTCCACTTGGCTGTCATGCCCCTAAACTATACTGTGTCATCCTAGGCTGTACAGTATATAATTCATAGTGACCTTTCCTGAGTTTCGACATGACTTTTAAAGGGTGATATTTACCGAGCAGTGACGCACACTCCTGGGATAGTTATGGTTTGTTTACTGCCCCTATTGTTAAACACTTGCCCTGAAATGCTATACGTACAAGTATCTTTGCAAAAATGTTGACTTCCTAGCGTATTATAATGAATCTTCTTCATGAATGAATCTAGAGAAAGAAGCTCAATTATACTTTCACCTGAAATCTAAAACCAGTCATATACATTAGGGAATAGAAATTCAGCTATTTGTATTTTAACTTGTCCCTCCCCCCCCAAAAAAAAACTTCTTCTATCTACCCTGTTGTGATTTAGAGATACTAGTACTGTAATGTTTTTAGTTCATTAATTATGCACCCCATACCCATCAACCAGGTATCAACCAGGTATCATCTCACTTCTGGGCAGTGCATAAGAGTTATTCTTCCTTGTTGATGGGGAGAGGACAATTTTTTATTTAAAAACTATGGAGACTATGTGCTTATGCACATTAAATAATTGCCTATCATTCTCAGCCCTGATCCTAGGCCATGTTGGGGCCTTTCACTTTAACCAAAGTTGTGCATGTGATTTATTGAAACAGTTTGGGGGCATATGCCATCTTTCCCTAAGTAGTTTACATTGAAGTTTGGTGTTTGCTTTGATGCATTGGTCAGTCAGATGTTTTTGAATTCGCTTGTGTGATGTCGCTGCTAGACCATTTTTTAGTGCTCATCCTACATACCTATCCTGTGGGCAGTGGTAGAAAAGGTTACAGAAACACGTAACGAGTTCATGAACTGAACCCAAAATCTGTTTAACTAGCTCAAACATATGCAGTCTCATTTAACATTTAGCAGTCTCCGTGGTGTAGTGGTAAGACACTCGCCTGGCGTTCCGCAAGCGCTATGTCATGGGTTCGTATCCTGGCCAGGGAGGATTTACTGGGCGCAATTCCTTAACTGTAGCCTCTGTTTAACGCAACAGTAAAATGTGTACTTGGATGAAAAAACGATTCTTCGCGGCAGGGGATCGTATTCCAGGGACCATAGGATTAAGGGCTTGCCCGAAACGCTACGCGTACTAGTGGCTGTACAAGAATGTAACAACTCTTGTATATATCTCAAAAAAAAAAAAAAAAAAATATATAACTTTCTTAAGAGTTTAACATGTGCATCAACAGGCTAATCAGAGTTGATCAAACTATTATCACTGTGACCCCCAGGGCCTGAGTTTAGTTTAGTATGTGGGTTACATAATAAATAATAATCATCCTGCAAGTGAACAGAAGAAAGGTCAGTGTCTTCTGATATGATGAAATACTTATACTGTATATAATTTTAAAATGTTTATTGTGCACTTAACACCTTTCCAGCAGGCTGCAGTGGAAAGGTTACATTCTCATGCATGTACTTGCCTACCTACAGAAGGCAAGCTTTCTAGTTTCTAAGATTTCTGGTAGAACTGTACATAGTTTTGAATGAAATACTAGCAGATATCTTGAACATTTATCAGTTATCTCTAAATTTATAATTTTGTTTACATTCCATCACATATAGTGATGCAGAGTTTGTGAATAGTTCTGCTGACAGTTTACACTTGGCAGGTATATATTTTCTGGTATTTAATGTAAACTTCCAGGTGAATTATATACTGTACTGTACTTCTAACCAAACCCAAGTTTAGTAACATCGTAGTCTTCTGATTGTACGTGATGATCTATAGATATGTGGGTCTTCTTACATGGTGGTATGCAGTGGCATCTCGTGACAACATGAAGGGACCACTACAATACCATACAGCATGAAGCCTCTGTTTTTGTCTTGTTTTAATGAAAATTTTCAGAATTCAGTTATAAATATATTGAAAATAACATATAAAGAAGGTAAACTTTGGTAGACTTAAACAAAGGTAGACTTTGTTATCGAAAATTTTGGACTCTTCTAGTTTTAGGTCCTTTCGATGTTGTTGAGGCAAGTGTGCAATTTGCAACAGTGCATGCAGGGCCTCATTCTCTTTTGAGTTGTCAGTCTACACACATACACATTTGCATAGGCTATACAGTATATCTTCAGAAGTCTTCGTGGTCTTACCATCACCATCCGTCACCATAGTCTCCGTGGTGTAGTGGAAGACACTCGCCTGGCGTTCCGCGAGCGCTTGTCATGGGTTCGTATCCTGGCCGGGGAGGATTTACTGGGCGCAAATCCTTAACTGTAGCCTCTGTTTAATGCAACAGTAAAATGGGTACTTGGTTGTAACAACGATTCTTCGCGGCAGGGATCGTATTCCAGGGACTTGCCCGAAACGCTACGCGTACTAGTGGCTCTACAAGAATGTAACAACTCTTGTATATATCTCAAAAAAAAAAAAAAAGTACAGTATATGTGAACAGTATTTACTCTTCATACCTACATTGACCAATCTGCCTGAATTAGCTCTAATCTACCTACAGTAACTGTTCACACCACATACACTGACTATTCCTCCTCCTACACTGAACACACTTTCTACATAAATCACATCTACATTGACCGTACCTCTTGCACTGACCATACTTCCTACACTAACTCTCCGTTTTGTACCACCAGCGTGAGTGCATCAGTATCCATGTGGGTCAGGCCGGTGTCCAGATGGGCAATGCCTGCTGGGAGCTGTACTGTCTGGAGCATGGAATTGCCCCTGATGGCACCATCCCTTCAGACAAGACTGTGGGAGATGGAGATGACTCCTTCACCACCTTCTTCAGCGAGACTGGCTCCGGCAAACATGTCCCCAGGGCCATCTTCGTTGATCTGGAGCCCTCTGTTATAGGTGGGTTGGTGTTGGTGTATGTAACAAACTTAACTGGTGCTTTTGATAAATACTTCACGCTTGCAAATTACAATATCTAATTTTGGGACATTTCACCTACATATACTTTGTCACTTTATTACATGATATAGGCCTACAATACCATACAGTAAACCTCTAGCATGGTGATTGATACATTACTACTGATTACCACTACCATTTCTGTCAGAAAAATTTTCAGCCATGCCATTAGTCTGCCTGTCACTCCTCCAATATGTTCTAGCTACCAGAACACCCTATGATGTGGGACTGTTAAAAACTTTTTTTTCGGGTCCAGATAGATACTTTCAACCCAATTATCTCTTTCCTGTAAGTTTTCTGTGGTTCCATCATAAAAACTAAGTAGATTAGTTACAAAGGATCTTCTCATTCAAACACCATTTGTCCCTGTTGTCATATAATTTGTAATCCAGGCATTCTACCCATTTGGTTTAAATTATTTTTCTAGCAATTTGATTACCACGCTTGGCAAGGGTTGGAACTGTTTTTTTGTTATATATATATATGCTACATTCTCTGTATGTCTGAAAAATAGTTTGTAGTGGAATGCATTCTCTTGGAACCCAAGGTGAGACTCCATCTGGCCTTGTTCCTTGGCCAGTTTTTCTGTCTTAACTATAGGCACTTCTAGGTAATCTTTTTTTTTGTACTTTGAAGTGTATGTGAGAAAAAGTGTGGGCGAGTGTGTAATTACCCAAGTGTAATTACAGGATGAGAACTATGCTTGTGTCCCGTCTTCCTGGTACTCTTTGACACTACTGACAGTTTGACCTCTATTATCTTCTCACTTAACTTTTTCAACCATCTACCACTTTGCAAAAGTGAATTTTCTAATGTTTTTTTTCAACTTTGTTCCCCTAGTTTGAATCTATGACCGCTTGTTCTTGAATTTGCAAGGTGAGAGTGTACTACCACCAGAAGTACTAGAGGAAGTACTGTATAAGAAAGTGGAGTGTCTGAAATGATTAAAAATATATATTGGGAAGCTGAATTCAGTAGAATGCAAAACATTAATAAAGGTAGTGTACATGTCTATTTCTGTGTAGCACTCTCAGACTTAATAGCACAATATCCCATGCGTACTATCCAAATTTAAGTAGCCCATGTCTTACAAAATACATACAGCATTTTAATCAGTCAACAAAAGCTTGAGGCAAAATACAGATGGTGTATGCCATCAGCTAAAGTGAAAGACTACTAACACCCACAGAAGCAGAGCCAACACAATAGGTGGGACTTTTATGTGCACAAGCACTGCCCTGCAGTGAGATGACTAAAGAGGAGTCAGCTTGTAGTGATGCGAACCTGCATACTCTAGGAGGAAGGCTCTCTAGTAGGATATTATGAAAGAATATTTATGTTTTCATTCACACGCCATTTCCATTGTCATGGTTTGTCACTTTAAAATTTGTCCGTATCAGATGAGGTGCGGACTGGGGCATACCGTCAGCTGTTTCACCCAGAGCAGCTCATCACGGGAAAGGAAGATGCAGCCAACAACTATGCCCGCGGACACTACACCATTGGCAAAGAAATTGTTGACCTCGTCTTGGACAGAAGTAGAAGGCTAGCTGACCAGTGCTCAGGACTCCAGGTGAGCCAGCATAATGTTAAGAGGAGATTTTGCGACATGAGAAGTTTGAAGGCCTCCCTGAGGTGTACAGTGGAACCTCCAAGTGCATGTGTCATGTCTTAACATTTCAGACAGCAAGTCACAATAATGTGGCTGGAAATTAGACACCCAACCTTAACATCTGAAAATAAAGGAAGTGACAACATTTCTGTCCAGGATGGGTTGAAACATCATCACTACCTTTATTTTCAGATGGGTGGATTGGGTGTCTAATCTTTTACATTCATTAGAAATACTCAAAGTTCAAATGAGAAACTCCATATGCACTAAAATACCTTCTACTGTATTAAAGAGCTTCTTGGTGTACCGAAGAGACCTCCAGTTGCCCTCAAAATCCTTGAGATTCATTCCAGAGGAAATTTTGAGTTTACATGAGAACTTCCAAGTTATCTTAAAAGTCACTTTGAGGCACAAATTGAAATGACATCTGGGTGCACTTAAACGGGAACTGCAGGTTCACTTTAAAGGGATTTATGGGTATATTCTGCAGGGACATCCAGGTACACTAGAAAGGGCTGTGCATGTGTATTTGAGAGGGATTTTTAGATTTACGATTAGTACTTGCAAATGGACTTGAGAAGAAGTTCCAGGTTCACTCAAAGTATTTCTGGGTTTATGATTGATTTTCAAGTGCAGCTGTAATCTTTGCCTTTTCAAAATGGTGCATTTCTGAGTTTCAAAGAAAACAAATACTGTAAAGAACAGTACCGGTATTAATATTTTTATTCATTTATTCTATTTCCTCTTCATTGTTTGATTGCATATATTGTTTAAGTACTGTATTGTAATTCTATTGTTTATTATGCAATTCCACAAGGAAAATTAAGTTTTTTCTTTAATATTTAAAAAAATTCCTACATTCCCTCTGAATCCAAAATAATGTACATTAATCTTAAATTATGCAGACGATGAGTCACAGTAACATGGCTGAAATATGTTGACCAAACCACACACTAGAAAATGAAGGGACGACGACGTTTCGGTCTGTCCTGGACCATTCTCAAGTCGATTGTGTCGACTTGCCCTTCATTTTCTAGTGTGCGGTTTGGTCAACATCTTAAATTACATTTAATATTCAGTAGTTTACTATTATTTTTGTTGGTAAAGGATCTTAATTGTGCTAATTCATGTTAATAATTAAGTACTGTAATTTATTTTTTACTGTACTTTACACTAGGGCTTTCTGGTGTTCCACTCATTTGGTGGGGGCACTGGCTCTGGCTTCACCTCCCTGTTGATGGAGCGGCTCTCAGTTGACTACGGCAAGAAAAGCAAGCTAGAGTTCGCTATCTACCCCGCACCACAGGTACAAACACTGCTTCATAAAGTCTGTAAACTAGTTCTCTGGATTTTTATGTCATGGATTAAATTATCTACAAATAATCTCTGGGAATTTATTTATTATTTTTATGGTAAGATTCCAAGTTAGATGCCAGATCCTAGTGGACTTGCATTCAAGTTCATCCATGATTAAATGATCATTGAATGGAATTTACAGACCTTGGATTCTTCAGCACCTGGTATCACAATTTTGCTCTTCCAGTACCAAACTACCTAGCATGCACACATACACACACACACAATATTAGTAAGAATATTGTGCAAGGAGCCTATGCAATGCTTTCTAACTTCAGAATTGCATTTAAATACATGGATGGCGATATACTAAAGAAGTTGTTCATGACTTTTGTTAGGCCAAAGCTAGAATATGCAGCTGTTGTGTGGTGCCCATATCTTAAGAAGCACATCAACAAACTGGAAAAGGTGCAAAGACATGCTACTAAGTGGCTCCCAGAACTGAAGGGCAAGAGCTACGAGGAGAGGTTAGAAGCATTAAATATGCCAAAACTAGAAGACAGAAGAAAAAGAGGTGATATGATCACTACGTACAAAATAGTAACAGGAATTGATAAAATCGACAGGGAAGACTTCCTGAGACCTGGAACTTCAAGAACAAGAGGCCATAGATTTAAACTAGCTAAACACAGATGCCGAAGAAATATAAGAAAATTCACCTTCGCAAATAGAGTGGTAGACGGTTGGAATAAGTTAAGTGAGAAGGTGGTGGAGGCCAAGACCGTCAGTAGTTTCAAAGCGTTATATGACAAAGAGTGCTGGGAAGACGGGACACCACGAGCGTAGCTCTCATCCTGTAACTACACTTAGGTAATTACTTAGGTAATTACACACACACACACACAATGCATTAGGCAGTGATGTGGTGGAGGCTGACTCCATACACAGTTTCAAATGTAGATATGATAGAGCCCAGTAGGCTCGGGAATCTGTTCATCAGTTAATTGATGGTTGAGAGGCGAGACCAAAGAGCCAAAGCTAAACCTCTGCAAGCACAACTAGGCAAGTACATAAGCAGCTGAAACTCGACTCCTACAAACACAAACAGGCGAGTATACACACATTTAGTCATACAATATTTAACATGTAGTTGTCTCAGGATCTGGACCTAGATTCAACAGGGCAGTTATGCATCTACTTATGAACCTGCACATCTTTCCTCAATCTTTGGTGGCTTTATATACATTTACTAAAATTGTCAAAACTTTCCAATCAACTGTTATTGTTATAAACAGCCTCCTGGTACTATGGAGCTCATAAATGGCTTAATAAATGTAAACAAATATTGAGAAAAAATGTACAGGTTCTTAAGTAGAGGAATAAATGTTTGCTGAATCCTGGTCCTCCAGTACGATACAGGAAACCCACTATAATATACACCTATAACCTCAACTTAAAACTCTTGATTTCTGGAGTGGCCAAATGGTGGTTCTGAAGTTAGCTGACTGAGGTAGCTCCACACACACGAGTCATATCAGGTTTAGCAGTCTTGAATAGCCTACTGAGACTAGAGCCAGAACCTGGCCTCCCCTGACAGAGGCACAATAAGCATGGGATTGTTACGACCACCTCACCAAAGGAAACATTAAGTAATGAAGCAATACAAACAATTGCAAGGTTTAGAGAAAAGAACTGAAGTAGCAAATGACTTATTGAGAAGTTATTTGCATATTTACAGTCATTTACAAGTACTTATTTCTTGGGAGAACGTACTTGGAATTCCTGGAATGTTAAAGTAGCCGCTACAATATTTCTAATGAAATTGGTTTTCTGGAGAGAAATGTAGCAATGAAATATAATGAAACCTCTCTCTGGTTGGGCCTCAATGGCTCCTTGGTCCCTTCCCCACTGTCAGGTGCTTCAGCTTATGGGCCTTCAGCTCTGATCTGAGGTCTGAAGCTGTATTGCTTCACCTACTTTCCTGGCGTTTTTTTTTTTTTTGTGAGGGTGATTGTAACAATGCCCTGCTTTGTGTGCCTCTGAGAGGACCAGGTTCTGGCTCTGGTCAGATTCATTCCATTCAGAGAGTGAGCTTCAGGAAGTCACCGAGGTCCAACCAGAAAGAACCATTTTATTACAATCTATGTTGTTTTCAACAATAACTAACGAGCTGTTGATGATTCGCAGGTAGCAACAGCAGTGGTGGAGCCATACAATGCCATCCTAACGACGCACACAACATTGGAACACTCAGAATGTGCTTTCATGGTAGACAACGAAGCCATCTACGATATCTGTAGAAGGAACATGAATATCGAGCGACCTACCTACACCAATCTCAACCGACTCATTGGCCAAGTTGTCTCCTCCATCACTGCCTCTCTCAGGTATACCAAGAGCCGATTGGTAATTGGATAGATAGGACAGAGATGTAGACAGAAGTCATCTATAACAAACTTTTAACACTTTACACAACACAACAGAAACCATTACACAAACTTCAATATACTCCTCATCCAGATAATTATTTCCATTGCATATGTCTGTCAACACCCAAGAAATGGCTAGATATTTGCATGTTGATTTTACGTGAATATTGAATGTATAAAAATAGGAAATATACTGGGTATGTTACATAGTACAGTGTATGCAGAATTCAAAGTTTTTTGCCTAAAGTCTTTTCTCAAATATTTAGATACTAAATTTATGGTATGGTTTAAGCCTAGTTTCAATTTCATCAAGTCCTGTACTGTAGTGGTTAGTAATCAGCTCACAATTGACTGGTTCTAGGTTTGATTCCCAGAAGGATGAGGCATTTTCCAGGTTTTTAGATGCCCAACGCCTCTGCTGGGAAGCCGGTCGGCTGAGCGGACAGCACGCTGGACTTGTGATCCTGTGGTCCTGGGTTCGATCCCGGGTGCCGGCGAGAAGCAATGGGCAAAGTTTCTTTCACCCTATGCCCCTGTTACCAGCAGTAAAATAGGTACCTGGGTGTTAGTCAGCTCTCACGGGCTGCTTCCTGGGGGTGGAGGCCTGGTCGAGGACCGGGCCGCGGGGGACACTAAAAGCCCCGAAATCATCTCAAGATAACCTCAAGATTAACTTGGCAGTAGATAAGTGCAGTACCTAAAAATTAGTCAAGTGTTGTGGGTTGCAGAGTGGGTCACTTGCTAGCTAGGAAGAACTTGATATGCTTAACAGACATCTTCTCCTCAAACAATTGGGAACATTATCTTTGATGTCTAGTTTTCTTTGGCATTATGTAGAATTTTTTCTAGGTCTTGAAAACATTTAAAGTATTTGTCAAATAATTCCACATGCTTTTTTTTTTTTTGCTATGTAAGAGTATTAATTGCCACTTGTTTGTACTGAGAAATGAGACATCTAGTCAGTATGCAGCTCAAGCCAAGATGGATTAAAAACCCTTGGCTAACTTAACATCCAAGATACAAGATGACTCAAGGAATCAAAATATTCTGTCTTAGAAAATTTGTAATGTTCTGTATAATGAATTCTTGGTATCATATTTTAGCTCAGATTTTAAATAAGTAAAAGACAAGATTTGAACTGGATAAAACATAACAGTTGAATATCTTCTAATTTGTGTGATTTTCAAAATGTTGTCTGTCAAGTGAGTATTGTATGCAAATGAAACCTAAAAGTAAATACAATAACTAAAACTTGGGTCTGGAAAGGGGCAGAGTTCTCACACTTACAAGCAGTGGAAATGGGTTTCCTTAGAAAAGCGTCCAGTATATGTGGGATGGGTATATCGCCGAGAAAATGTGAGGTGTTGTGAAGGGAGCAATGAAGTGGAAGCTGAAGAGATGGAGTCGGTGAAGCACAATACACTTGAGTGGTATGGCTAGGTCAGTAGTATGCTGGAGAATACATTGAGACAGGTGTATACAGGTGAAATAAAGGTATCATATGGAAGAAGCATCTGACTAGTATCTTGAGAGGGAAAGAATGGGAAAAAATGTATGAAAGCAAGGGTGGGGATTTTTTTTTTTTTAATAAGGGAAAGTGCCAAACCATTATGACTTCATAGCACTTTGAAGAGGCTAGGATAAGGATTTGGGATGGGATGGGGGAAAGGAATGGTGCCCAACCTCTTGAACGGTCGGGGATAGAACGCTGACTTGCATGAAGCGAGACAATCGCTCTACCGTCCAGCCAAAGTGGTTGGGTAGAGGAGGAAGAGTGAAAGGTTGTAGTCTTATGAAACTTGTGCTGTGGTTCCCTGCAGTATGGCATTGGGGATATAGTTCAATAGACTAAAGTAGGGGAAGTTCATATACCTATCTCAAATGCACTAATAAAAAAATCACAATGTGATGTGTGAGAAAATCAGTTGGAGCTGTGAAGATTCGTACCTGGACACTTGGTACTGATTTTCTCATTGATACATCATGTTAATGTGAATCCATTGAGCATTTGAAGAGGTGTTGGAGATAGAACTACTGGACCACTGGTAGAGTGCATGGATTGGGGGGGATGGGGGGGAATATGAAACTCAACTGAGCTTCAGTGGAAGCTTCAGGACCCCTAGCGGATTCAGTTGAACCTCGGGTTGCATTTCTTTTACTGTGTCGTGGTGTAATGGTCTAGGGCGTGGGCTTAGGAGTACCAAGTGTGCAGGTTCAAATCCTCCTCAGACTAGAAACATCTGTAGGAGCCATATCTCGAGTACACTTGGGGTGTGTGTATAGCTTCAGGTGAGTTATGAATATTAAAGACTCCTTCACAGTCATCAGACACAAGAGTTGTCCTATGGTTCCACTCTACTATTTAAATAAATTTATAATAAGATTATTCATCAAGTATGACATGGGAAAATGTTGACAGATCTTTTAATAATTGTCCACTCTAGTATTCACTTGTGCCCACCTCATTTAAAGCTAACAAAGGTCTTGTCTTACAGGTTTGATGGGGCACTAAATGTGGATCTGACAGAGTTCCAGACCAACCTGGTGCCCTACCCTCGTATCCACTTCCCTCTCGTCACCTACGCTCCTGTTATCTCCGCTGAGAAGGCCTATCATGAGCAGATCTCTGTGGCTGAGATCACCAACTCCTGCTTTGAACCTGCAAACCAGGTCCTCAATCTTTCCTTGCTAACATATTTGTATGACTTGGCCAGATGTGTGTGGTGAATGAAGAGCTGCATACCTAGTGGGGTGTGTGTGTGTGTGTGGTGTATGTTCCTGCATGCAGTCGCAAGGGTGGCCCAGATTAAATCAAAAGTTGAATGGAATGGCAGATATAAATCAAGAGTTCCCAAAAGGGAAAGACAATTACATATTTTCTTGTCTTGCTTGTTTGTCTATCACTAAGTGACAAATTGGGACAATTTACATTTAAAAGTTAGTGAGAAAGGTAAAAACATATGGAAAGAAAGATTGCCTCAACAAAACATCAAGAGAATATAAAAACAGGAATAGGATAATGTGGTGAGTAATTCTATAGACCAGTACTGCTAGATGACAAGGGAACCATGGCAGGTAATTAATGCTCAGCTTTCATCTGACAGATGGTAAAGTGTGATCCCCGCCATGGAAAGTACATGGCGTGCTGTTTGCTGTACAGGGGAGATGTGGTCCCCAAGGATGTCAATGCTGCCATCGCCACCATAAAGACAAAACGGTCCATCCAGTTTGTGGACTGGTGTCCTACTGGTTTCAAGGTAGGTTGAGTCTAGAAAATATTTGTATTGTACTGCAGTTATTTAATAGCCCCCTCTGCTGTTTACAGAACTCCAGGGGAGTTTTATATTTTAAATTCCTTTTGCTAATGGATAGAAGTCTGTTAAAATGTTACCATTAAGGTTTAACTTGTTTTATTCTGCAAAAAACAATGTCAAAATATTATATTGTGATCTCTCAATTAAATAAGATATTGCTAAAATAACAGAAAAATTAATTTATTTGGTGTGGTATAGGTTGGTATCAACTACCAGCCTCCTACTGTGGTGCCTGGTGCTGATCTGGCCAAGGTGGCCCGTGCAGTCTGTATGCTCTCTAACACCACTGCCATCGCCGAGGCCTGGGCTCGTCTTGATCACAAGTTTGACTTGATGTATGCGAAGAGGGCCTTTGTTCACTGGTATGTGGGTGAGGGCATGGAAGAAGGAGAGTTCTCAGAGGCCCGTGAGGATTTGGCTGCCCTCGAAAAGGACTACGAGGAAGTTGCAATTGACAGTGTCCTAGAAGGTGAAGATGAGGCTGAAGAGGAAATGTAAATTTTAAGTGTAAGCTTGGCTGTCTCCACTGTTGCCAGCACACAAACTTGTACCTCTAGCGGCTAACATGTAAAGGTGTCTGTGTCAAGCTTGTCGTCGGTTGATTTTCTTAGATTCTTAGCACACTGCCATCATCACATTCCTAGGCAGTGAAAGGTCAAACCAGGCATCTGGTGAGTAAGCAGTAGCATGACAACAATGTCTTGCTCAAGGTTTAGAACAATTTTGATATTACTGAATGGAGTAACAGGTGCTTGGGAGCCCTCAAGTGTTACTTGGTAATCAAGTTATGCTGTAGCTTTCTTTATCACTGTGGGCTCAACATTTATGGGAATACCTCTTATGTTGCTGGGAAGCCCTTGTATCTGGGGTAGCTCAGATAACCTTCTAGGGCAGTAGGGCTCCTTGGTACTCTGCTGACACCAATCACCAAGTTGATCAAGGTGGCATATCCTGCTAACTGACATTCCATATTATTATTATTATTATTATTATTATTAGTGGTTGTGTTAACATCACTCAACAGCTGACACGTGGCCAGGTGTTGAGGACGGCCCAAAATGCTGCTACGGATTATTTTGGTTCATCTCTGAAAGTTTGTTCCTCATCTTGCTGATTAAGTATGTTTTGCTACTTTTTTAAGGTGAAAAGGGAAAAGGCTCACTGAACAACGCCAATAAATGCACTTACAAAGCACTTAACTCTTTGTTTTATTCCCCCTCACAGGCTACCAATCACTATCATCATCTTACTGGATTATATATATTCTAATTATATTATTGGGAAAATCTATTTATCTTTAAGTAACCATTTATCAATTACCAAAATAAAAAAAAGAACATGTTTCAAAAACTGCAATACTGTCAACATTATATAAAGTTTATTTAAAATTCATACAACAATTTGAATATAAAATATTTGTTACTCTTGTTATGTCCACTTAAAAATTAAAAGTTGTACACAAAATAAAATGAATACATCTCTTAGAGAACAAACACAATAATATATATATAACGGGGTTACAGTTGTGTAAACACAAACTCTTTAATTACAATTACTGTGCGTCATGATGATAATCTCAACAAGTATGGCTCTGCTTGATGGGTCATCCGAGCATTAATCTTCCGTCCTACTGTAGTCTCGGTAGTACAGTAGGACGATGCCTACTGTACTAGTTCTAAAGTCCTGTACTGTACTAAAGTCTCGGTAGTACAGTAGGACGATGCCTACTGTACTAGTTCTAAAGTCCTGTACTGTACTGTACTAAAGTCTCGGTAGTACAGTAGGACGATGCCTACTGTACTAGTTCTAAAGTCCTGTACTGTACTGTACTAAAGTCTCGGTAGTACAGTAGGACGATGCCTACTGTACTAGTTCTAAAGTCCTGTACTGTACTGTACTAAAGTCTCGGTAGTACAGTAGGACGATGCCTACTGTACTAGTTCTAAAGTCCTGTACTGTACTGTACTAAAGTCTCGGTAGTACAGTAGAAAAAACCGAGACTAAAGTCTCGGTTTTTTTCCTAAGCTCACAAACATTCCTTTTTGATTTGGAACATCTTACTTAATTACCTGTATTATAATAAATTTTCAAGCTTTTGTGCTTGGTACTTCATATTCCATATTTAACTGAAAAACATATTTATAAACCAAATTGCTTGTTTTTTAAGGAATATCTAGATGCCGGGTTAAGTTGATAGTAAAAAAAAAAAATTGTGTAAATTCGGCATGTAATGGGTCTAAGGAGACAAATCAATGAAAAATTATTTCCATAAGAATTAGCATCCACACAGAAAATGCTGCTTAAAATTTCATTATTTTACAGTAAACAATAGTGATATTGCCTTTGAATCCATAAACAGCAAATGTTTGTGCTAGCAAGCAATCAAAGTAATTAGCTGCCCTATACATTACAAACACTAGCTTGGTACGTTTAACTACATGATCATTAGCAACGAAGTTATCTTCTCTTGTTTTGAGCAACACAGTCACAGGAAATATATATGAACACCCACTGTGAAACCTGCCAACCATATTGTCCAACTATAATTTGATTTTAAAATACTGTACATTGTTTTGTATTTATGGTATATTACTGTATCAGAAAACAAATCTTCCTATCTGGCCTTTTTTTTCAACAACAATGCAGTCCATATATAAATTTTTTTTGTAGTAATGCTTGCTTGTGACATCATCAATTAGACATTTCACCCTGGGCAGTAGCTCGACCAAGGAGGCCTGGTCGACGACCGGGCCGCGGGGACGCTAAGCCCCGGAATCACCTCAAGGTAGCTACTGCTCACTATATTAAACACACAATGTTTTCTTGCTTGACGGAACACGTTATCAACCATGCAGATGTCTTGCAGTGAGTGCTTGGATACATTATCAGCCAAAATGCATGATATGAATTAAAGTACACAGTTATATTCCATCAAAATACTACAGTCCCTATTTCAATACAAAAAAAAGAACTTGATGATGACTTTTTTTCAGAGAAAACAGTTTGAAAAAGTTTAAAACAAACCAGTTCACTGTTGTCTTAAAAAGTCAGGTACAAAACATAGGACTAGTAATCTTGGCAAATTTAACAATTGATTTTTCAATAATAAATGTGCATGGTTATTGCACCATCTTGAATGCACTACATTTTGTTAAAACATATATTATAATCCTTGAGCCCAACAACACATTAATTGAAACAAAAACTGGATGTAAGTTAGTTATAATACATACTGTATATACAGTGTTTAATGTTATTAGACAAGTTTTTACTAAACCAAGTTTGAGGTATTTCATGATACCGTACAGTGAAGCCTCGATTCAGTGAACTCTATTTTGGAGAATGTGGTTACAACGCGCACACTTCAGGCCAAATTTACTTGCTCCATTTGATGAGCTAGAGTTGGGTGAAGCAGTTGGATACCTGCTTGATGGAGTTCTGAGAGTTGTTCTACTCCACAAGCCCGGCCCGAGGCCAGGCTTGACTCGTGAGAGCTTGGTCCAAGAGGCTGTTGCTTTGAGCGGCCCACAAGCCCACATATCCACCACAGCCCGGTTGGTCCAGCAATATTTCTTATACTCGCTGGGAGGATGTTGAACAACCATGAACCTTTGATGTTTATAGTATTCTCTGAATGTGCCTATGGCACCCCTGCTCTTCACTGGTTCTATTCAAAATTTTCTTCCATATCGTTCACTCCAGTATGTTATTTTACTCTGAAGGATAATGAAGGCAGTTGGATGAAGTGGGGATGTGTGAACTTGCTTAGAATGTTGGGCCAGAGTTCACAGACTGGTGGGAAAGTTGCCCACCATATGACAGCTTGAAATTAAAATGTCACTCAGTGAAATGAGCCCATAGAGCATGACTGGTAACAATATTTGTAATTAAATTTATATATGGACACAACATTACAAGAGCCTCAATAGCCTTCGAAAAGCTATTGAGGTTATTTAAACCCAAATTCTATGGTTCATTTTAATTGCCAGTTGGTTTTCATTCACTAAAATATGGGCACACATTCCTTTTGAAAATTAGGTTTTGAGGCTGGGGCATATGCAAGATATACTCACCTAGTATGTGAACCTAGTATGTGAGTACATCTAGCATATTTTCCCAGGCCCCAGTCTCAAACATTTTCAGAGGAATATGGACCCATAATTTAGCAAATGAAAACCAACTGGCAAGGTGAATCAATGAAGGTGAAGGGGATGGGAGCCGGTCGGCCGAGCGGACAGCATGCTGGACTTGTGATCCTGTGGTCCCGAGTTCGATCCCAGGTGAGAAACAATGGGCAGAGTTTCTTTCACCCTATGCCCCTGTTACCTAGCAGTAAAATGGTACCTGGGTGTTAGTCAGCTGTCACGGGCTGCTTCCTGGGGGTGGAGGCCTGGTCGAGGACCGGGCCGCGAGGACACTAAGTCCCGAAATCATCTCAAGATAACCTCAAGATGTAGTGATGTGTTTTTACCATCAGTTTCTCTTGCTAGATGTCCTTCATGTGATAGGGTGAAATTAAAATTTCCCTGAAATTAACCCATAAAGCAAGGGAAAAGTCAGGGTATAGATAATTCTCTTAATATAATGCCAATCATGAACAAATCCACAAGGGCCGTGACGAGGATTCGAACCTGCGTCCGGGAGCATCCCAGACACTGCCTTAATCGACTGAGCTACGACAGGGTAAAAGGGAAAGGCTACGGGATCCAGCAAGTTCAGTAGAACTTCAGTTTCAACCTTTCAGTTTCAACCCTCATTTGATGCATCACGTTATTGTGATCTCTGTGTGTGATGCCAATCATGTTTTGAATTATTTTTGTAAATGGAAGCCACATTAGAAGAAACAGACAGATGAAGCAATGTATTTTTCTTGTCTTTTAAAATACAAAAATAATTGTATCTTGAATGCCTCTAGCAGGCATTTTCGATTGCAACGAAATCCCTCACTCCAGTGAATCGGGGTTGGTCCCATATAGTTCGCCGAATCGAGGTTGCACTGTACTGTATTTCCATGAACAATCTTTAAATGTAGGAAGTATCTGGAGCTCTTTCTCCAGTTACTTGTGCAGCCATTGTTGCCGTTGTTGTTTAAATTTAAAAGGTCAAATAAGACATGAAATATACTGTCAACCCTAAATGTGTTGAATGGTTATGTTCCTGGAAGACCATATGCAGAGCAAATTAGTGCAGAGTGAATTTAGTTTCATACAATATAATACAAAATAGATTGGAAGCCAGAGACCTCAACAATCTCACCTTTTCAATAAACAATCTAGGATGCAGCACTGAAATCCAAAAGTGAGGAAAACGTGAAAGATTTTTTTTAAGTTCACAAGGGCTGAACAATGTTTCTGACTCTGCTGGATACAAGAGGGAGGCAAGGCAGGTGAGGGCCAACATGCAGGGTTAACAAGAGATCAGAAAGATGCCTCGTGCACCACAGCAACAGCTAAGGTGCCTGTGATGACTCGTGCACCACAGCAACAGCTAAGGTGCCTGTGATGCCTCGTGCACCACAGCAACAGCTAAGGTGCCTGTGATGCCTCGTGCACCACAGCAACAGCTAAGGTGCCTGTGATGCCTCATGCACCACAGCAACAGCTAAGGTGCCTGTGATGCCTCGTGCACCACAGCAACAGCTAAGGCGCCTGTGATGCCTCGTGCACCACAGCAACAGCTAAGGTGCCTGTGATGACTTGTGTCTAACCAAACCAATTCATGTACTCAATTTGAAATCTCCCACACGGCTGAATTAGCCTTTGCTAACACCGTGATGAACTGTACGAGACTTGCCCTGATGCCGTACACCCTGAACAAGTACAAGAGTTGAAAACAAAATTCACACATCACCAAACTCAAGCATTTTGAACCTGTGAAGATTGAGGGTCAATAGTTGTAACCATTTGTATGCAAGTAATATCTTTGATAACCATTTAAAGAATGAATACCAAAATACTCGAGTCAAGTTAGAGCTTAGTTCCGTTCTCAAACATTGATTCTAAGAAATATAAATTAAAAGTTATTGACAGCTCTAAATAAATAAAATACTGAAGAAATATAATGGATGACTATTGTAGTCCCAGCAAAAATATTAAAACCTCAGCACTAATAATGAGTTAAACAACACCTTGTCCAAACACATTCAGACATTGTCCAAACGTGTTTGATAGTTATTAGTACGCCAGTGCACCATGTTTTATCTATCCAAGGTGCAGTGCATTGTTCCCTCTAGTTCACAAAGGGTAGTAAGAACCCTTCCCAAATAGTTGAAGATGAGACAGAGACCCAAAATAAAGAGTCAAAAAGTTTAACAAAAAATCCCAAGACGGCTAAAGTTGAAGTAAAATAACAGGATCAATTACAGGATCTGGCCACTTTCTTGAGCATTTTTAAGCATTTATATATATATATCAGTACAGTACTGTACATATATACACATTATTTTAATGTTTTCATAGAAAATATTAAAAGGTGTTATTTTCAATCTAACTGTTCCACCACACTAGATGTACAGAGCAAGTGTGGCAATGTTTACTGTCAAGAATTTTTGCAAAGACTACAAAAATCTAAACTGCATTTGAAATGCTCAGACCCATAAATAATTATACCTGTAATTTAATTTCAAAATACAGTAAATAATTTACTGAATTCAAGTGTCCATGTGTAAAGAAATAAATATATTCAAAAGTATTAATTACGACCACATTTTAAGGTGTTTTTTTCTCTCTGAGATTTTGTAGCTTTGGTAAATAATACTTGTGTTCATATAATGTAGCTAACACGCCCCCTTCGTTCTTGTACTGTTCCCGGTGGCTGTAATCTATTGGTAAACCATCTAAGGTTGTCATGTTGCCCTTGACAGCATTTAGAATAGCATTCCCAGCACATATGTCCCATTTCTTTATAATCGTTACATGAATATACGCATCAACATCTCCTTGAATGACTGCAAGGGTCTTGTAGCCTGGAAGAGGAATATAAATCATCCCTTAAGAAAAGAAAAACAAATGGGGATGTTTGGAGTCCCTCAATAGATCAATGATCACTACATACATTAACCCTCTTGTCTATGCTAATACTTCTGTGGGAAATTGGAAAATTTTTAACATCTTCTCCAAGCTTTGCTTTATTGAATAACAGTAGAGTCAAATTACAAAGGTACAAATAGAATGCAAAACAGTGCTTCAGAATGGTGAGAAGTCGTCTTGTACAATAAAGTTGTATATGCTAATTTCTTACAATAACTAATAAGACAAAATACTGTAAGGAAACAAAAAATTCAGATATATGTAATAGGTCAATAGGAACTGTTGATGCAATCACATACCTGCTCCACCAGCTGGAATTACTTCAGTCTTGTCTCCAAAGGCAGCCTTGGCCACTGCCTTCACATCGCCAGCATGTGACCGAGACACGATGATTTGCGGAATGTTGTCTTTTGGGCCTCCCTGTTTAAGAGTGATTCAAGGATGCATACATGACCTTTGATCTCCTTACCCAATGCATACCCTGGAAACACAAACCGAAACTGTCTCTATTTTCCGCTTGTTACAACTTGTAATAAAGTTGTTACATCTTGGCTTAACGTGTTTATGACGTATTAGAACGTTGTTACAACTTGCTATATTGGTTGTTATAACTGGTTAGGAGGTGTTAAAACTTGTTCCAACGTTGTACCAACATCGTAGTTTCGGTGTGTGTTTGGCGGGTAAACATTTATTTTCTTGGTAAAAATTATCATTCTTACACTCTCAGAATCCAAAGTGCTTGTTTATTGTGAAATTGTTTATTTGCTTACAAATGGGTTTTGTATGTTTGTACAATTATCACGAAGGCTAAGTACCACATATCACCTGTCAGAACTCAGAAATTAACTATACTGTACTGTACTTCTGATGACTTTATATTTAAAAGTTAATAATATTTGTTTTCATATAATTATGTACTAGTATACTCTTTTTGTGGAATAAACTTTGAAAATCTCTTTGCTACATTACTTTATCTCCTATGGGTAAATGCCTTCCCACACCACAAAAATGAAAATAAAGACAATAATAATGTTGAATTTTAATATATAATTCTTTATAATAAATTAATGTTAATATATATATATAAGTAAATAAGTAAATTTACAGTGTAGTATATATATATAAATATAAAGTGTATGCCAGGACTTGTAAGATCTCATCCTAGTTCTTCAATACACAGTATAAAAAAAGAAATATGATGAAAATGTTAATACTGAGAGGGGGTAATTAGCAAGGTCAGGAGGTGTGGTATAGAGCTAAATCTCACCCCACGTTGTCACCGACAGCTATACATTGCCTCATGCTACTGCAGACTGGCTTTCAAGGATGGCTTTCAGCTACAAAAAATAGACTATATACTACTGTAAAACATGAAAAAGGCCAAAGTGATTTTGTGTGTTCTTACAAACAACACAAAGAGGATAAAGACACACAAAATAGTCCCAATATAGTGCAAAGTGTGTGTGCTGCTGCTGCTGCTGCTGCTCTGTATTACGTAAACTGCTTCACCATGTATCACTTTCTACAACTTTTGAGTGTTTCTGAATGGAACATAAACATGTACATATTGAGTGAGCAAGTGTATATATTGAGGAAACATTATTATTATTATTATTTGTGTAATTTAAAACAAAACATTATTTTTTTGTGCATATTAGTGACACGCATATATTAGCGTGTATCAATGTTCTGAATATTTTATTATACTCTATTAGAACATCAATTGACACCCTATTGAACAAATTCAGTGGAAAATTTATGAATAAATACCCAATTGATATTGTAAATATATGAAATTTTTTTTATTCGTGGCACCGCTCAGTGACTGAATGGCGACCCCTTCGGGATATTCACTGCTGGGAGAAGTATGAATTGATGACACCGTCGCATGTTTTCTCCTCTACAACCATGGCAAGGCTTATTTATTTTTTTGTTCCTGTTCCCTTGGTCAAGGAATACTTTTTATCAATAGAAGGAAAACATTTTGGACATTCTTTCGCGCACCAGGGTGTTACATCACATCAACAGTCAGGGGTTACGAACATTTGATTAAATATAACTTCTTGGAATATAATACTTGCTGGAAGTGTGTGAAACAGGTCATGTAAGCGAATTGCTTATACAAGTAATACAAAAAATTATATTTAATAAGTTATGTACTGTAATAAAATACCTCTGGTCATTTTTTCCCTAGCAAGATTCTTAATAATAAACCACACACCACGATGCTATACAGTAATAGCAAGAATGCAGCATGTGGTATCAGGAGTTGACTATAAGTACAGTACAGAACAGCACTGTAAAAAAATCATTAAACTTGAATAGCACACTAACCTGGCTTTCAGATATACGAAGCTTTGGGGAAACTCCTTTTCCAGACCAGCCCCAGGCAGTAAAGTTGACAAATGGTTTGTGGATGACCCCAATTGTTGGATAACCTTTCACAGCCACACACACCATTGTTGTCACGTACTCTCGCAGGTTTTCTGGGTGAACAAGGTTAGTGTAAGTCTAATAATCATAACAAAAAAAAAGTAGACTTGAAAGTGTATATGAAAAGTGCCTTCTGGGCAAGATATTCATCTGGGGCCAGATTCACGAAGCACTTACGAACATGTCCATCTTTTCTCAAAATTTGGCGGCTTTGTTTACAATTATTAAACAGTTAATGAGCTCGGAAACACTAGGAGGCTGTTTATAACAATAACAACAGTTGATGGGGGAAATTTTCATGCTTGTAAACTGTTTAATAAATGTAACCAAAGCCGTCAAAGATTGAGGAAAGATGTACACGTTCGTAGGCACTCGCGTAACTGCTTCGTGAATCTGGCCCCTGCTCCGTAACGTAAGAGTCCCCCCTGTCTTATGGACAGGGTCATAGCAGACAAGGTAACAGTCTGGCACCAGATCACAGTGAAATCTTTAGTCAATAATCAAATAGGTCAATAAGAACTTTGTGAGGGATGCCTTGTATAATATACGTAATATATGTAATACTGTATATGTAATGTAATATAGTGCCTTGTAGTGTGGCATTATATTGATATAGTAGTGTCATTGAGCCTCAAGGGGGGCTCTCTCCAGAATAAAACTAACTTAACACCTTATCTTGAGGTTATCTTGAGATGATTTCGGGGCTTTGGTGTCCCCGCGGCCCTGTCCTCGACCAGGCCTCCACCCCCAGGAAGCAGCCCGTGACAGCTAACTAACACCCAGGTACCTATTTTACTGCTAGGTAACAGGGGCATAGGGTGAAAGAAACTCTGCCCATTGTTTCTCGTCGGCGCCTGGGATCGAACCCAGGACCACAGGATCAAAGTTCAGCGTGCTGTCCGCTCGGCCGACCGGCTCCCCTTTACAGTACTGTATTTTACAATATTTCTTTTTGACTTGTATTTTTTTACAACAGTAATACATACGAGAACAAATCTTTAGTATTTATAGCACGTCTCTTATTTTAATTGTAATTTTGCATATAGATACAAAACTTTCACTACAATCAAGCAGACAAACTCGCACTCCCTCACCAGTGTACTCCTGAGTAGCATCAAGAGGATCTATCCAGACTCGAACATCTTTAATAGGGACAATGATGTCATCTGTGATGACACTATTCACTTCAGAGTTGTACGTCGAGGCTCGTGATACAGAGGATGTCTCCAAGTTACCGGAATCATGCTCTTCAGATATAATCTGGAGAAAAGAAATACAGAAATTGGTCATCCAAACAATGGCAAGCAAGACTAAAGGTGAAGCTCTAATGCTCATAATGACAAATTATGAAATCCTTGCTCAGTATTTAGAAATGTACACACAAACCACTTTTCCTAGAATGTATATAGATGCCTTAATGAACATTGTCAAGTATCACATTTAAGACAAAAAACCAATGTTGAATGTAATGAAACACGAGTGTTTCCACGAGCCTCACCCGAGCTAGGTGAGCCCCGGAGCCTCCCTGAAGCTATCAAACACTGATCAGTGCAATACTACTAGGTGCCATCAGCCATGGAGTTCCATTGACCTACCAGGGACCACGAGCCAGAACCTGAGTCCCCTCAGAGAGGTGCAGGAAGTGATGGCCTATGATCACTTCACATTTAAAGTGGTCTTGGAGGCAATTTGGGTGCTGCAGTCTTGTTTTAAAGCATACCGTAGTTCATTTTGGTTCATCTATCTTTCTGGGTGCCTTTCCCGATTGGAGGCAAGTATGATTCTTATAATATAAAGTGTTCATAGGCCATCACTCCCTGCACCTCTCTAATGCAGCCAGGTTCTGGCTCGTGGTCTCTGGTAAGCCGATAGAACTTCGCGACTGTTGGCACTTAGTAATATGGCACTGATCAGTGCTTAATAGCTTCAGAGAGCCAATGGAACTTCCCTCAGAAAACAGGCACTGAATGTAATGAAATGGCAATTTATGGGTAAACCACGGTGGCTCTCTGAAGTTGCTATCACTGATAGTGTGCCAACTACTAAGCCGCATCAGTTGCGGAGTTCTATATGGCCTACCGGGGACCAAGTGCCAGAACCTGGCCCTCCTCACAGAGGCACAAAAAGCAGCAGCATTTATTTACTTACTATGCCACCTTCAGGGAAGGCACCCAGAAATTCAGTGAGATAACACAGACCACTGCTGGCTTTAAAAAAGACCGAAGCCTCAAGAACCGCCAGCAGAACTCCCACCAACAATAAAAACAAATGATCAAAAAGTTTTGAAACTTGTACCACTGTGTTTATCCCAATCCCCTCCACCCCCTCCCCTTTTTTGGTGGGAAGGGTAAGGTAGTTTGCAGTCAGCCAGCAAAACCATCCTCAGTTCTATGGAAGATGTGAGAAACCCCCTCAATGTTTGGAGGGAGGGTGCCAGGGAGCTACCGGGGCTCACCCAGAAATTGGGGCTTCATTACATTCAATGCTGGTTTTCTGGGGGAAGCCCCTTGTGACTTCCTGAAGCTGTCTACCCATGGAGAAGGAACCAACTGGGAACCCACCAGTAAGGAGGAAGCACCACATGATCAGGATGAAACAAGAGAAACCAGGCCACAAGAACCTAAAGTCACAAGGAAGTTGGGGCCTGGGCACAGGAACAAGATACCAGGCTGTCAGAGACCCGCACAAGCACCAAAAACCCTGCAACCAAATATCAGTCCAGGATATGTTTGCTAACACATCTGAGACAGTGGTATAGTTCCAAACATCAAGGGCACAAGGACAGAGCGAAGGCTGGCAGGACTTAATGATACTGCAGATGACCGGAAAAATATGAGCCGTGGATTCGGGGGCCAAACAGATTGGATCGACCCACAGAACACTCACCAAGGCAGAACCAGTGGTCCAAAAGTAGTGGTGGAGAGCTACAACCAAACACAACACACAATGCGCCCCTGACCAAACCAACAAAGCATCAACCACCAAAAAAACCCTCCAGAAACGACCAACTCATTCTTCACCCAAAAAAAGGAGGGGAGCCTGTTGCAGATGAGTAACCGCTCACTTGGGCCCTCCAAAAATAAAAAAAAACATCTCCAGAGAAGTGTATGAAGCTCCTCAATCCTACAATCAGAGGTGAGGGAAACCAAAAACAAAGACTGGAAGAAACAGTTCCAGATTGAAGGGAACAACGGAAATGAGAAAAAAAACAAAACAAGAGAACATGGTCCAATGACCATGCAGGGTCAGGTGACACCTGAATAGGCCAGAGGTGAAACAAGGCACAAGATAATCTGCGAAAAGGAGCCTCGGAAGAACTGACCCTGAATACAAGATGCAGTGGCACCGCCAGCCCCGCACAAAATGAGGCAATAGCATCTGGCATGAGATGCCATTCAAGAAATCAAGGAACAATGACGCAAAGACAGGAAGTGGTGAACGAAGCACCACAAGATCACATACTGCCACCGAGAAACAATTTTTTTTTCCTCATCGCGGGGATGTCAGCATTTAACAGTTGCGCAGTGCAAGGGTTAAAGGGTGCAAGCAGCATGCCTTAGAAAAGTAAACATGAACACCCTGAGCTACCTCTAAGGAAGCAAACCCCCAGACTGTCATCCTCAAAGTCTAGCAGAGGAATAAAAGACATGTTAAGGATGGTACCTTACCTTACCTTGAGGTTACCTTGAGGTGTTTCCGGGGCTTAGCGTCCCCGTGGCCCGGTCGTCGACCAGGCCTCCTGGACTGATCAACCAGGCTGTTGGACGTGGCCTGGTAAGGGCAAGGCTCTCCCTCATAGAAGTACGGCACTCTCAGGGACACCCATCCAAACAAACCAGGAGAAGTAACCCTGGATAGGCAAGGGCAACACAAGTGAATGCCCAGAAATGATCACTCTAGATTTGTTCAGTTTGAGGTGAACAAGTAATCAGTCACACTCAAGAAGTGATGCATAAATAAACGCATCATGAAGTAAACACTGAAATATAGACAAATATACAAGCATATGGCCCCCAAAGGACAAAAGCAGTGTCCATGATGGCTAATATTTATCTGAATAACCAGAAATTAAAGACATGTTGAGAATGAGAGCATTACCGCAATGTCACAAACATGTATGCCAGACTAAATGACTGAGGTTCAAGACCAAGGAATCAAGGAGGAAGGTGCATACATGGAATTAATGAGTGAACTGCTTCACGACTAGATAATTCACCCGTTTGGGAGGTTTGTTGTCTCATTTTCTATGCATTGTTTACCATGCTGATTGTATGTTTTTGGTTCATCCACTTTTCTGGTGATCTTTTCTTGGTTAGGGTAATCTAGGATCTCCTGCTCATTGTGCCTCTTTTAGAAGAGGGTCAGATTTTGGCCTATGCCCACCAAACACACACCGAAACTACGACGTTGGTACAACGTTCAAACAAGTTTTAACACCTCCTAACCAGTTATAACAACCAATATAGCAAGTTGTAACAACGTTCTAATACGTCATAAACACGTTAAACCAAGATGTAACGACTGTATTACAAGTTGTAACAAGCGGAAAATAGAGACAGTTTCGGTTTGTGTTTCCAGGGTGGTCCCCAGTAGGCTTACAATGACTCACAATGGCTAGGTGTGGATTGAATTGGATAGAACTATCCAGGTAGTTAACACCATGGAGCCACCATAGTAGCCCTCCCAGACAACATCCATGTAACTGCTCTCAAAACAGAGTTGTTTTCCACAATCCCTGTACTGTATACAAAAGGTTATCTTGGTTATCTTGAGATGATTTCGAGGCTTTAGTGTCCCCGCGGCCCGGTCCTCGACCAGGCCTCCACCCCCAGGAAGCAGCCCGTGACAGCTGACTAACACCCAGGTACGTATTTTACTGCTAGGTAACAGGGGCATAGGGTGAAAGAAACTCTGCTCGTTGTTTCTCGCCAGCGCCTGGGATCGAACCCGGGACCACAGGATCACAAGTCCAGCATGCTGTCCGCTCGGCCGACCGGCTCCCCTAGTTTGGCTGGCTAGTTTTGTCCAGTTTAACTCTTAAGACCCTTTGAACCTTGGGATTGCACTAAATACTAGTGGGAAGAAGATACACAAAATGAAATTAATGTACTCAAAACTAAAATCCTACTTATCCATACCTCCACTTCTGGAAAACTCTTCTTGAGCGAGTAAAACATGGTCAAATGAGACTTCAAATCACCATTAGTAACCGGATCATTTGCACCCTCCTTTGTCTTGCCTTTGCTCTTCTCATTTAATTCAGCTGCCAAACGAATGTCGTATACCTGCAAATAATACATTTATATACACCTCATTTTAACATCATTCACTGTCTTGTAGAATATAGGAGAAAGAAAGATGGGGTCATGAATGACAAGGGTGGCAAAGGAAATGTTGGAGAATTGAGACCAATATTATGTGTTGGTAAACGTGACAAGAACCAAGTAGATGTACACTGGGGTCTGGTGGGGAAATATGAGAGAAGTGAAGCAGAGTAAACAAAAACAAAAGAAAAAATAAGAGTATGCACAATCTTGAGGTTATCTTGAGATGATTTCGGGGCTTTAGTGTCCCCGCGGCCCGGTCCTCGACCAGGCCTCCACCCCCAGGAAGCAGCCCGTGACAGCTGACTAACACCCAGGTACCTATTTTACTGCTAGGTAACAGGGGCATAGGGTGAAAGAAACTCTGCCCATTGTTTCTCGCCGGCACCTGGGATTGAACCCAGGACCACAGGATCACAAGTCCAGCGTGCTGTCCGCTCGGCCAATGATGTGATGACTTGTATTGAATTTTGTAACTAGCTCATCAAGATTGTAACTTGCTTAGCTAAATGAATTGTGGGGTTCAGTCCCTGAGCCCATTATGTGCCTCTGTAACCCTTTCCACTACCGCCCACAAGATGGGTATGGGGTGCATAATAAATGAACTAAACTAACTAAATGTTTCAAAGTACTGAAGTGTATATAGTACTAAAATGTATATCCATAATGAAAGTAACAGCTTTAATATAGGTAGATTAAAAGTGGTTTAATGCACAACTACTGGGCATAGTATGAAAAGATACAGTGAATGATAAATGCTTCATGTACAGTTTACAAAAAAGTTAGTATGAAGAGTATAGGTTATATAATCTATACTATAAAAGAGAATGTCTGACTTTTTTCTGTTCAAAGTTGAAGGCTTGCCTCACCCAAACTTGCAGGGGGAATGATCTGGGGCACAGGTTAATTAATCAATATAAAAGCACAGTGATAGCATAAGATTCCAATACCTTGTGAATGACTTTAGCGTGGTTTGAGCCCAAGGAATGGAGGGTTGTATGGGAACCTCTACTAAACTGTTTCCCTCTGCTCAGCATGCAGATTTGGGGTCCTGGTTGTAAATCGATTGGAGGGTTAGGTTCCGTGGAAAACTAGTAGGTAGGCTAAAGATGACCTATTGGAATTGAAAGCTCTAAAACCTGGTGACAAGAGTCAGAAGTTGTCTGCTCCTGCATCTGTGCTTAAAAATAAAAAAGTAATAACACCAAGGAGTTATTACTTATCAGGGGCCGGCCAGCCGAGCGGACAGTACACTGGACACGTGATCCTGTGGTTCCGGGTTCAATCCTGGGCGCCGGCGAGAAACGATGGGCAGAGTTTCTTTCACCCTATGCCCCTGTTACCTAGCAGTAAATAGGTACCTGGGTGTTAGTCAGCTCTCACGGGCTGCTTCCTGGGGGTGGAGGCCTGGTCGAGGATCGGGCCGCGGGGACACTAAAAAGCCCTGAAATCATCTCCAGATAACCTCCAGATAAAGTTATTATTAATCTAATATTCTTCACAATAAAATTGACTCACGATTCTTCCGCCTCGCTGCGCAGCATCTATGGCCGCAGAGAGAAGGCTTCTCAGGCTCACCACCGTGGCATTCTTCCCCATGCTTGACGGGTGCCCATACCTGTACAGCATGACCACCATCACCACACTGGTCACGATTATGGAAATTCCATACTTGTTTATTCGTATAGTGGCTCCCAGGTTCATCCTGCAGGCTGTGGTGTGGGGGGCCTCAGGTATATCATCTGAAACTACTGCCATTAACTAGATACATTTATTACAAGCTTAAACACTACTTGTAATCATAAAGCACTATCAAGTGCATTAATATTCTACTGAAGACTTTCTGTAGCAAAGAAAGGTTGTTGCTGTAAGCAAAGGTACTCTCAGTACCTGGGGTTAGCAATTTTGTTTTTTTGAGATATATACAAGAGTTGTTACATTCTTGTACAGCCACTAGTACACGTAGCTTTTTGGGCAAGTCCTTAATCCCACGGTTCGCGGAATACGACCTCCACGAAGAATTGTTTTTACAACCAAGTACACATTTTACTGTTGAGTTAAACAGAGGCTACAGTTAAGGCTTTGCGCCCATTAAATCCTCCCCGGCCAGGATACGAACCCATGACAAAAGCGCTCGCGGAACGCCAGGCGAGTGTCTTACCACTACACCACGGAGACTTACAATGTCATTAATTACCATTAATTATCTGCTATTAGAACAATATCTAACTCTGGCCCCAGACATCACTCTGTACCCTTACTCAAATCTCTAAATATGTTAGATATTAAGTCACTGCACATCCTCTCATGTGTACTCTATATATTTAAAACTCTGAACTGTAATGTCAATCATGACCTTAAAAGCTTCTTAGAAGGTTGTAACAGACCCCATGGGCACCACACCAGAAACAAATCTATTTGATATCCCAAGAGTAAGACTAAATCAAACTAGAAATGCTCTACAAATCAAGGGACCCCATAATGTGGAATGACCTTCCAATCATGTCAAAGACTATGCCTCTCTCAACCAGTTTAAGATAAAAACTAAAACCTACCTAATAAACTCCATGTAACCTACCTTACCCCTAAATGTCAACTCATGTCTTAGTATTGTAATCAATGCTGTTTGTTGACCAACTTGTATAATTGCTATTCTCTGCCTTGTTCCCCCCTTATTTTATTTTTTAGTTTTTCAACACAATTTATACTTCAAGCACATCTATGGGTCATCCAATAATGTTAGCAGACTTCTAGATGTTACCACTGCTAGGCTAAGGCTCGGCTACAAGTACCTCTGGCAGTTTGTAACATCTGCTGATGTAGATTTGACTAAATGTAAACTCTGTCAGCAGAACTACTCGCATACTTTGCGTCATTATATAATGGAATGTGAAAAAATTGCGGAATTTAGAGATAACACCATCAATAGTGTCCAAGAAATGTGTAAGTACTTCATTCATAATGATGTGCTGGCCGAAATCTTAGCGAAATATCCAAAATTTGCTTACTGTAGGTAATGCATGTACATGACTGTAAAGCTGCCGCCCAGTTGGGTGGGTGTGGAGCACATGACTGTAAAGCTGCCGCCCAGTTGGGTGGGTGTGGAGCACATGACTGTAAAGCTGCCGCCCAGTTGGGTGGGTGTGGAGCACATGACTGTAAAGCTGCCGCCCAGTTGGGTGGGTGTGGAGCACATGACTGTAAAGCTGCCACCCAGTTGGGTGGGTGTGGAGCACATGACTGTAAAGCTGCCGCCCAGTTGGGTGGGTGTGGAGCACATGACTGTAAAGCTGCCGCCCAGTTGGGTGGGTGTGGAGCACATGACTGTAAAGCTGCCGCCCAGTTGGGTGGGTGTGGAGCACATGACTGTAAAGCTGCCACCCAGTTGGGTGGGTGTGGAGCACATGACTGTAAAGTTGCCGCCCAGTTGGGTGGGTGTGGAGTACATGACTGTAAAGCTGCCACCCAGTTGGGTGGGTGTGGAGCACATGACTGTAAAGCTGCTGCCCAGTTGGGTGGGTGTGGAGCACATGACTGTAAAGCTGCCGCCCAGTTGGGTGGGTGTGGAGCACATGACTGTAAAGCTGCTGCCCAGTTGGGTGGGTGTGGAGCACATGACTGTAAAGCTGCCGCCCAGTTGGGTGGGTGTGGAGTACATGACTGTAAAGCTGCCGCCCAGTTGGGTGGGTGTGGAGTACATGACTGTAAAGCTGCCGCCCAGTTGGGTGGGTGTGGAGCACATGACTGTAAAGCTGCCGCCCAGTTGGGTGGGTGTGGAGTACATGACTGTAAAGCTGCCGCCCCGTTGGGTGGGTGTGGAGTACATGACTGTAAAGCTGCCGCCCAGTTGGGTGGGTGTGGAGTACATGACTGTAAAGCTGCCGCCCAGTTGGGTGGGTGTGGAGTACATGACTGTAAAGCTGCCGCCCAGTTGGGTGGGTGTGGAGTACATGACTGTAAAGCTGCCGCCCAGTTGGGTGGGTGTGGAGCAAGACTAGTAACTGTGTGACTTACCATAGATGTAAAGTGCCTTGTATAGTGACTGTTGTGAGCCTCTTGTTGAATCACTTGACACAAAGATTATTGATGTGTGTATTTGTATAGGTGATTGAGTATGTATGTGTATATATATGTACATGTATGTATGTATGAGTATGTGTACATGTATATATTAATAATATATACATACCTCACCTTGCCCGAAACACTATGCGTACTAGTGGCTTTAGATATTGTATATACTATCTCTATCTTTAAATCCAACATTATATATGTACCTTTACCTGAATCTAAATCTAAATCTAATAACAGCCGCCATGTATCAAATTCACCTACAATTTCAACTAAGAGTGATGTCAGTTTACTGCCACCTGTGCACCACTAGTTTACAAACTCTAATTGTGTAATAATACAAGTAATAATACAACCAAATAAGTGACGTACAGAGGACGGGTCCCGTCAGCTGGCCGCAGGTGCTGCTGCTGCCTCCGTGGACAACAACACCCACTCTTCTTTACCCAGGAGCAACAACGACCGTCTCTTCTTTACCCAGGAGCAACAACGACCGTCTCTTCTTTACCCAGAAGCAACAACGACCGTCTCTTCTTTACCCAGGAGCAACAACGACCGTCTCTTCTTTACCCAGAAGCAACAACGACCGTCTCTTCTTTACCCAGGAGCAACAACGACCGTTTCTTCTTTACCCAAGAGCAACAGCGACCGTCTCTTCTTTACCCAGGAGCAACAACGACCGTCTCTTCTTTACCCAGGAGCAACAACGACCGTTTCTTCTTTACCCAAGAGCAACAACGACCGTCTCTTCTTTACCTAGAAGCAACAACGCCTGTGTCTTCTTTACCTAGGAGCAACAACGCCTGTGTCTTCTTTACCTAGAAGCAACAACGCCTGTGTCTTCTTTACCTAGGAGCGACAACGCCTGTGTCTTCTTTACCTAGAAGCAACAACGCCTGTGTCTTCTTTACCTAGAAGCAACAACGCCTGTGTCTTCTTTACCTAGGAGCAACAACGCCTGTGTCTTCTTTACCTAGGAGCAACAACGCCTGTGTCTTCTTTACCTAGAAGCAACAACGCCTGTGTCTTCTTTACCTAGAAGCAACAACGCCTGTGTCTTCTTTACCCAGAAGCAACAACGCCTGTGTCTTCTTTACCTAGGAGTAACAACGCCTGTGTCTTCTTTACCCAGAAGCAACAACGCCTGTCTCTTAACCAAGGAATATTACCGCCTCTTATTGCACTCAATACTCAGTCACACTTTCACTACAACATCCTACTTTACAAATCCAAATCGAAATTGTAATTAGGAAATTTAATGTCAATTAAACTCTCGATCAAGGTATTTCTGTATTTAGATTCAGCGATATTATGTGTATCGGCGTTGTTCATACTGGAATTCCATCCCACGAGAGATGTACTCACCTAGTTGTACTTGCGGGGGTTGAGCTTTGTCTCTTTGGTCCCGCTTCTCAACTGTCAATCAACTGGTGTAAATATTGCTAGATTGAAGGTTGCTAATGTAGTAGCAATTTTTAAGAAAGGAGATAGATCACTTGCGTCAAACTATCGGCCAATTAGCCTAACGTCTATTGTGGGAAAGTTACTTGAAACGAGTCACAACATGGTTTTATAAATGGCCTGTAGCGAGTAGATTATCCCAATAATATACTCGCTCCAAATGCATTGTTAATATTCCTGTCAACCTTTGGAGATGAATGAGGTGAGGCGTTGCCCGGGCAACCCGGTGAGGTGTTGCCCGAGCATATAAGCAGCAGAATAGCAAACATTAACCAGCTAATCCCAGCTAGGCCCATCTCTCTCCAAAGCTGTGCAGCCAAGACGGCTGACAGAATGGCACTCAACAGACTGGAGTGGAAAATGCCTAAACTGCACCATGATATGTATGCCTATAGAAGAGGGGTTGGCACAGTGGAATGTATTACAACTCTGTTAGCCCACTTGAATGACAGACCAGGAATGCTGATATTCCTGGACCTCGAAAAAGCCTTTGAACTGGCTAGCGCCCCAGCTATTCTCTGCTGCCTCATTGACAAAGAGGTCAGAGGCAACCTGCTCTCCTGGACCAAAAACTGTCTCATAAACAGAGAAGCAAGAGTAAAACTTCATGGCACAGTCTCTGAGTACAAAAGACATGAAAATGGTACACCGCAAGGAGGTATTCTTAGCCCTCTTCTCTTCAACTGTTTAATGGAAAGAATAATGAGATTGAAACTCCCACATCACTGCAGGCTGCTAAGCTACGCGGACGACTTTGTCATCATCATAAAAGGAAGGGATGCGGCGCGCCTTGCACCCAAATGCTTAGACTGCATCAGTAATAGGCAAAACAGATTGGGATCAAACTCAACCCCTCAAAGTCAAAGGCCATGCCCATAAAAATAGCGAAGCCCAACATCCAACTCACAGTACAGGGTCAACCAATAGAATGGGTCGACACCTATCAGTATCTAGGAATCATCCTGGACACACACATGAATTTTAATGCTGAGGTCACATACTTGAGAGAGCGAACTGCGGCCCGGACGGCAATCCTCAGGTCGCTAACCTCCCTTTCTGGAGGAGTCAATCTGCAAGTCCTTCGCACATACTATGTACAGGCAGTCAGATCAGTGATCGATTATGCGGCACCTGCACTCACAAATCTATCACACCAACAGTGGAAAAAGCTTGAAGTTGCCCAAAACAATGCTATGAGAGCTACACTGGGAGCCCCCATGTGGACCAGGCTTGAAACTCTTAGACTGGAGACGGGTTTGCCCTCTCTACAAGAAAGAATATCACAAAGGACAGCTACAATTATCAGTAAGATAATTATTTCTTCTGATCCAATCCCAGTACGGCAGGCTTTGGTGGTTGGACTAGGCCAAAACAATGGAAACTCTTGGGTTGCAAGAGCAGGAAAAGTCCTAAACAGACTACATTTAAAAAACATGATTCTTGATAGAGAGGGTTCATGATTCATTCACACCCAAATTACACTCCTTCCGCGCCGTGGGAAGAGCCTACTTTCAAAATAGTAATAGAAAGTCTCCCAATGAAAAAGGCTGCCTATGATCCGACAATCCTAAGGCGCATAATAGAAGAGCAAATGTATAGCATAGCAGTAGCAGGAGCCACCCACATCTTCACAGACGGATCGGTGGACACAGAATATGAGAGTGCTGGCGCTGCTCTTTGCACGACCAGCGTTCAGGCATATTGGAGACTGGGAGGACTAGTATCATCAACCCAAACTGAGCTGTTCGCCATACAACAGGCATTCGCATATGTGATTGCACAAAACACTCAAAATGCAATCATACACACAGACTCAAAAGCTGCACTTCAAATACTAGGACAAAAACAGTGGAAAGATAATGTGGAAATAATTACCACCATTTTGTATCAAGGAGCAGTCGCTAAAGGCAAAGGCCTCAACATAACTTTAAACTGGATCCCATCCCATATTGGAATCCCATTAAATGAAAAAGCTGATGAAATTGCTAAATTGGCAACTCGTCATCCAGTGATACATAAAACAATTCAACCCAGCCTAGAGAACATAAAAAACATCATCATCAAAAAATTCTCACATCTCAACAAAGCCTACCTACACCAGAGAATAGTTGAAGGTTCGCCATCTGCAACATGGTATCTTCAGGCAACCAAATTAGAAAGGTTAAATATCCCAAAAGGAATCCACAGGGAAATAGCAGTTAGGCTATATAGACTACGTCTAGGTTACAGATGCAACTGGGAGATTGGTGAACCCCGACAGAGAGAGTGCATCTTCTGCCAAACTGTCACAGAAAAGCCATTACTTCACTATCTTCTGGAATGTGAAGCAACCAATGACCTTAGAAGAGCTTTAAGAGTTCCTGAATCATGCAGTGGCCACCCTGAAGCCATCAACACAGCCACTCTCCTGGTCAACAAAGGTGTCCAGCAGCTGGACACCCTCATAAAGACTGTGAAGCAGTATCCTCCCCCACGATAACAGCTTGATGGTTAAATGCAACCTCAGAACACTGGGAAAAAAAATTGTACCACTTACGGGCTATTCATGCCCGTGCCACCTCTTGGGTGGCTTAATCTTTATCAATCAATCAATCTGATACGGCCTAGTATCATCCTGTCTACCATCCCCACTGTCACATTCTCCAGGCCCAGTGCAGGATCGTCCATCACCTAGGCAGACCGCCTCAGCCATTTCCTCGATACACAAAGGCACTGTATCACTGCAACAGTCGAGAACAAATTCACAACATCTAGCTGCAGCAGCCACGTGCAAACACGAAGATGCGGAGCAACACGTCCTCCTCGCATCATGCAGCAGACCGCACTGTAGGCATATATGTTGGATATACCCCATGAGAGTTTGGAAGCTGAGATACACAGACTGTTGGGTCAATGTCGGAAGAGATTACAACCTCTGAAGGCCTTGGCATGATGTGGAAAGGGAGTGGGAGTCGATTGATTGATTGACGAAGATTAAGCCACCCAAGAGGTGGCACGGGCATGAATAGCCCGTAAGTGGAGGCCCTTTTCAGCCATTACCAGTATCAAAAGATGATACTGGAGATCTGTGGAGGCGCAACTGCACCCTGCGTGACGGGAGATGTCTCCCGGACCAAATGGTCACGAGTGGGAGTCGATGATGATGATGATGAAGATTAAGCCACCCAAAAGGTGGCACGGGCATAAATAGCCCGTAAGTGGTGGCCTTTTTAAGCCATTACCAGTATCAAGAGCTGATACTGGAGATCTGTGGAGGTGCGAATGCACCCTGCATGATGGGAGATGTCTCCCTTGTGAATGTGTTAAGATGAAGATGAAGCCACCCAATAGGTGGCACGGGCATGAATTGGTAAGTGGTGGCCCTTTTGAGCCATCACCAGTATCAATAGATGATACTGGAGATCTGTGGAGGTGCGACTGCACCCTGCGTGACGGGAGATGTCTCCCGTGTTTTAAACAGACGAAGATGAAGCCACCCAAAAGGTGGCACGGGCATGAATAGCTCGTAAGTGGTGGCCCTTTCGAGCCATCACCAGTATCAAGAGCTGATACTGGAGATCTGTGGAGGTGCAAGTGCACTCTGCGTGACGGGAGATGTCTCCCATGAATGTGTCCAAGATGACGATTAAACCATCCAAAAGGTGGCACGGGCATGAATAGCCCGTAAGTGGTGGCCCTTTTGAGCCATTACTAGTATCAAGAGCTGATACTGGAGATCTGTGGAGGTGCAACTGCACCCTGCGTGACGGGAGATGTCTCCCGGACCAAGTGTGTGGTGTGGAGAGAGGGAGTCCCTGTGCTACGAATGATATACTTGAGTACTGTAAGATCTCTTATTGATTATGCTGCACCTGTCATTTCTTGTTTTGGTAAAGGTAGGATGGGCAAGTTGGAGAAGGTACAAAATGAAGCCATGAGAATTATCTTAGGATGCCCAAGAAATGCTATGATTGAGATAATGAGGATGGAGTTGAATCTGCAGTTGGAGTATTGGGGATAGAATTGTAGAGATAAATGTAGCCTCTGCCATTAAATTAATGAGAGGTGGGGGAGCTAATGAATTAATTCTCTCGGTTCAAAAGGTGGGAAGTAATGAACAGTGTATGATGAAGAAGAGAGTATATATGAATAACTTATGTTCTAATGTTATAAAGTATGATGTTATTACAGTGTATTGCTGTGCCCAAGAGAAAATTCACACCACCATGGGAGGATTGTAATGTAGATGTAGTAATTACTCCCTTGCAAAAGAAAAATAAGTATGTATGAAATAGGAGAGCTGAGGGCAACATATGATTGTATAATTAGAAAACTGCCTACAGAAAACACTCTACATGTATATTGTGATGGGTCAGTAGCTAGGGATGGGAAGGCAGGATGTGGAGTCTTGATCAGGGAGTACACTGACATCGGCACTGTAGATACTGTTATTGGACGCCGCTTAACTGACAATATCTCTTCAACGCAGGCTGAACTCCAAGGTGTATTATCAGGATTAAAGGAAGTAGTCAAATGTGGTAAAAATGCTTGCTTCTTTATTGACAGCAGAGAAGCGTTAGAATCTTTAAATAGCAGACGCCCAGTATACCAGAATATTGTGATAGAGTGTAGAGAGAATGTTAAGAAATTAGAAAAAAATGGGTATAAAGTAAGATTCATGTGGATCCCTTCACATGTGGGAATACTGTTGAATGAGGTACTTGAATGAATGAAGTCTACTTGGAAGGATTCAATTTACATGAGATTAAGATTAGGATACAAATATATCAGGCAATACGGTGTTGATTTCAGTGAAAAAGATAAGGAGTGTAAATTATGTAGTATGCCGCACGTCCACACCTTAGAACATTATGTATTAGAGTGTCAACTTATTGATAACTATAGAAATAAGTAGTGTACCACATTAAATTGTTTGTATGTGTAATAATGGAATGATAGACAGTATACTTAGGAGCTACAAGAATTTTGCCCCAAGAGTGTAACAATTATATGCTATGCTTACTATATTAACCTGCAATGTTAAATGGGATTCTTGTAATGTTATTTGTCTATTTGTACTCACTGAATTTGTGCGCCCCTTGAGGGACTTGAAGTAGAGGGGGATAGAAATAGCCTAAGCTACTCTATCCCTTTAAGATGTATTTCTTTCTTATCTCAATAAACATACTTGAACTTGAATTGAACCACCCCATACTCATCCTTTAATTATTTATTATTATTCATTAATAATTATTTTTATTATATATCCCTCGACATAGAGGTGTGAGAGACCTGTACACACACACACACACATTTTTTTATTTACACAGGTAGGTGTAAACATGCTAGTTATTAGATAAGGTAAAATACACAAATTATTTATTTATTCATTTATTTATATACAAGAAGGTACATTGGGTTTGTGAGAATACATAGCATAGTATTTACAATCTTATAAAGTCACTATAGTACGTGCAGCGTTTCGAGCAGGTCCTTAATCTAACAGATAATTTTAAGTAGGTAAATTCTAGCAGAATTAATAAAATGATAACAGATACATTGCAAGAAAAAAATGAGATGAGAGAGATTAATAAGTACTGTATATTAAAGTACATTGGTATATTAAATGTATTACTTAATAACGAGGGTTAGGCTGCTATACTTTATCAATAAAGTAGAGTCAAATAAGTTTTATTATCAACCTAAAAATGTAAATAAAACGATGAGGCATCCAATGTGCAGCGATACTTCTCCATGAGATCGGTACCAATTATAAGAGGGGACCTTTCCCCAGGGAGTACCTGTAGCTGGTTTTCAATGTAGGTGTCGCCTCCCATGTGGATCCGAACCGTTTTGGGTGGGTTATTTTCCAAAGAAATGCTTTCCAGGAACAAGCTTGAAATGCCGGTTTCATGTGAACCTGTATCAACCAGTATCTTATCGGTTACTGTATTTTGTGCTTTATGTGGTAACTTCATTCTGATGTAAGACTGTTTCGAAGAGGCCAATCCAAATCCTTTATATTTATGGGGTCTTAGTTTCTTAAAGTAGAGCGATGATTTATTACTGTGAAACTACTGTATGACATGGTACTCGGTCATTAATGGGAAAGAAAAATTAAAATTTGGGATTGGGTCGTGGTCGTAGTAATTGTCCATTTCCGGAGGAAAAATGTCTACTCTTGCGGTCAATTCATTGCCGTTTTGTAACTGTAAATTAACATTGTTTACTGTACTCATAATGACGTCTTTTAATTCCCTAAAAAGACCTATTTTAGTGGAGTAGGTCTCGGACACCATCTTATTTAATCCTAGTACTACTGCTTCTCGGTGTTCTATAAAATTCATTGTCGCCCCGCTGTCAACGAACATAGTAGAGGGTTTCCCATTAATTTTCACTGGGAGGTGATTATGGTCCTCCAGAGCAACCTCCTCTATACCCTCTAGTGTCGGGGGATCACACATTATAGGCTGATGAAGGAAGTATATTGTCAGCACCTCGCCATTGTCGCTGATCTCATAGCACCTGTCTTCGAGTTTTGTTCTTTTTCTGTGGCTATTGTGCTCATCCAGGAGCCTTTTGGATCCGCCTACGACTCTTTTCATGCCAGTAGCCATGACTGAGGAGAGTGGAGAGGGACTGGAGCTGAAGCTCGACCCTTCGTCCATATTCTCGTCTTATATTGGGTCTCTGTCTCGGACTCGAACTGTAAAATATATCCTAGATCCATCATAATATAGTCATGTACATCTTTTAGATTTAACTTTCAATAACGGTTTTGTATTTATAAATTTATATTTTGTGGTAAATACACAAGTAAATACACCAGTAAAGTATATTTTGTATTATAATAATATTTCCAATTTTTGAGAAGAGCGGGAAAATATTAATAATGTGCGCCGTGTTCGGAGACTGGACCAAGTACGAGAAGGTGCAGCCCCGCTGGACGGGGAACAAGGCATATAAACTGCTTTATGCAGGTGCTGACATATATGGGAACCTTTCTAACTTGACTTAGCTCAACCTAACACAACCCAGCCAAATACAGTCTAACCTAAGCTAATACATCCAGGCATAACAATATACAAAAAAGGTTTTAACCAAGAAAACCTGGTCGTATGGTCGTATTTAACCTGGTCGTATTCCAGGGAACATGAGATTAAGGATTTGCTCGAAACGCTACGTGTACTAGTGGCAGTACAAGAATGTAAGAACTCTTGTATATATATAAATAAATAATAACAAAATAATAAATAATAAGAGAAAATGAGATTGTTGGAATGGTCTGGTGTGATAAGCGACCACAACACTCAGTCAGCTGAGGGGAGTCTCTCTCTCTCTCTCTCTCTCTCGCGCGCTCAAGGTAATGTTTATATATATTTCTTTATATACACAAGAAGGTACATTGGGGGGGTTATGAGGGTACATAGCAATGATGTTTTTACATTCTTGTAAAGGCACAAACACGCATAGCGTTTCTGGCAGGGCCTTAACCTAAATGATTTTGAAGTAGGTAATTTGTAGCAAAATGTTGGCCTGTGATGGAGTTGTTTTGAGATAAGGACGTTTTTATTTCAGTTGTCTCTCATGAAATTACTTGCGGCACTTTACTAAATCCATAGTGAGGGGGATGAAATGATGGCTGTAAGTGAAGAGTCAGAATGAAACGAAATTCATATCATATATCTGGTAATAATTTATATTTTTTTTAAGGTAATAAAGAATTACCTACAGTTTTTTTTTACAGTCTCCGTGGTGTAGTGGTAAGACACTCGCCTGGCGTTCCGCGAGCGCTATGTCATGGGTTCGTATCCTGGCCGGGGAGGATTTACTGGGCGCAATTCCTTAACTGTAGCCTCTGTTTAACGCAACAGTAAAATGTGTACTTGGATGAAAAAACGATTCTTCGCGGCAGGGGATCGTATTCCAGGGACCATAGGATTAAGGACTTGCCCGAAACGCTACGCGTACTAGTGGCTGTACAAGAATGTAACAACTCTTGTATATATCTCAAAAAAAAAAAAAAAAAAAAAAAAAATTATTCAGGGCTGTGGTTTATAGTGAAGTTCTGGGGGGAGATTCCCTGGACAATTTTAGATTATATGAAGTTCACTATGGATTTTCCCATATGAAGATGTATTTGGTTAGGGTAAGATGTATTTGGTTAGGGTAAGATGTATTTGGTTAGGGTAAGATATAGGATTGGTATAAGATATAGGATATAAGATATAAGATATAAGAGGGAGCCGGTCGGCCAAGCGGACAGTACGCTGGACTTGTGATCCTGGGTACGATCCCAGGCACTGGCGAGAAACAATGGGCAGAGTTTCTTTCACCCTATGCCCCTGTTACCTAGCAGTAAAATAGGTACCTGGGAGTTAGTCAGCTGTCACGGGCTGCTTCCTGGGGGTGGAGGCCTGGTCGAGGACCAGGCCACGGGGACACTAAAGCCCCGAAATCATCTCAAGGTAACCTCAAGGTAAGATGTATTTGGTTAGGGTAAGATGTATTTGGTTAGGGTAAGATATATTTGGTTAGGTTAAGATATTTTTGGTTAGGTTAAGATATTTTTGGTTAGGGTAAGATGTATTTGGTTAGGGTAAGATGTATTTGGTTAGGGTAAGATATATTTGGTTAGAGTAAGATGTATTTGGTTAGGGTAAGATGTATTTGGTTAGGGTAAGATATATTTGGTTAGGGTAAGATATATTTGGTCAGAGTAAGATATTTTTGGTTAGGTTAAGATATTTTTGGTTAGGGTAAGATGTATTTGGTTAGGGTAATATGTATTTGGTTAGGGTAAGATATATTTGGTTGGAGTAAGATGTATTTGGTTAGGGTAAGATGTATTTGGTTAGGGTAATATATTTTTGGTTAGAGTAAGATGTATTTGGTTAGAGTAAGATTTATTTGGTTAGGGTAAGATTTATTTGGTTAGGGTAAGATATATTTGGTTAGAGTAATATATTTTTGGTTAGGTTAAGATATTTTTGGTTAGGGATAAGATGTATTTGGTTAGGGTAAGATGTATTTGGTTAGGGTAAGATGTATTTGGTTAGGGTAAGATGTATTTGGTTAGGGTAAGATGTATTTGGTTAGGGTAAGATGTATTTGGTTAGGGTAAGATGTATTTGGTTAGGGTAAGGTATATTTGGTTAGGGTAAGATACATTTGGTTAGGGTAAGATATATTTGGTTAAGGTAAGATATTTTTGATTAGGATAATAGGATAAGTTAGGTCATTTCAGATTATTTTGGGATGGGTAAGAGTGGTTGGTTGGCCACAGCTCTCAGTCTTGTCGCCAAGTTGTTTAACAGCCAGGTACCCAATCACTGCTGGGTGTACAGATGCGTACAGTTAATGATTGGCGCCTTCCCGGTCAGGATGCAAACCCAGGCCAAAGCACTTGAAAAGTGCCGGACGAGTACTTTACCACTGTGCCACAGGTTCATTGTCGAGAGACAGGTAGCCAAATTGTATTAGGCTATGTTAGGCTTATTTTCAGGCCTTCCCCCCCCGAGGTCAAATTATTGACCCCCAGAATGCAACCCCACAACAAGCTGACTAACTCCTGGGTTATCTTGAGATGATTTCTGGGCTTTAGTGTCCCCGCGGCTCGGTCCTCGACCAGGCCTCCACCCCCAGGAAGCAGCCGTGACAGCTGACTAACACCCAGGTAAATATTTACTGCTGGGTAACAGGGGCATAGGGTGAAAGAAACTCTGCCCATTGTTTCCCGCCGGTGCCCGGGATCGAACTCGGGACCACAGGATCACAAGTCCAGTGTGCCGTCCACTCGGCCGACCGGCTCCCCCACTGTTCCACTACCGGGTACTGTTCCTATTTTTCTGCTAGGTGAACAAGGAGCATTAGGTGATAGGAAATGTGCATAAACATTTCTGTTCTGCCCAGGATTTGAACCCAGAATTCCCGCGTTTGAGTCGAGAATGAACCCAGCTACAATGTGGGATAATATTAAGATGAAATTAGGTACTTCATTGTTGTACTTTTGAATAAAGTGTAAGTTGGACAATTTTTTAAATCATTAGGGAGTGAGTTCCTTATATTGGTATACAGTACAGTGTATCTCTTGCCATGACATTATGCCGCAGTGTAATCTGGTCAGTTGCCAAACAAAATACAACGGTTCAGATCGGTGAGGAGGGGAATCATCAAAGATTGTCACCTGTTTTGTTATTCTGTGAGATTCATTTATAATGTTTGTGGCATGTTTTATTTAAACCCGTTCCATTTTTATATCAAATTGGAACAAAAATTGTTATTTTTCTGCTTTGTTACAACACCAAATAATGTTGCTTCATTCTGTAATTGTTTATAAATTTGTTAATCTCACTAGAGATATCCCTGCAGTATCTGGATTGAGAAACTCTAGCTAACATAATGATTCATTATCACCCTAACACATTTCCTAATTCACTCTTTACACAAATATCCGTAAGCCGTTAAGAAAGTGAATTTGTTGCAGCCTCCACACCAAGATCATGGCATCAGGATACTCCCTTGTGAATGGCGAGCAGAGGGGGGTAAGGGGGCAGCGATCGTATGGAACCACAAATCCAACTGTGGGATTTGCTCCTGCAGCAAGTTCAGCAACGGAATTCTTTCAGGTATGCTTCAATTAATCTGACAAAAATAAAATTTAAGGGTTATCAAACAATAATAAATTGTCTTTTAAGCCTAAAAATGTTAGGTCATAAAAGTAATGTGATTTTATCTATAAATTCAATTGGGTTAAAAAATGTAGTGTTATTACTGAATATCTTTTGTGGGGAGGAATCCTTTGTGGCTCTGTGAAGCTAGTATATGCTGAGATGGTACTGTTTACTAGATCACATCAGCCATGGTGTTCTATTGGCCTGCTGGGGACCAGCACCAGAACCTGGCCTTCTCACACAGGTGCAAGGAGTGGTGACATTTATTTTCACCTCCTCCTGGGATCATTCCCAGCATCCCGGGAATGGTCAGGAATTTGACCTTGTGAAATACAGAGTACAGAGGACGGCACAGAGACCTTGTGGGACTGAGGACAGCACGGAGACCTTGTGGGACTGAGCACAGAGGACAGCACAGAGATCTTGTGGGACTGAGGACAGCACCGAGACGTTGTGGGACTGAGCACAGAGGACGGCACAGAGACCTTGTGGGACTGAGGACAGCACGGAGACCTTGTGGAACTGAGCACAGCAAGGAGACCTTGTGGGACTGAGCACACAGGACAGCACAGAGACCTTGTGGGACTGAGCACACAGGACAGCACAGAGACCTTGTGGGACTCAGGACAGCACGGAGACCTTGTGGGACTGAGGACAGCATGGAGACCTTGTGGGACTGAGGACAGCACGGAGACCTTGTGGGACTGAGCACAGCACGGAGACCTTGTGGGACTGAGCACAGCACGGAGACCTTGTGGGACTGAGCACAGCACAGAGACCTTGTGGGACTGAGCACACAGGACAGCACGGAGACCTTGTGGGACTGAGCAAAGCACAGAGACCTTGTGGGACTGAGCAAAGCACGGAGACCTTGTGGGACTGAGCACACAGGACAGCACAGAGACCTTGTGGGACTGAGCACAGCACGGAGACCTTGTGGGACTGAGCACAGAAGACGGCTCGGAGACCTTGTGGGACTGAACACAGAGGATGGCACGGAGAAATTGTGGGACTGAGCACAGAGGACGGCACGGAGACCTTGTGGGACTGAGCACAGAGGACAGCACGGAGACCTTGTGGGGCTGAGCACAGAGGACAGCACGGAGACCTTGTGGGACTGAGCACAGAGGACGGCACAAAGACCTTGTGGGACTGAGGACAGCATGGAGACCTTGTGGGACTGAGCACAGCACAGAGACCTTGTGGGACTGAGCACAGCACGGAGACCTTGTGAGACTGAGCACAGCACGGAGACCTTGTGGGACTGAGCACAGAAGATGGCACGGAGACCTTGTGGGACTGAACACAGAGGATGGCACGGAGACCTTGTGGGACTGAGCACAGAGGACGGCACGGTGACCTTGTGGGACTGAGCACGGAGACCTTGTGGGACTGAGCACAGAGGACAGCACGGAGACCTTGTGGGACTGAGCACAGAGGACAGCACGGAGACCTTGTGGGACTGAGCACAGAGGACAGCACGGAGACCTTGTGGGACTGAGCACAGAGGACGGCACAAAGACCTTGTGGGACTGAGCACACAGGACAGCACAGAGACCTTGTGGGACTGAGGACAGCACAGAGACCTTGTGGGACTGAGGACAGCACGGAGACCTTGTGGGACTGAGCACAGAGGACAGCATGGAGGCCTTGTGGGACTGAGCACAGAGGACAGCACGGAGACCTTGTGGGACTGAGCACAGAGGACAGCACGGAGACCTTGTGGGACTGAGCACAGAGGACGGCACAAAGACCTTGTGGGACTGAGCACACAGGACAGCACAGAGACCTTGTGGGACTGAGGACAGCACAGAGACCTTGTGGGACTGAGGACAGCACGGAGACCTTGTGGGACTGAGCACAGAGGACAGCATGGAGGCCTTGTGGGACTGAGCACAGAGGACAGCACGGAGACCTTGTGGGACTGAGCACAGAGGACGGCACAAAGACCTTGTGGGACTGAGCACAGAGGACAGCATGGAGGCCTTGTGGGACTGAGCACAGAGGACAGCACGGAGACCTTGTGGGACTGAGCACAGAGGACGGCACAAAGACCTTGTGGGACTGAGCACAGAGGACAGCACGGAGACCTTGTGGGACTGAGCACAGAGGACAGCACGGAGACCTTGTGGGACTGAGCACAGAGGACGGCACAAAGACCTTGTGGGACTGAGCACAGAGGACAGCACGGAGACCTTGTGGGACTGAGCACTAGGACGGCACAAAGACCTTGTGGGACTGAGCACACAGGACAGCACGGAGACCTTGTGGGACTGAGAACAGCACAGAGACCTTTTGGGACTGAGGACAGCACGGAGACCTTGTGGGACTGAGCACAGAGTGCTCCAAGTTTAGCTAAGTCATTTGCTTGTAAGGAGGCAATTGATTATCATCTCTGATTGCCTCAGAGCAGCCTGAGGGCAGCATTATACTGAGAAACTCAAGAAAATTTAGTTGACTTGAGGCAAAGTTAAATAATTAATAATTATTGTTATTATTAAAATTAACATAGTTCACCTATAGTAAACAGATATCACCTATGTCTCCTTATTTTAGTATTTTGGATGATTTTAAGGCTTAATAATTAAGGTTGTAGTGAAGTTGTCAGCGAAGATGATAGCTGTTGACGAATGAATACTCTTTAGTAAAGTAGTTTACTCTTTACTGCCCCCTCACTGTCTGGCCCGTTGCCGCCGTGAGGGGGCTTGGTGGGCAGCTGCCGGAGTGTGATGCTCCATGGGTCAGTCCTCTGTCCTTTTGCAGCCTTATGCTCCTGCTGCTGCCTTTACCAATTTTGCCAGACCCCTTTTCCTTTTCCTCATGTTTCATTGTTCTCCCCCCTCTTCTCCTATCAAATTGTCATTTCCTGCTGACCTTTTGCCTGATCTGGTTATTCTTTCAACCTTCTTTTGTTTTGATGCCCGGGTGTTTGAGGAGGCATACTCTTGCACCCGTAGAACTGTAGTACCCAACGTCTCGAGCGAGGGGACCCTTTTATTGTCAATCCTCCTTTCGTAACTGAACCCACTCTCGACGGACTCACGGTTCTTAAGGTGGCGTTTGTGGGGCATATACTCACGACACATCCCTGGGGGGCCTCGGCAAGATCGGCAATAGCTTCTTGTTGGGTGTCCTGCCTCTAATTGTGGCTCCATGGTGGGTGTGGGGGCACATTCGTGAATGAAAGTTTTCCTCGTTTTCATGGCAGATAATGTTTCCCTTGTACCTTCTCAGGCTCGTGGGGTGGGCAACCAAGCCCCCGAGTCGGACTGTGTTGGTCCGACTCGGGGGACCAGGCTACAGGCAGCGGGGGCTACAGGACCAGGCCCTGTAGCCCCCGCTGCATTAGGCCTCAACGACCTGACTACTCCTCTCAGCTCCCCTCCCTCCTCTGCGGTAGGGTCAAGTTCCCAGCCCCCAGTGGTGACCACCTCGTCTCCTGGCACGGCTTTGTCTCTCATTGTGACTACTGTGCCTTTTACCCCCTCTCTCTGGGGGTTCTCAACGCCGTCCTCGCCACGGCCGCATTCGCACGATCCCTTCCCGTAATAATACTTACAATGCCTTGTTTGGTCCCGCTACGTGGGCTAAATACTTTGATCTCCACCATCTGGATTCTACTCCTGACAATTTCTCCCTCCATAAACACCTTGTTTAATACGGTACACGTGTCGTCGCCGCTCCTTCTCAGGATGCAGCTACTCGCTTAGCCGCTTTGTCCTGCATTGGAGAGACCCCTGTTCGGGTCTCCAAAAACGCTCGGTTAAATGCCAGTGTTGGCACTGTTCTCCTCCCACACCATGTTGCAACTGGTGTTTGGGACCTCAGAGATTGCCATGAGGATATTAAACATATCCTTGAAGCCCAAGGCCATTCTGTCCTCCAGGTGGACACGTTTACTCGACCCCCTCGTGGTCGTCGCTGTCAGCCCCTTCGAGTTGTAAAAGTCACCTTTGATAGTAGGGCCCTTCCGCCTTCTATTATTCTTGCTGGTGCCGGATGCTCCATTCAGGAGTACATTCCCTCTCCTAGACTTTGCAATAAGTGTTGGAAGTTTGGGCACGGTGTCCTCAAATGCTCCAGTACTGTGTATCTGTGCCCCATGTGTGGGGACAATAGTCATTATAAGTCCGAGTGCACTTCTCCCCAGGCTCGCTGCCTCAATTACGGTGAAGCCCACTCTACCTTCTCACGCTCATGTATGCACTACAAACTCAAGGAAGCCGTCCTCAACTTGAAGCACCGTGATCGTCTGTCTTTTCCTGAAAAGAGACGCCAAGTTCGTTGTGGTGGGCTTGCTGTGGGGAAACTGGTACTATTAAGGGGTAAGGGTAGTTAGAAGACAGAGTATCAAATATGGGAGAGCTAAAAGGCCCGGCCCCCAAAATAAACTATCCACAGTAATAATACCTTGCTACTAGACCATATATGTCAGTCTAAGGGTTGATCAATGCACTTCCACACAGGAAGAAGGGATACTCCTATAATTCATGTACTTATTTATTAACCCCTTAACAGCCCCCCATATACATTCACACCAATAACAATAATAATAATAACTTTACCACACTACCTTACGTTAAAAGCCTTGGTCCACATAGACAGGATACAAGGTTTTACACTGAACACAAGCTAGGGTAAAGCTCTGCTATTGAATAACTTGAAGTTAGAGTCAGCTTAGGGTAGGGGGACCACGTGGTTCCAATGGGACCCCCTTTAGAATAACTAGTAATATAAACCCTAAAAACACCTACTACACATAAAATAGTCTACTCTACACATAGAACATAAGTATGCCAGATATTGAATAATGATGTGCTCAATATACTTGAACAAGACACAGAAATAAGGAAACGAAGAGGAAGGATAGGAGGGAGTTCCTTTCACCACAGCCAGCAACCAGAGAAGACCGCTTCAGTCCAGATCAGCTTCCAGCCAGCTGGCTCGTTGCCGGCAGACTGCTCAACTAATCGTTCTGCGGCCCTATACCAAGTTTACTCAGGTTTACTTTACAAATGATTAGAAAGTAATAGTAAGCATAGTTGTGCCTATGTTATTATTTAATAATCAACCCCCAGCTCAGTCTTTAAATGCTCTTTGAGAAACAAGAATAGTCTTACGTCTGGCAGGGAAGATACAAACAAAGACACATCGGGTTGCGATTTCCTACTCTAACGTAGCTTAATTAGTTAAATTTTGACCTCTGGTTTCCACTGAAGAACCCAGGGTCGTAACATTCGTCGTCGTACCCCTTTCGCGGGTGTCTCCTACGCTCGCATGTTGTGTTCTACCTCTCCTCGTCCTTCCCGTCTTCCTCAGTCTCACAACCGTTTCCAGGCCTTAAACCCATCCACACCCACCACCTCCTCCCCTATTCCTTTGCCTCCTGTCCTGGATAGCCTCCCTTCCGGTTCTCTATCTGGGGTTTCCCCCTTCCTACTTTTATGATCCCAGGTAGCCGAAAAACGAGTCTCCCCATTTAGAATTATTCTATCAAGTCTGACCTGACTAGGAGGTCGGAGATATACAGACATGAAGATTCATATATAAAAATAATTGGGTGAATTTTATAGAGAATTTAACACTTTAGTGCGCGGCACTCGCTGAAAAAAAAAGCGGGTTGTGCGCGCGGCGTTCTGGGCGCTCAAGCGTAAACACAAAAAAGTTTATAATCTTTTCACGCTCCTAACATCAATTCTCGAGCTATGTTTTTCATTTTGGTATCAATGCGTTGGCAATAAAATTCTCTACAAGATCATATGCATAAAATATCACCCAAGCATTTGCTATCCCACCACGAAGTAAATAAACACGAAGATGACTCACCGTGACACCCAAACAGGAAGTAAATGTTCATACTCTTTCGTTTGTTGCCAGCCTCACAGTCATCCTACAGCGCTTATTTTGATATCACTGAACTTGCAATAAAATTCCCCACCCAGACATATGCCTATCAATGTCTAATTATGTTCCGCACGAGTGTGGGAACTGGGCGAAGCGTTAGCTGTGATTTCAGCAGCGACGACACTGTTGTGATGCAGCGCTTTGAAAGTTTAGACTTATTTCACTGTCCTGACATTATTTCTCGAGCTACGTATTTCATTTTTATAGTAATGTGTTCGCAATAGAAAGTTTTATATATAACAATAGAAAGTTCTATAAGAACATGGGTAGAATTGGCCAACAGAGCGTCAAATAAATTTGCGGCAAATAAAATCTTACGCGTGTTTGTACCCGTGAGCGTAAAAAGTTTTTACTTTGCTCATGTTTTTTCAAGTTTATACTTGTTTCACTCCGTTTTTTTTTTTGTATAGTGTTCAGAATAAAATTCTCTACACAGACATATGCATATAAATGTAGAATCATGATCGCGGCCAACACAAGAGTGTGTGGAGTGGGCGATTACCCTCGTTGTGTCACCAACTCAATAGTCTCTCCTCTAAGTTACAATACATTGCCGTTTTCTCAAATAGGCACTGTGCCTATTAGAGAAAACAAAAATTTAATGGCAAACATATTCATACAAACCCCAAGTCGATCAAGTAGTAAATACCCACTATATCACGGTCCGTAAATTTACGTCGTGATCCGACAAGCAGTTAAGCAAAACGCCCATAGTTCCAAGTGGAAAATCCAGGAGAGTGTTAAGAATGTGGGCAGTGAATAAGAAAATAGATAAATGACTTGTTATGAGATGTGGGTAATTTGTTGGAGGCGTAAGGCTCGCTTCGTGGAGGGCTTTCACCCCCATTTGAGTACCAGACATCGCGAGGGGAAGCTGCACTCCGTTTGAGCTCCTGTTGGAGAGGATCCCCTGTTGGATATACCATCTAGAGAAAGGAAGTGTGCAGACGTTCCAGCTGTAGAATCGAGCTGGGAACGTGAGGTCTCAAGTCCTGGACGGCAAGGAGAGTTTGTTAAGCCGCCCAGAGACATTATCGTGGGCCGTGGGAGCGCCCTGATCCGACTGAGTCAGAGGGAGAGCGCCCTCGACTAGACAATCTGTGGTAAGCACGATTTTAAGCCAGTTTATAGTGATTACTTGTAGTTGGTCGTGTGCCCAGCGACAGTAGTGAATGTTTATTGATAAGTTAGACATGTTTTGGTAAGGCAGAAGGCCTAAATAAGAGAGTGGAGGTGGAGGAACATCCTGGAGCATGGAGCGACATCCGTGTCCTCTGAGCGCTGGCAGGTGACTGAAGGAGCCTAGCTCCTGGCGGGGTAGCTGCCTCGAGGGCCGCCTGGCCGGGTGGAGCATGGACCAGCCCAAACGGGGGAGTCCGCTCTCACAGTATGTAGAGAGCAGATAGATGTTGGATGCAAACATATTGTGTGGATTATTTCGTCTATGTGTTTATAAGGAAACATTTTTATTGGTGTGTCAATGGGTTGCAGGTTTGTCTTTGGAAGAAGTTGCTGAGTGGACTTCGAGCCAATAGAGTGAGTTAGTGGAAGAGACTCCAAGACTGTTGAAGGAGTAGTGTACTCTGAGGGAGAGTAGCCATACAGTGAAGAGTAGAACCTCGAGCTGTGAGGAGAAGCAGTGAAGAGGAGTATCACGTGCTTCTGTAATAACAGTGGCAAAACTCCAGTTCTGTTCGAGGAAACGTCATGGTGTAGCAGCCAGGAGAGCTGTGGAGGACCCTAGTAGAAGTGGTAAAGCACCATAGCTGCTCAAGGAAAACTTCATGGTGTAGCAGCCTGGAGGAGCTGCGGAAGATCCTGGTAGATAAACCCGGAAGAACCTGAAATAGATGTCAGGGTAGTGAACTTCCAGATGTGGAAGGGAAGTTCTGGTTGATTACTTGTAGGGGGTTGGTAGAGTGTTTGGTTGTCATTAGCGTGCAAGACGCAGTGAAAGGTGAGTAATTGTTTGCCATTTTTGTGCCAAAGAGGACGTATACTGAAGTATAGAGTTACAGTCGTAGGCTGGATTACCTACAGAGACATACATATGTGTTCTAGGACTGATAGGGTGATCGATTGATCATTGTTGTATATCAAGGAACATTTATGCTAATATTTATGTTATTGCAGCCATACGCTGGCTTTCCTTGTATGTGTTTATAGATATATATTCTCTTGCTGATAGTGCAACAATGTGTTATAAGACTTGACCTATTTGAGGAGGTTGGTAGTATTAGGTGGTGAATCAGGAGATAGGATACCACTTGATAAGCAGATGATAGAGTTCTGATGGTGTTGGAGTGCAACCTGACTGAAATAGTATAGAGTGTAGGATTCATTATTATTATTATATGTGTGTATGTATTTTGTATGTGCTTTGTCCAGTAAATGTATTCAAATTTGCTGGTGTTTGCCCTTGTCCTAGTGAGGCTTCCCAGAAAGTAGGAAAGAAGGAGAGAGAGAGAGAAAGAACCAAGAACCACAGCTGTGTACAGGGTAGAACGGAAAACTAATAAGTCAAAGGGGATTGAGGAGATCATATCACATAAGGAGAGAGTGGGGAGTCACAGCTGCTCGAGTGGGTGTGTGCACGTGACAACGAGGCTAAGTATTGGAGCCGCATCCCCTAAGTGTGTGACGTTGAGCCCCTCTCCAAGAGCCAGAAGCGCTCAGGGTGATCTGGTAAAGTATGAGCACTCTACCGAGTTTTGGGTTGGGTTGTCTGTAGAGAAGGAACAACGACACACTAACACCCAACCCACAATATAATAATTGGGGGCCTGTGTCCAGGAGAGTGAACTGACACACCCACACGCTGTCCAAGAGTAGATTCGTACACCCCTTGTTGAAATAGATACACTGTGTGACCGCAGGTGTATATTCTCTCTCTTGGGAAGACTCACAGGACAAGATGGATAAGGTGCAAGCGTTTGTGGAGTCAGGCAAGCCCGAGGACCTGGAAGGTTGCACGAAGGATCAATTAAAACAAATAGAAAAATGTGGCATTAGATTGAAAGCATCTAAAGTAGCTGGGATGAAGGATGAGATCCTGAGGCAGTTAAGAGCCAAAAGTGAAGCGGCAGAACAAGGAGCCCAAAAAGAAGCTGAAAGTGGAAAGGAGGATGATGGGCAGGATGAAGTGAGATCCCAGGGATCGAGTAGGAGCAGTAAGAGTAGGCACAGTAGCAGGAACAGGAGTCTGGAGAGATTTCAGCTAGAACTCCAGATGCAGCGTGAGGACAAGGAGAGACAGTTCCAGCTGGAAAAGATGAAATTGTAACTCCAGATGAAAAATGAAGCCGAGAGGGAAAAAGAGAAAACCAGACTGGAGGTATAAAAAGAGAATGCAAGACTAGAGATGGAGAAAGAAAAAGAGAAAGCAAGACTAGAGGTGGAGAAAGAAAAAGCCCAGGTCGAAAAAAAAAAGAGAGAACAAAACAAATGCAGATAGAAGCGAATAGAATCTTGGCTGAGCAAAGGATTGAACATTGGTTGCCAGAGAGCACCACCCAGTTATCACACTCACCAGATGTTAGGGTTAGGGAGAAGGACGTTCCCTTGTTTGTTCCCGAAGAGGCGGAGAGCTTTTTTGAGCACTTTGAAAAGGTAGCCAGCATCAAGGAGTGGCCACAGGAGGAATGGGCCCAGCTGGTCCAGTTAAGATTGACTGGTGCAGCCAGGGAGGCATACACCCAATTGTCACTGGAAGAGTGCCAGGATTATGCCACAGTAAAGAGCAGTATACTGCGCTCATTTCAGCTAACCCCAGAAGCTTATAGCAAGTGCTTCAGGGAGATGGTGAAGGTTAGAACATGTACTTTTGCTGAGACAGCAAGGGATCTTGAAAGACGATTCCAGAAATGGATTGAGGCTGCCGGAGTTAGATCTTACGCTGCCCTGAAGCAATTGATGGCCATGGAAAAGTTCTTAGAAATGATGCATCCCGAAACAAAGTTCAAGATCCAAGAAGTGGGGGTAAAGGAGGTGAAAGATGCCGCAGATAGGGCGGATATGATTACTGAAGCATACAAGAGCTTGAGGGAGAACAGAGTGAGAAGCGAGGCGAGACGCAGCAATAGCAGATCCGGTGGAGTCTGGGGAGGAAGAAGTTTTGGGGGGCAGACAAGCAGACCAGCTAGTTTTAAGCCCCAGGAAGGAAAGTTGCCGAGTCTGCCTGCTGGAAGTAGGCAGGAAAATAAAAATGTGCAGAGGAGAAAAGAGTCCAATGAAGCTCAACAGATTACGAGTAGTACGCCTGACCTGAGGAACTCCAATACGAGTGAGCAGAATCAGAGCCACTCGGGGGCGTATAAGAAAGATTTCTCCCAAATGAGATGCTACAAGTGCAACAGATCGGGTCACATGATGTGCGATTATCGGCAGGGCAAGAGAGTCGTGACCCTAACCACGTGTGATCCCCGGAAGAAGTACGTTGATGTTCAACAAGACAAACCACAGAAGGTAAGGTAGATTTGATGAACGAGCGGTATAGGCCGTTCATTAGTAAAGGTTGGGTCGGCATAGAGGGTCTACCCGAGGTGGAGGTTAGTATCCTCAGGGATACTGGAGCCAATCAGAGTTTGATTCTGAGAGGCCTGATCGGAAACGATCGACTGTTAGCTGGCAGTAGGAGGATAAAGGTACATGGGTTGTTGTCTAAGAGTGACATGCCCATGTGTGCTGTCCAGTTGAAGTCAGATTATTTGTCGGCGGAGGTGATGTTGGGAGTGTGCCCCGACATACCTGTTCCAGGAGTCCAAGTGATCCTGGGGAATGACTTGTGCGGGACAAAGGTGTTGCGAAGAGTCATGGCGGAGACTGTGCCAGAGGAGTGCCCAGAAGGCCACGGCATGGGTGGGACACCTGAGAGTGTGAACCTGACTGACATCCGAGGAGATGAGTCAGGAGACCGCCAAGCAATTCAGTACCTTGTCTCAGTAGTAATGAAGGCAGAGGTGGCCGACGAGGAAGACGCTGGAGAAGATGAGATGGTGTCGATTCAACCGGTGGAAGATATCGTCGTAGATATAGCGTGGTTATTTGAGGAAGGTCCGGCTCAGGAAGATGAAGTCTCGGTGAGGCCAGAAGTGAAGATGCCGCAGCCAAAGAAGAATACTGTGAAGAGAGCGGACTTGAGTAGAGCCCAGCCCGCTGAAATTAAGAGCTGGAAGGTGAATACAACTTGCTGAGTAGAAATGAGGAAGGATGTGGACATACTGAGGATAGGAGTAGAGCGTCAAGTTGTCCACGAGCACAGAGGCATATGGATAGTGGAGTTAAGTTGTTTGAGGTGTCAGGAGTTGACATGTTATACAGAAAACGTGGAGGAGAGATAGTGAAGAAGAGTAATAGCCGAGAAAATGAAAGGAGAAGAGACAGTATGTGTGGAGAGATGCTTACGAGCACTCTAGGAGAGGTAAAGCGACATGTACAGTCGAGTGTTGTTGGGTGTAGTACAGTGCTTGAAGAAACTTTTAGGGAACGGAGAAGAGATGGAGTTGTATAGAGGTGAGAAGTGTGGGAAGAGGATGATGATACAAGCATGGAGGAATAGAAGAAATCCGAGGACTTGATGGAAGACAAACAGGATGAGGTCTCGGATAAATGAGGAGATGAAAGGGAGGATAGTCGGTAAAGACGAGGGAGTGAAGTATGATGACGGGAGACAGAAGTATAATGGCAGTAGATGGAAGTGTGAAGACGACAGAGGAGGTACAGACAGTAGATGTCTGACTCTGGACGTGAAGAGAAGAAGACAAGGAAACGGAGGGAGGAAACAATAAGTAGAGTGGACCATATACCATCCAGGAGGCACTAGGGGATGTGAATTATGTAATACACATACCAGATCATCTGAGGAAGTCGCAGGTTTGCCACGTGAACATGATAAAGAGGTACTATGATAGAGATGAGCCTCTAGGCGATGAAGAACAGATAGAAACCCCGTCACTGATGACTGTGCTTTGTGTGGGAGACGGCATAGGAATAGAAGAGGAGAACTGTAAGTTAGAGAGGGCCGATGGCACGAAGATATCGAATACGGAAAGCCTGGCCAAGATAGGTGAGCGTCTGGGTTATTTGGAGGATGACCAACGCCAGGAACTAGTGGAGATCCTACGGAGGAATAAGTCGTTATTCACGGACGTGCCCAGAAAACACCGCGGAATGGTGCATGAATTGAATGTAGGGAGTGCTGACCCCATCAAGCAGCACCCTTACAGAGTTAACCTGGAGAAAGCAGCGGCGATGAGAGCAGAAGTAAAGTATCTGCTAGATAACGACTTGGCAGAGGTTAGCAACAGTGACTGGAGTTCGCCGTGCCTCCTCGTGAAGAAGAGTGATGGCACTTACCGGTTCTGCACTGATTATAGGAAAGTGAATGCAGTCACAGTTGCTGACTCGTTCCTGATACTACGCATTGATGATTGCATAGATCGGATTGGGAGTGCACGGTATGTCTCGAAAATAGACCTGCTGAAGGGATACTACCAGATTCCCCTGTCCGAGGAGGCCAAGAGGATCTCAGCGTTTGTGACACCCGACGGCTTGTACCAATATAAAGTGGTGCTGTTCGGAATGAAGAATAGTGGTAGTTGTTTCCAACGAGTAATGAATCAGGTATTACAAGGCGCGACCGGATGTGCAGTGTACATCGATGATATTGTAGTGTTCGCTGATTCCTGGAAAGATCACGTGGATTAATCTTTAGATTTGTTTGATCGATTGGAGAAGGCCAACATGACGATCAACTTATAAAAAGTGAGTTTGGGAGAGCCCGCCTGGAGTACCTTGGGTATATAGTAGGGCAAGGCGAGGTTGCTCCGGTAAGAACAAAGGTGGAGGCCATTGACAACTTCCCAGTGCCCAGGAGTAAGAAAGAATTGTTGAGATACCTCGGTATGATTGGATATTACCGGAAGTTCTGCGGAAATTTCTCCACCATAGCCGCTCCTATGACGAGTTTGCTATGAAAGAACAAAAAGTGGGAGTGGAATGGAATAGCACAAGAAGCGTTTGAAAAGATCAAAAGACTGTTGACCGAGGCACCTGTACTAGTGTCGCCAGATTTTGGAGCGCTGTTTACGTTATTTGTGGATGCCAGTGATATAGGGGCCGGAGCTGTACTGACACAGCAGAATGGTGGAATTTACCGCCCCGTGTCCTTCTTCTCGAAGAAGTTCGTTAAGCACCAGAGGTCGTACAGTACGGTCGAGAAAGAGACTTTGGCCCTGGTAATGGCATTGAAACATTTTGAAGTGTATGTGAGTGGGGGAGGACACCCAGTGACGGTGTATACAGACCATAATCCCCTAGTTTTCCTGAGAAAAATGAAGCATGCGAACCAGAGGTTAACCAGATGGTTTTTATTGCTCCAAGAGTATGACCTGGTGATAACGCACATAAGGGGGCGAGACAATGTAGTAGCTGATGCGTTATCTCGAGCCTAGCCACTAGAATAGTGGCTAGAATTTTAGTGATATAAGGAAGGTTGTGTGGACCAACATTTCTTCAAAAGATCTATATTTTGCCTTGCAAACCCTAATGCAGTATTGGTATACTCCAAATTGGTAATGAGCCATGAGATGCTTCTGAATTTGATCTTAACTTTAAATTGCTCAAGTATTTTCTATCTTGTATTAATCAGTGGTTGTAAATATCATGTGATGCATCTGTTGCTGAAAAAGGCACATTGATTAGAAATAGTCATAGAAATAGAAAAATATTCTCTTGAACTATAATTCCAATAAAAGTCATTACTTCATACATAAATGTTTGAGAACCAATCTGTATGTTACATGTTTTTTATTCTAAGTGTCAACTTTAATTACAGTAAAGATGTACATTTTATGGGCATTGATTAAATATTTAATTTTTTATTTTTGTTTGCCTAAAGATCAGGCCAGAAAATACTAGAAAACGATACTTAATTTTAAATGTTAAAAGAAAACAATTTAGGGTTTGAAGACTAAGTTTATTTATTGAGTTTACTAGGAAGCTAAAGATGATAATTTTGGTAACTTGGTTGTGATAGATATATGCTTAAGGAGCGTTGAGGATTGAGGATACGATCTTGTTATGAACTTGAGCAATACAACAAAATATAAATATAACTTTGCCAAAATTTGAAGACGTCCTGATGCCGGGGGAGCCGGTGGGCCGAGCGGACAGCACGCTGGACTTGTGATCCTGTGGTCCTGGGTTCGATCCCAGGCGCCGGCGAGAAACAATGGGCAGAGTTTCTTTCACCCTATGCCCCTGTTACCTAGCAGCAAAATAGGTACCTGGGTGTTAGTCAGCTGTCACAGGCTGCTTCCTGGGGGTGTAGGCCTGGTCGAGGACCAGGCTGCGGGGACACAAAAGCCCCGAAATCATCTCAAGATAATCTCAAGATAAAGATCAGGTAAGGGAACATAACACCAGCTCATGTTGGGTCAGGGAGGCTAGGTCATGTCAGGTCAGTTGACTACATGTTTGCCAGTACTACTGCCTCTGAGAGCTCCACCTACTGGGATCCAAGTCCTTTATGGGTACCTGCAAAGCATCCAAACACCACTCAGAAACCACCACCACCACCAGAAACAGAAGATTTTTGGACCTGTAAATTTGTAGACCTCATCCTGGAAACATTCTTGTATCAACATGTTAAACAAGCTACGAGGATGAGGGAAGGGGACGTTCCCTCCATGCTAGATTTGATATTTACCAGGAAGGAGGAAGAGATATTTGACATTCAGTACCTTCCTCCCTTGGGTAAAAGTGACCATGTCTTTTTGGGAATAAAGTATGCAATGCGTTATAAGCTGGAAGAAAATAAGGAGGTTGAAGCAGTTGAAAAACCAGACTTCAGGAGAGGACATTATGGTGACCTTAGAAATTTTTTTAGTGAGTATAATTGGACAGACTTGATGCTAGGCAAGGAAGTGAATGAGATGTATGGCAAGTTTTGTGAAATATATGATAAAGGCACAAAAAAATTTATACCAAAACAGAGATGCAGAACTAGGAAACAGGATTGGTTCAATAGAAATTGCGAGAGGGCTAGAGACCGAAAGACACAAAAATGGAATCAATACAGGAAGAGGCCGAACCCCCAAACATACCAGCGATACAAAGATGCGAGAAACAACTACACGGCAGTGAGGAGAGAGGCAGAAAGAAATTTTGAAAAAGGGATTGCGGACAAATGTAAAACAGAACCAGGTCTATTCTATAAATTCATAAACAACAAATTGCAGGTAAAGGATAATATTCAGAGGTTGAAAATGGGAAATAGATTCACGGAAGATGAAAAGGAAATGTGTGAAACACTAAACGAAAAGTTCCAAAGTGTGTTTGTACAAAATGAAATCTTTAGGGAACCAGATACAATAAGAATTCCAGAGAACAACATAGAACACATAGAGGTGTCTAGAGACGAAGTGGAAAAAATGCTCAAAGAGCTCGCTAAGAACAAAGCAGCTGGCCCAGATGGCGTTTCACCATGGGTTCTGAGAGAATGTGCATCTGAGCTCAGCATTCCACTTCACCTGATCTTTCAGGCATCCCTGTGTACAGGAATCGTAGCAGACGGGTGGAAACAGGCTAACATAGTTCCAATCTACAAAAGTGGCAGCAGGGAAGACCCCCTCAATTATAGACCTGTATCATTGACAAGTGTAATAGTGAAAGTATTGGAAAAACTAATCAAAACTAAATGGGTAGAACACCTAGAGAGAAATGATATAATATCAGACAGACAGTATGGTTTTCGATCTGGAAGATCCTGTGTATCGAATTTACTAAGTTTCTATGATCGAGCCACAGAGATATTACAGGAAAGAGATGGTTGGGTTGACTGCATCTATCTGGACCTAAAAAAGGCTTTCGACAGAGTTCCACATAAGAGGTTGTTCTGGAAACTGGAAAATATTGGAGGGGTGACAGGTAAGCTTCTATCATGGATGAAAAATTTTCTGACTGATAGAAAAATGAGGGCAGTAATCAGAGGCAATGTATCAGAATGGAGAAATGTCACAAGTGGAGTACCACAGGGTTCAGTTCTTGCACCAGTGATGTTTATTGTGTACATAAATGATCTACCAGTTGGTATACAGAATTATATGAACATGTTTGCTGATGATGCTAAGATAATAGGAAGGATAAGAAATTTAGATGACTGTCATGCCCTTCAAGAAGACCTGGACAAAATAAGTATATGGAGCACCACTTGGCAAATGGAATTTAATGTTAATAAATGTCATGTTATGGAATGTGGAATAGGAGAACATAGACCCCACACAACCTATATATTATGTGAGAAATCTTTAAAGAATTCTGATGAAGAAAGAGATCTAGGAGTGGTTCTAGATAGAAAACTATCACCTGAGGACCACATAAAGAATATTGTGCAAGGAGCCTATGCTATGCTTTCTAACTTCAGAATTGCATTTAAATACATGGATGGCGATATACTAAAGAAATTGTTCATTACTTTTGTTAGGCCAAAGCTAGAATATGCAGCTGTTGTGTGGTGCCCATATCTTAAGAAGCACATCAACAAACTGGAAAAGGTGCAAAGACATGCTACTAAGTGGCTCCCAGAACTGAAGGGCAAGAGCTACGAGGAGAGGTTAGAAGCATTAAATATGCCAAAACTAGAAGACAGAAGAAAAAGAGGTGATATGATCACTACATACAAAATAGTAACAGGAATTGATAAAATCGACAGGGAAGACTTCCTGAGACCTGGAATTTCAAGAACAAGAGGTCATAGATTTAAACTAGCTAAACACAGATGCCGAAGAAATATAAGAAAATTCACCTTCGCAAATAGAGTGGTAGACGGTTGGAACAAGTTAAGTGAGAAGGTGGTGGAGGCCAAGACCGTCAGTAGTTTCAAAGCGTTATATGACAGAGAGTGCTGGGAAGACGGGACACCACGAGCGTAGCTCTCATCCTGTAACTACACTTAGGTAATTACCAGGAACACAGCTTATTAGTACTGTACACCACAATCAAGGACAAAGAAGAAACATCTTCTTGAGCGGTTATCTTGAGATGATTTCGGGGCTTTTTAGTGTCCCCACGGCCCAGTCCTCGACCAGGCCTCCACCCCCAGGAAGCAGCCAATGACAGCTGATTAACACCCAGGTACCTATTTTACTGCTAGGTAACAGGAGCATCGGGTGAAAGAAACTCTGCCCATTGCTTCTCGCTGGCGCCCGGGATCGAACCCAAGACCACAGGATCACAAGTCCAGCGTGCTGTCCGCTCGGCTCACCGGCTCCCCCGGCATCAGGACTTCTTCAAATTTTGGTAAAGTTATATTTATATTTTGTTGTAGTATTGCTCAAGGTCATAACAAGGTCATAACCTCAATCCTCCTCAACGCTCCTTAACTCCTCCTTAAGCTCCTTAATCTACCACAACCAAGTTACCAAAATTATCATCTTTAGCTTCCTACTAAGATCAATAAATGACAGACTTGTCTTCAGAGCCTAAATTGTTTTCTTTTAACATTTTAAATTAAATATAGTTTTCTAGTATTTTCTAGCCTGATCTTTAGGCAAACAAAAATAAAAAATTAAATATTTAATCAATGCCTATAAAATGTACATCTTTACTGTAATTAAAGTTGACACTTAGAATAAAAAACATGTAACATACAGATTGGTTCTCAAACATTTATGTATGAAGTAATGACTTTTATTGGAATTATAGTTCAAGAGAATATTTTCTATTTCTATGACTATTTCTAATCAACGTGCCTCTTTCAGCAACAGATGCATCACATGATGATATTTACAACCACTGATTAATACAAGATAGAAAATACTTGAGCAATTTAAAGTTAAGATCAAATTCAGAAGCATCTCATGGGTCATTACCAATTTGGAGTATACCAATACTGCATTAAGGTTTGCAAGGCAAAATATAGATCTTTTGAAGAAATGTTGGTCCACACAACCTTCCTTATATCACTAAAAATCAAAATTGTAATAATTTACTGTCTAATAGTATTTGAAAAAATGAAAATGAATTAGTCATTTCACAAACACTATACCAGCATTTCTACTACCAGTTAGAATGTGTGTTCCTAACTGCTGTTTCATATATGCTTTTGATAACATGAGGCAAATGGAAATAAAAAGCAAGTCAGTTTACAAAAACATTGTTTCATTTTGTACAACAACTGCTATACAAAAACTAATGCATGTGGTTTGTCCATGTTTCATCACAAAAAGCATTGAGCAAAACTTGAGCAGTTTCCTTCGCCTGATGCATCAATATTTTTTTTCGCTCCACAAACTAACAACACAAGAATAACATTAATAATAAATAATGAATATTTATATAAACAGAAATGGTTATTTCATGTTATGCAGGGTAAATATGACTTCTGGTGTTACCATGAGAGTACCTGAGGCGTATGAACCAAAGTTAGCTTCCAAAAGTCACTGGGACATACGGAAACTAGGGGGAGAAACTCCATTACACATACAATGGAGTTCCAACAAATCTTCTCACAGAGAAGATGATTTTCAAAATTAAAAAACCCTCACAACATAACACATACATGCTGATGATACAAGCTCTGCGTAGTATGATTATGATTATGATGCATAAGTAGTAAGTACAATACAAAAAGAGCCATACCCAAACTAAGCAGACACCAACAGAATATACTACACGTGTGTTGTGAGGCCATATCCAACCACCTGCACCCACCACCAGCACAGCCCCACGCTCCTGACCCTCCCGAGCTGGTCCTCACCACTCCCCCTCTCACCGACTGGCTCACAAAACTATTGACACATTTCATGTACCAAAATTATATCTAATAACCTTCCTTTATATCACACAACCTTTATATATAACCTTTATATCACACAACCTTCCTTATATCACTAAAAATCAAAATTGTAATAATTTACTGTCTAATAGTATTTGAAAAAATGAAAATGAATTAGTCATTTCACAAACACTATACCAGCATTTCTACTACCAGTTAGAATGTGTGTTCCTAACTGCTGTTTCATATATGCTTTTGATAACATGAGGCAAATGGAAATAAAAAGCAAGTCAGTTTACAAAAACTAATGCATGTGGTTTGTCCATGTTTCATCACAAAAAGCATTGAGCAAAACTTGAACAGTTTCCTTCGCCTGATGCATCAATATTTTTTTTCGCTCCACAAACTAACAACACAAGAATAACATTAATAATAAATAATGAATATATATTTAAACAGAAATGGTTATTTCATATTATGTAGGGTAAATATGACTGCTGGTGTTACCATGAGAGTACCTGAGGCGTATGAACCAAAGTTAGCTTCCAAAAGTCACTGGGACATACGGAAACTAGGGGGAGAAACTCCATTACACATACAATGTAGTTCCAACAAATCTTCTCACAGAGAAGATGATTTTCAAAATTAAAAAACCCTCACAACATAACACATACATGCTGATGATACAAGCTCTGCGTAGTATGATTATGATTATGATGCATAAGTAGTAAGTACAATACAAAAAAAAAAAAAAAGAGCGGCTCAAGATTAAACATTTCTAAGTATAGATGACTTTCTGGTTCTAAAAAGTCATGTTGTGGGGAAAGAAAAATGAATCTATATAAAGTGAAAATGTTGAGGTTAAAGATGTCACAACCACAGCCGCAGTAGCAGTATTGGACCGTGGTAGTGACTCATCACAGCCGATGACCAGAAGACCTGTGCAGCGCCTCGTCCTCCAGTGTTGAGGAAGATCCCGAACAGCCACAGAGGAAGGTTGGTTTCTGCAGCAGCAGAAATAAATTGTATCAAATAAATTGTAATCCTTACACACTACAATGCAGTCTTGAAATCAGGAATGCCCTTTCCCATTGCTAAAGGAGGATAAAGTTCTAATTCATGACCCCTAAGTTACATAGTTTCTTGATATAAATCCCATACATCAATGAAAAATAAATTCAGGGACAAAAAGTAATGACATATTTAACCTTATTCCAAGCAATTTTATATTTATAGAGCATATGATGTAGAGTGCAGTATAGAACCACTTTAATGTTGGCTGTGTAAAACCATTATATTTATAATTACAGAAACTTGCTGCATCATGAGAAACTAAAAAAATCATGACTGCCTAATTCAAAGATAAAGTGGTTTCACCTGAATAATCATTTTTAATAATTAAAATCTGTTTCTATCACCACTGGTTGGAACAAGTTAGGCAAAGTGTTGGAGGCCAAAACCATTAGTAGTTTCAATGCACTAAATGACAGTACTTGGAAGACGAGACACCACGAGTGTAGCTCTCATCCTGTAACTAGGTCTCATCCTAATTATTAAGTAATTACTGTACTGCATAAAAATGTAATATCCTCGATATCAAAGTAATTTCCTTAGCTCACAGCTGACACGCATTCACACACATAAGGTAACACCTCCCTCTCTCAAATACCTCTCGACATTTCTGTCGTCTCCTCCTCAGAGTATGTAAATGTATCGGAGATCTTGTGACCCTGCAATATCAAGGGTCATTAGCCAAGGAAATAGTGCACACACTGTAAAGCAGGTGAAGGCAGGATAGGAACTGATGAGAAAAAAATTAATCTGCATTATGAACTCCTACTCTTCTCCCCTGTGAAGAAAGAATACACTAATATTAAGGGCGGGAGTTTTGGCTATATTATAAAAGCCGATTTCTCTGGACATGGAACATAGTAAGAAGAACTGCAACGAGTTCTTCTCTAAGGAGCTGCGAGAAGCAGTGTCGGGAATGGGCATCAAGGACCAGGCGGTCATTCACCTGGTGGTGTCTTGCTCCGAGATAGACCTGGGCAACATCAAGCAGTCAGACATGTCTCTCGAACAAGACTTTCAGGGTGATGTTTCTGGCGACTACAAGGCAGCCCATCGTTAAGGAGTAGGAGTGGTGGAAGAACACTTCCATATATTTCCAAAGATAAAGAGACAAAATTACTCAAAATGGTCAGAAGCCCTGTATATCAACCATGAGTCTTAACAGAATAATTTGGGATACAGAAATGTGGTGTTTCTTTTTACAAATTACAATGCCCACCAGAGACAACCACACTGTTTATAGATGATCACACAAACCCAGTTCATTAAATTACATTCACTCTTGCATGTATTTTAAATCGGTAATGCTATAACAATACCAACTGCATATATTATATGAAGACAAAATACAATGTGAGAATCATCACCCTTTGCTGGTACTTTTACAAATGTATACATATACTATATAGATAATACATGTGAGTGTGTCCCTCTAAGAAGTGATGTCTATATATAAAGGCATAACCAAAGCAATAATAAGAGACTAAGTCTACAGTGTAGATAAGAAAGCATATATACACATGCAGAAAACACCAGTTACTACAATACACTAGGAAGACTAAGATGGCTTATTGAACAACTTCACATTACAATACTGTACATATATATATATATAAAAATATATAAACAATTTCAATAAATATAATCACACACAAGATGGAATGTGATTTTAGGAAACAATGACAATGAAAGTAGTGTAATATGAATATCTGAGTATTTAAGAAAAATACAAAATACATATAGAGAAGAAAAGAAAGATATAAATAGTACACCACTCCCAAAGGCAAAAGATTGAAACTTATGTACATAACACAAACATAGGCACAAACATAGGACCTGAAGAATCCCCTAGTCAATACTTGGAGAGCAACATTTATGTGGTTGTGGACTCCGTAAAGAAGATCCAAGCTAAGGACGGCGAGAGGATGTTGACAGAGCGCTGGGAGACGGGACACCACGAACGTAGCTCTCATCCTGTAACTACACTTAGGTAATTACACATGCAAAAACTAAAAGGCACATCCATATCAACATGAAAAGCTCACTTTTTTGCATTAAACGCTATATTTAACAAACTTAAAACTGAGCACTGGGTAATTTGTATAAATATACATACTTTACGTATTAATCAGCTTGTCTTCAATTACGGAGCATATCAATGTCAACTGCATTTAACTTCAAATACATTTTGCATTCAAAGTGTTTTAATGCACCTGCTCCCATGAACCTATTATTTTTTTTTCTCGGGTACTTTTATTTGGCAGTAATATTATGATCCTTAACAAAATCTAACTGAGACTCTGAAAAATGTTTAGTACATCGCTATATTACCACAATAAGTGGACTAAATTATTTACATTTAAAGCTAGACCAATTTAAGGGTTTTCTGTATACTGGTATAAAATGATCTGTACTTACCTTAAAAATTTTTGTTGAAGACGTTATCTAAAACGTCGGTCTCATCTCTGAAATAATTAACATAGAAAATTATAATGGAATACAAGTGATATATGTTAATCTAGTATGTAACTATATTTTTTTTGAATGTGCAAATACTCTTTATTACCAACAAATTTATTCAAACAGAATAGAGCATGATCAATTTTAGACAGAAATACATATGTTTACAAATCTACATATGACTACGGTTTAACTCACTCGCTTGTGTCTGGATACTGGTTCCGCCAGTTGTTTTCGGCGTTTTCGTCATCGTCGTAATCTCCCGTTTCCTCTGTATGATTACTATCGTAGTTCTCCACTCTGGAATTTTTTTTTTTTTTTAATAAATTAAATAGTAGTTATATTGTATATTTTAAATCATAATTTCATTAAATACCATCCATCTGTCTTAAGGAAAGCATGGGTGGTATAATTATATTGTCTTGGTACAATACCAAAACAACTCTCACACAGAGAGAGAGAGAGGGAGAGAAAGGAGGGAGGGAGAGAGAGAGCGAGCAAGGGAGGGAGGGAGAGAAAGGAGGGAGGGAGAGAGAGAGCGAGCAAGGGAGGGAGGGAGAGAGCGAAGGAGGGAGGGAGGGAGAGAGAGGGGAGACAGAGAGAGAGGGAGAGAGCGAAGGAGGGAGGGAGAGAGAGAGCGAGCAAGGGAGGGAGGGAGGGAGAGAGAGAGAGATAGAGAGAGAGTGAAGGAGGGAGGGAGGGAGAGAGAGAGAGATAGAGAGAGAGTGAAGGAGGGAGGGAGGGAGAGAGGTAGAGAGAGGGATGGGGAGAGAGAGAGGGAAGGAGGGAGAGAGAGAGAGGGAAGGAGGGAGAGAGAGAGAGGGGGAGGGAGAGAGAGAGAGGGGGGAAAGAAGGGAGAGAGAGAAAGGGGGAGAGAGTGAGAGGGAGAGCACGAAGGAGGGAAGGAGGGAGAGAGAGAAAGCAAGGGAGGGAGGGAGGGGGAGGGAGAGAGAAAGCAAGGGAGGGAGGGAGAGAGAGAGAGAGAGGGGGGGGGAGAGAGAGAGAGAGAGAGAGAGAGAGAGAGAGAGAGAGAGAGAGAGAGAGAGAGAGAGAGAGGAGAGAGAGAGAG